>NC_087156.1:29734496-29744496 GCF_035594125.1 Scylla paramamosain | reverse complement strand
CTTTCCACACTGTCTCGTATGAGGGCTGGGGACGCGAGGGAGAGAGGGAGAGGGAGGGAGAAGCGGTCAGTGGGTCAGTTGTCATGAAGTCCCCGTGTGACAGTCATTGATAAGTGTGCAGACTCAGGGTCGTAGGGCGTGCTTGGGTCGTCCTTGTTTTGTCCGTGTGTCGTGTTTGAGGTCGCGGTTAACTCATGTCCAGCGGGGGAAGGAGGAAAAGGAGGAGGAGGAGGAAGAGATGGTGTTTTTGACGGTGAGGTGACGTGATTTTCGTCTGTTAAGTCTTGTTCTATTTTGGTTTATTTTTTTTGCAAGTCACTACGTAATGATTTTTCCTTCTCTCCTCCTGAATTTTCTTAGGGGATCTTTGCTTTTTTCCTTGTTTATGTATATTTATTTTTTGTATTCTTTAATTTCGTTATCCTTCTTTTATATATTTTCCTCAATTCATTTTCCCCGTCATCGTCCTACTTCTTGTCTTTTTTTTTTTTTATGTAGGAAGGACACTGGCCAAGGGCAACAAAAATCCAATAAAAAATATGCCCACTGAAATGCCAGTCCCATAAAAGGGTCAAAGCAGTGGTCAAAACCTTGAAACCTCCCTCTTGAAGGAATTCAAATCATGGGAAGGTGGAAATACAGAAGCAGGCAGGGAGTTCCAGAGTTTACCAGAGAAAGGGATGAATGATTGAGAATACTGGTTAACTCTTGCGTTAGAGAGGTGGACAGAATAGGGGTGAGAGAAAGAAGAAAGTCTTGTGCAGCGAGGCCGCGGAAGGAGGGGAGGCATGCAGTTAGCAAGATCAGAAGAGCAGTTAGCATGAAAATAGCGGTAAAAGACAGCTAGATATGCAACATTGCGGCGGTGAGAGAGAGGCTGAAGACAGTCAGTTAGAGGAGAGGAGTCGATGAGACGAAATGCTTTTGATTCCACCCTGTCTAGAAGAGCAGTATGAGTGGAACCCTCCCAGACATGTGATGCATACTCCATACATGGACGGATAAGGCCCTTGTACAGAGTTAGCAGCTGGGGGGGGTGAGAAAAACTGGCGGAGACGTCTCAGAACACCTAACTTCATAGAAGCTGTTTTAGCTAGAGATGAGATGTGAAGTTTCCAGTTCAGATTATAAGTAAAGGACAGACCGAGGATGTTCAATGTAGAAGAGGGGGGCAGTTGAGTGTCATTGGAGAAGAGGGGATAGTTGTCTGGAAGGTTGTGTCGAGTTGATAGATGGAGGAATTGAGTTTTTGAGGCATTGAACAATACCAAGTTTGCTCTGCCCCAATCAGAAATTTTAGAAAAATCAGAAGTCAGACGTTCTGTGGCTTCCCTGCGTGATATGCTTACCTCTTGAAGGGTTGGACGTCTATGAAAAGACGTGGAAAAGTGCAGGGTGGTATCATCAGCATCGTCTTCGTCCTTATCTTAATCCTCCTCCTCCTCCTCCTCCTCCTGCTCCTCCTCCTCCTCCTCCTCCTCCTCCTCCTCCTCCTTCTCCTCCTCGTACGCCTACTTACCCCATTTAGCTCCTATTCCTACATTCCTTTTCATCCTCCTCCTCCTTGAAGACTGACGGAGAGGCAACGCGTGCCGTAATCTGATGGTCAGGTATTCCACCCTCGGTGTGGGCGCCACTTATTGTAAGAAGCTCTCGTCTCGGAAACCGTGGATGGCTGGTGCAACCTTGGCCGTTTATCCAATTGGAAAGGGTATGCATGTTTCTTATTTTCATCGTATTTTTTTTTTTTCCAAACAAACGAAAATTGACAGAAAAGACAAACTTTTAAAGAAGCACATGAATTCGGAGACGTTTTGATACTTCCTTAAAAAAAATATAAATAAATAAAGAAAGAAAAATTTGTGCAAAGTCATACTATGCTTCGTTACCTACTGTGGAAAGGAGGAAGCTGTCAATATACTTACTCTGACATGTTCTACGAGTAGGCTGCTGGAGGCTAATTCAGACGTTCTGCAATTCTGTGAACAGAAGGCATCAAGAGATGCAATATTATGGCTTCCAGTAGAAGACTGAAGGCAGTTGAAAAGAGTCCATGTAATGAATGTTCTGTGTCTCAGTCTTGTATAGGAGTATTTTCTGTATGAAACTCCACTCAGGTGAATGAGAGGTGTACTTTGGTCGAGATCCCTTTCAAAGCCATTGCCTCGGGGAGAGAAAACACTTAACGATGATCTAGATCGAAGCTGAGATGCGGAAGACCTAGTGAAGTGAAGGTTGTGCTAAGAAAGTGCAGTATAGAGGCAGTGAGTCGAATACTGTTGTAGGTGTTGCGTTGATTGGTGACTTCAGTTTTCGAGATAGTGAAGGCCATTACGTTCCTGTCTCATTCACATGTGAGCGAAAGACTGGAAGTTCAGGGCTCGGCTGCACTTCTTAAGGAATAATGGTGTTCCTCTTTGTGACGAGGAACGACTGTCAGACGACATTGTGAAACCTGCGGTCAACATGTGACATTATTTACGAAAGATCAATAAACAGTTATGGAAACATATAACAGTGCTCTGTAGAACACTAGCCTTCATAAGCTTACGAGCAAAGTTACTATTTCCCCCATGTACTCTTATACCCGCACCATAAAAAGAGTACATATACTAGACATAAAGCCTGTCATGAAAGCAGAAACTGTATTATCTCTGATACGAAACATTTATGGTTAATTTTTGAAATATTTAAGATAATAGTTAGTGTTATGAATATTCTGATAAAGAAAGAATGAGCTGCATTTTTTTTTTTTTTTCCATAAAGTAAAATCATCGGTAGTAGAACCTCCTTTATTGAATGTGTGGTGGCGAGCAGGTGTGGCTCGATAGACGCCTGGGAACTCTCCTGCTGGCGATAATTTCATGAGACTGAAGGTCAAGATATCAGAACATTTTTTTATTATCAGTTTTACACACTTGATACAAAACTTAAACAAGGTCGTATGGTAATGTTAGACCACATTATCATTTCATTATCCAAAGATCTATGTTTGTAATTCGATTGACGGAGATTCATATGAGAAAAAATAGGTCAAATTTGACTCCTCTTCAGGTTCATTAGTTAAGGATTATTGTTGAAAGAATATAATAAGATATATTGGGTGTGATATATTGAGTCTCTGCAAATGAAAGAAAGTAACAGATTCAAAGACTTGGGTTTAAAATAAAAGAAATGTCAGTTGAAAACTATCTCAGTATTTTCCTTCTATCGAAATTGTGTGTACAGAGAGCATGAGCATAACAAGTAAGGACTGGTGCTAGTAGTCACAGACGCCTGATTTTCGGCGAGGTAAAATTTGAGACTGACGGAAAGAGAAATCGACCTCTTAGAAAAATAGATGTGGAGAGCGGGAATGTTGTGGAAATAAGTCAGAGAGGTTACCATGAGGAATCCTGCATTCCTCGTGAAGAGTCGTCTGGTATGGAATCATCGAGGAATGATTATGATTAATAAACATATTTTCATAAAGTTTTGGAATGCAAATGGCGCATGGCGTACTTGTAGCGATAAGGGAGTTTGCTGAGAGGAAGGAAGGAAGGTGGAGTAACCTCAGATGTTACTGAGCCAGGGGTGAATCGGAACATGAAGGACAAGCATTCAACGTCCCTTCGCCTCTTCCCCTACCATTGTGTATCCCTGTGGGAGCTCACCAGGCGTGTTGTTGCCTCATGGCATTCCTCTCTGACTTTCTGCTGGCCTTTCTTCTCTTACTTCTCCTCCTTCATGTTCGGTGCGGCGATTCCCGTCACTCCCATGAGCTTGTTTCTTCTCACGCGTCTCAAGATGGTGCGCTGGGCAGCGGCGGCAGGCGGGTCGGTCTCGCACCGCCGCCGCCGCCGCCGCCTCCTTCCGCCGCTACTGTCGGTGCCAAGACTAGAATAGATGGGATCTGAAGGATGATATATATATATATATATATATATATATATATATATATATATATATATATATATATATATATATATATATATATATATATATATATATATATATATATATATATATATATATATATATATCTATATAATCGTGTTTGTCACTATGAACGGCAAATTTTCATTCTCATAATAACAACAATCCACCATGTCCACTCCACGCATGCGAGTACCGCCAGGACAGAGTAAAGTAGGGGTGACGTGATGTCCTCTCGTCCGCACTCCCCAAATTGACCAGTACAAAAGAAATGTTTACTTCGAAATCCATCGCACCCTCCCTGAAAAAGAAAGTTTATTTCCTCCCCGAGTACACAGTCGATAAAACAGGTGTTGTCGCCTCACCTGCCGCTTCATGAACCCCGAGATTTACAAAACCGTGAAGTCGAAACAGTAAACAGACACAGATTTACTCCTTTTATCTGTATTTGTCTCGCTTTTGTTGGATCCCTGTGGTCTCCTGGGATTGTGAGGGAGGGAAAGGGGAGGGAGGAAGAGTGACGGCCTGAATGATCTGCCGCTTCTGTTCCCGACGAGGTGCGGAATCCTGATTGCGATTTGCACAATAAAACTCTAGAAAGAAGTAACGTAATCCTTTTCCACCGCTTGGGTTAGATGTTTACACAATTCTTGCGGACAGTTTGTGCAGAAATTTGTGTATCTATTTAACCTTATCACCTCTTTCTCTTAAAAATGGTTCTTGATACGTATTTCCGAAATCATGAAAATATGTCACATTGCGCTTCAAAGAGGAGAAATTTATTTCTCCTCCTCATCAATAAAGCTACAATACGTAGTATCTTCGCCTGCGTTCTTCTTAGTTAAACTCGATGATTCGCGGCATCAGGAACAACGGACACGACGCAGTGACATGTGCATGTATGTGCGATATGAACTGCTACAGTAAAAAGATAAAGATAAAGGCACTAACGAACTATCAATCATAGAATTTAGCAAATAGAACGAAAATACATTTTTCTAAGGAAGTATAAAGAGAAAAAAAAAAATTGTCCTTAGACAATTCGAAGTATACGAACATCATGATCTTGGGGATGTGTGCTGGACATCTTTCATTTTTGACTAGATAACACGCTGTGGTTCCGTAACGCCTTCCCCTCGGGCACTTCATGAAAACATCGAGAAATTAATCTGAAGATGGGATGAATTCGCCAATTACTGAACCATTGACAAGAACAACAGTCCCTTATACTTCAGTACCACGAGGATCGCCAAGCCCCACATGTCACACTGGAGGTCCCTGCGCTGACTCGGGTCAACAGTTCGTTTCTCGTGGTCTGTAGAGCCTTCTGTATTCTTCATGATGGAGATGTTACCGGAGAGTGACAACCTACTAGTGACTGGGAAATGAGAGAGAGAGAGAGAGAGAGGAGGAGAGAGAGAGAGAGAGAGAGAGAGAGAGAGAGAGAGAGAGAGAGAGAGAGAGAAATTATATAATATATATATATATCTATATATATATATATATATATATATATATATATATATATATATATATATATATATATATATCTATATATATAATATATATATATATATAATATATATATATATATATATATATATATTATATATATATATATATATATAGATATATATATATATATATATAGTATATATATATATATATATATATATATATATAATATATATATATATATATATATATATATATATATATATATATATAATATATATATATTATATATATATATATACTCGTATTATATATATATATATATATATATATATATATATATATGTGGGTGTGTGTGTGTGTGTGTGAAAAATATATCAAGAATACAATTAAGTTTTAAAAAATGATCAGCAATACGAGAAGTGAAAACTGAACAAAAGAAAAAATCGCAGTGCAGCTCGAGCAAAGGTGTGTGTGTGTGTGTGTGTGTGTGTGTGTGTGTGTGTGTGTGTGTTGTGGTGTGTGTGTGTTTGTGTTTGTGTTTGAGTCCCTTTCTCACAATATTTTATAAGAGAACACGTTAATCCATATCACATAAGTATACAGTGCCAGGAAGGCTATATATGTTTTGCTTTTATCTCTTCTCCGTTATCCATGGAGTGTTTCCTTTTGTTGAAGCGTCATAAAGTAACTGTAGGTGACGCGCCAGTGTGGTTCCGGGGTGGGAAAAGACCAAGAAATTCTTCTTGATAAGTGTCACATTTATTACGAAAAATTAAAACCTTTGATAATGACACCTGTACTTTCTCTCTCTCTCTCTCTCTCTCTCTCTCTCTCTCTCTCTCTCTCTCTCTCTCTCTCTCTCTCTCTCTCTCTCTGTTGTAGTTTCTTTTTTGACAGTTTTTAAAATATAACTTTTATGGAACGTGATAAAATGTTCTTCCTTTGTGTAATTGCATTTTTCTGTGTTACAAGTAAATAATTCTCGGGTGCACAAAAGAAAAATGCGTGCATATAAAAAGGGTGTTACTTTTCACACGTAAACTGAAATAATAACACTGTATGACCACAGGATTGCTTCTGGTGTTTTGTGGCTGAAGTTTGCAATCATAAAACGCTGTATCCTGTTAGCTTTATCACACACACACACACACACACACACACACACACACACACACACACACACACACACACACACACACACACACACACACACACACACACGAGTTGTTTTCATAGTTTTAAATCCGGACTGACAATTACTCGTTAATCTTTTTTCTTCGATTACTTTAGTGTAGCGGCTTTGAGAGATTTTCCGTGTTTTTGTTTTCCCTGAGTAGTTTTCGTCAAAGCGCATTGATATACACATGTATATATTTATTTACCTAACATCAAAGTTGTCTTTTCCGCGTTCTTTACCTGTCTATTTTGTTAAGGGGAATTTTCGCGGTAGCCTTCCAGTCGACTGTGAAAGATATTGTAAAAAATGCGGGAAATAATTACTTTTACATTTTTATCGATATTTAAACTGTACAACCCACTCTCTGCTTGTGATTTTGTGTATACATGCAAAACTATGTGTTTTTTCCCACCCTCAACCTTACCTCCCCACACCTCTCCTTCCCTCCCTCCGCAGCCCCGCCCATGGCCCGGAGGAAAATAAATATTCATATATATTCGGATTGATTGTGAGCGATGGGATGGAACACACATTGTATTGCGAAAAGGAAATAGAAAAATCACCCTATCTATGATATATATGGATACCTACATGAGAGAGAGAGAGAGAGAGAGAGAGAGAGAGAGAGAGAGAGAGAGAGAGAGAGAGAGAGAGAGAGAGAGAGACTCGCACACATCTACTCTTCCCTAAAAATTCGTGCCTAATACGAAAAAGACGTATATTTGCAGCATATTTTCCAGGCAATCGGTGAGTGAAGTGGGGGACGTGACAGGGAATTAGAGAGAGATGGGAGTGCTGAGAGAGGCGAGGGAGGGAGAGGAACGAAGGGGAGAAATAGAGATATGTGAGTAAGGGAGACAGGTATGGAAGGGAGACGTAAGCAGAGGCAATTCATGAGAGAGAGAGAGAGAGAGAGAGAGAGAGAGAGAGAGAGAGAGAGAGAGAGAGAGAGAGAGAGAGAGAGAGAGAGAGAGATGAAAGGCAGTAAAATAGCTTAAAAGATATAGTAATATAATTCAATTCTGTTTATCCTTTATCTGAAAATTGGCTTTTTGTTCCAACATTTTCCCATCTCCTCCTCCTCCTCCTCCTCCTCTTCCTCCTCCTCCTCATTTTCATCCTTATCATCATCATCATCATCATCATCATCATCATCATCATCATCATCATCATCATCCCCCTCATCCAACTACCACCCCTTCTCATCATCATCACCCTCCTCTTTCTCCTCCTGTTCAACCTCATTCTATCTTTCCTCCTCCCTCGTCTTCCTCGTCTTGGTCATCGTATAGGTTAGGGACAGTTGGAAATCGCTCACCCAGTATTTACACGGACGATTTGCGCCAGAACAACGAATGTACAATCAAGAACACGACGGCCAGGTGATTGTTGGAGTTAAATTGCTTTCTCGGAACCTTGTGAAATGTGCGAACCGGTTCTTTTTGTTGACGCAATCCCCAGGGAGTAATGGTGTGAGAGGAGGGGTGTTCACTCCGCTCTAATGGGGGGAGGGGCATGGCTCTCTCTCTCTCTCTCTCTCTCTCTCTCTCTCTCTCTCTCTCTCTCTCTCTCGTACACTTACATAGTCAAATAATTCACACAGTTACTCAATTATTTGTCTTGATAAAAGCATGTTACAGTTGGTTAATGTAAAATTGATGCTACTACTACTACTACTACTACTACTACTACTACTACTACTACTACTACTACTACTACTACTACTACTACTGCTGCTGCTGCTGCTGCTGCTGCTGCTGCTGCTACTATTACTACTACTACTACTATTACTATACTATTATAGCTCAGTTTTCAATACAAACTTAAAAAAAAACAATAATCGAATCAATATAATTTTATCCATGTGTTCATATTTTTATCCCCAAATAATGATAATAGCACAGAAAAAAAAATTGAGGGAATATTTTACTGTAAATCATTTTAAAAGATCGTATGGTGATTAGTAAATAAGTAAGTGCTTTTGTGTGTGTGTGTGTGTGTGTGTGTGTGTGTGTGTGTGTGTGTGTGTGCGTGTGTGTGCAGCGCGCGGGTTAGTGTAGCGGCGCGGTGAGCTGTGGCGTGGCGTGGCGGGGTGAGGCAAGGCGGCCGGGCCGAGGTCTGGGAAGGAGCAGTTGAGTTCCCCTTCTAAGGCTGTGCCACGGGGGATCAATTTTCTTTGAAGATCTCGGTCGGCAGTGGGGTAACTCGTGTGTGTGTGTGTGTGTGTGTGTGTGTGTGTGTGTGTGTGTGTGTGTGTGTGAAATATTCCTTGATGGTTATTATAGTACATCTTATTATTTTGTTATTGTTGTTGTTGTTGTTGTTGTTGTTGTTGTTGTTGTTGTTGTTGTTGTTGTGTTGTTGTTGTTGTTGTTGTGTCCTTTTTCTTCTTTTTCTACTTTTTCTATCTTCCATTTTCTTATTCTTTAAACTGCATTTTGATCATGATAATGGTGATAAAAAATAATAATACATCAAGCTTTTGTTACTTCTCCTGTTCTTGTTCTTACTCTTATTTCTCTTTACCAACTCCTCCTCCTCCTCCTCCTCCTCCTCCTCCTCCCATACATGGACGCATAATAGGGATGACCAGCTCCATTAACCAAAAGATTCCCACCTCACCTGACCACACCTGGCCAAAGCAATTACAGGTAAATTAAGAAACGCCTCGGTCTCCGCTGCTTTCTTTCTTATATGGTGTTCTTTTATGTAGTTTCAAAGGGAGTTAGATTACATGGATTGTCTATGAATATTACGTCCCGTTTTGTATGTTCTTGTTGTTGTTAATGGCGGTAGCGGCGGTGGTGGTGGTGGTAGTGGTAGTGGTGGTGGCGGTGGTGGTGGTTTAACTGCTAACAATAATCGTTGCAAAAGTTAACGAAAGCGAATGGCGCGAAAGAAGAAAATCGGCGTAAAATACATGCGAGTGAAAATAATACAGTATGAATAAAAAGAAAACAAAAAAAAGGAGTCCCTCAGTATTCTAATTTAATTAATACAAGGTTTTCTATCGCATTTTATTGTTGTAAGCGGCGATGATAATGGAGAATGTACATTTTTGTAAGCTACTTTTTCCACGCCTCTTTTTTTTCTCGTGTGTGTTTCATTCTTCTATTCATTATTTGTGTATTTTGATGTTACGCGAGGATATTGTTTGATAATACTATCCCTCCATTACCTCCCCTCCTCTTTCCCCTCCCTCCCTCTCGCCCTCCCCCAAAAAAACTCAAAAGAATAAACTTTCTCACACAGTTAACTCAATTTGCAACGTGTGTGTGTGTGTGTGTGTGTGTGTGTGTGTGTGTGTGTGTGTGTGTGTGTTGTCTTATGAGTGTACATGTCACTATTGTTGTTACCTCTTCACACCACCACCACCACCACCGCTACCATCACTATTATCGTCACCGCAACCCCACCCTTCTCCACTCCAATATATACGACTTTTATCTC
>NC_087156.1:29726996-29729496 GCF_035594125.1 Scylla paramamosain | reverse complement strand
CTCTCTCTCTCTCTCTCTCTCTCTCTCTCTCTCTCTCTCTCTCTCTCTCTCTCTCATAGTTTGTACGTTCTCTTTCCTATTCTCTTTCTCCATCCCCTTTATCTTCCTTCTCCTTCTTCAGCCAGCCTCTCCCCCTCCTTCCCTCCCTTCTAACTCCGTCTTCCTCTCCTTCGTTGCTCCTTCCACCACCCCACTCCCATCCTCCTTCCTCCCTTGCTGCTCTCCCTCCCTTCCTCCCACAATACTTCGGTCAAGCGTTTAGTTTATGGTCATGAAAAGTCGTAATGAACAGCAGAACCAAGCCTTGAGAGAGAGAGAGAGAGAGAGAGAGAGAGAGAGAGAGAGAGAGAGAGAGAGAGAGAGAGAGAGAGAGAGAGAGAGAATGTGTTCGGAGTCCTGAGGAAGCAATTGCTTAAATAATTTGTAATGAATGATTTCAATTAAGTGCAATTTCGGTATTCTTGAGGACAGTTTAAATAGTTTTATTTTTTTCCCGGATTAAGGGACATTCCGGATCGTGAACGGAGAGGAAATGGTGGTAAATTGTGCTGTGTGAATGTTTGAAGCACACACACACACACACACACACACACACACACACACACACACACACACACACACGGCTCAGAAACGAAAATAATCGCGTTTGAAATGGTCGGGCGTCAGTGGGAGGAGGCGGGGAGGCATGGGGGAGGGAGCGTACGCAGTGTTATCTCGTCAGAAGCACCACAGATAACAAGATTCTTTAGTTCGCCTTGACGCATCTGGAGTTTCCATTTTCTATGATGCTCAGGGGCCCGCGTCGCCCGGGAGTAATGTGTCTGGCCTCCGGTTGCCACACTGCGCCACTCTGCTCCCGCTACTCCCTCTACAATATTCTCTTTCGTCGATAAAACTTACACAGCACTTTTACATCTAGGCTGGCCGAGTTTTCAATATGCAAGAGTAATATTTCGAGAGCCTGGCTGACCGCGGCATATTCTGGGTGTGGTATTTTGCATTGATTCCTGATATGTAATAAAAATAGGTTTATTGACAACCCTAAGCACTGCATTTCCACCGCACATCGTTCAAACTTCGCCCCAAACTTGGTTATTCCCGCTTGTTCGGAGTTAGTTTTGGCATGGGCGTGGGGTTGTGGCTTGGGGTTAACGAGTGGTGGTAGTCGTTCTGGAAAAAGTGTTCTCCCCTGCTTGTAGTGACGCGGGGTCGCTCGGCTGTGGGAAGCGGACGAGCATCTGTGGTCACGGCCTTAGACTAGGGAAATGTGTGCCTGGAGCGAATGCAGTGATAAATGGATATCCTAATGTTCCTCGTTTTATTGGAGTTATAGGTATTTTTATTGAAGTATTGTTGCACCCTAACAAAAATTCCTGACGTCTGCACCGGGTCGGGTCTCCCCTGTGGGCGGTGAGGCTCCTGCTGACACGCCCTCTCCCTCCCTTCTCCCCGCTGTCTCCCCCGCGTCGCTCTAGTGTTTGGCCTCGATAGGAGCTAATTTTAAGTGACTTACGCGCAGCCTTCAAAGCTCTGCGGCTGCTTCATTCGTAGCACATGATTCGCCTGGGATGTTGTGCCCTAGACATCTAGAGCGGCTTCCGTGTGTGTGTGTGTGTGTGTGTGTGTGTGTGTGCAGGGGGCGTGAGCGTGGCCACGGCTGGTCTGAGCACCGACCACCAACCACCCGTGAAATATGTAACGAGCTCGTCTTAAATCGATATCTAGTATATTCGTGAATTATGAGTTACATGGCGGTATTGACACACAGATTGTCCTCAGGTTGGGCATGCCGGCGGTGGAGGTGGTAGTGGAGGAGGTGGTGGAGGAGGCAGAGAGGGTGAACAAGTGTTACCACTCGTAACTCTTCTATGTTTTATTGTTGGCCAGACTTATGTGTTATATATTACTCTTATCTGCAATGGAAGGTCTTATCTTTCCCCAAAAATGCAATGAATTTTCAAGCAAGGGGAAATGTTGGCGCGCGTTATTGCATCCCACCACCTCTGGCAACGTCGGGTTGTGGCGGCCGCCGCTAGATGGCGGCACCGTCTGCGCAACGCAAGTCCGCGCGCGTTTTTTGTCCGTGGGTTTTTTATGGGTTCGTCCCACTCGCCGGGTTTTTTCGCTAGTCTTTACAGTGGGTCTCGACGAGCGGCGCAGCGAACATGAGCGTCAGTCCGCGGGGCGTGCACGAGGTGACCACAGGTGCACACGCGTGGAGCATATGAGTGAGGCCAGCACACCGGCCACACGCACACAACACGGCTCACGAGCACACCACCAGCAGGCCGGGCCGGGGCGTGCCACCACCAGGCACACGTTTAGAAAGGCACTCAGTGAGCAGGCCAGCAGCAGACAGGAGGCATATACAGGGGAGGCGTCGCGTCTTGTTGTCCGTCGGTTGTGTGGAGGCGGCGCTCCAGGCACCATCCTGGCCGCCCCTCACGGCACCCCTCCAGCTGCCGCTAGAGGGTGCCAGTCTTCCCCTCGAGGGTCACTC
>NC_087156.1:29711996-29721996 GCF_035594125.1 Scylla paramamosain | reverse complement strand
CACGAGTCGCGTGCTACTGCTGCTACTACGAGTTTTCCAATCATCGGCGTCAAGTTCGCGGTCAGTTGCATCATCGTGAAGTGGCTCATGTTTTCCGGCAGGACTTTGTGTGAACGTGGGTGGAATAAACCGATTTTTTCAGGGGAGGTTTCTTAAGTGACTGAAAGTTTTGCACTGATAATACAAGGGATGTCCCTCGTCTTTCAAAGAGCGCTGGAAGATGTCTCTTTCATCCACAAAAGTGAGGTAATGTGCAATGTGTCATATGTTCTTATCTGTAGGAGAGAGATGCTCTTTGTTCACATGAAAACGACATCGTCTTTTGTTCGCACAAGTGAAGTTTGTTCTTGCGTAAAACCGAGGCAAAGTGTTTCGCATGAAAGTTACGTTCGTTCTCGAAAAGTGAAGGCATGTGCTCTTCCCTAAAACAAGACGCTCGCTGCTGGGGAAGGCGAGCAGCGCCGTGCGTGGGTGAGGTAAACAGAAGTGGACCCGAAATGTTGTAGCGGCGAGGGTCCAGCAGGTCGCCCTGGCTGCCGCGGGGAGTGTAGGGTCACTTGGGTAGGGAGGGTGAATAGTGTCGGGGACTCGGGAGGGTCCACGTGAGGGGGTGAGGCGGCGGTGGCAGCCGCGGCGGCTGAGGTGATGGTGACGCGCGGTGGTCGCTCACTCCCGCCTTCCCGAGACCGCCACTGTGTGTGTGTGTGTGTGTGTGTGTGTGTGTGTGTGTGTGTGTGTGTCCCATCCATTGGGCCCTTCGTGCGTCACGTCAAGGCGCTGCAGGAAGATCAGGAAAGGCAGTACAGAGATGAAGAGAGATTATCACCCTGCTCCGGCATCCTCCGCTGCGGTGAATTCACGACTTGGATGATGCATGTGCAGAGACATCGCACACACACACACACACACACACACACACACACACACACACACACATACGGGCGTGGGAAGGTTGCGTCATGCCGAAGCAGCACGATTTGGAGGTTTTTGCGTGGCGTGCGTCAGGTTTTATCTTCACGTGATGAAGTCTCGGGCCACGTGATCATCGCGGACCATGACGCAGCCGATTAACAGGTGGGCCAGCCGCTGCAGACGAACAAAGGCATCGCCGCCACACACCGCCGCCGGGGAGAAAGGCGCGGAGGACAGGAGGTGGAGGCGGAGTCACGAGAAGCAATGTGATATTTATATGTACAAATCCACATTAGTAATTATATACACATTAGGTAAAAACGCAGACTGATTTAGTGCAGGAAATTATTTTTACTTTTTCAGTCTCTTTCCAGGATCTGATCATTATTTTCAGCCCGACAAAAATGAGCCGATCAAGATTGTCACCTTTCGCGTGGCTGCAGGTGCCGATGAAGCGGGCGGCGGGGAGGCGGCAGGTGCGGGGCTTCCACTCTCACTCACGCCGCCTCGCTCGTATGGCGAAACGCCTCGAAGTTTGTGGCTATAAGAAACACTCGCACAGATGTGGTTAGCGAAGGGAGGCAGAAGGAGGGAAAAAACATCAACAATGAAAACAAAGAATTAGGCGGTAACCTGCCTCACCACACTGTTTAGTTTTTAGGTTTACGTTAAAACGCAACTTGAGAAACACACGGATGGCGGCGGTTAAGGAAAGATTGTGCGAGGGCCAATGCGTTTATTGGTGCGCCGGGCGAGGATTCCTGGGTACTGGAGGCTGCTGAGAGGGACCAAGAGGGGCGACTGAATTGAGAGAGGAAATATAACATTAGACCAGTGTGAATGCACCTATTTTTAATCCTCCATGCGACATGACTGAGAAATTATACAGACGTGCAATGTGTACGTGTGTACGATGGACGCTTTGTGTTAACGTGCATGTATTACTGCCGGTGGTGTGAGAGGGGCACGTCATGACTCCTGCACGCGTGAGGAGGCGATGTGTGAAGTAGCGGAGTGCCTGGGAATGAAGGAAGCAGATCAGTGGGTCAGACATCGCAGGTAATTCGTGTTTCTTGGGATGCAGGTGAGTGCGTGGGAATATTTGGAGCGGCGGAGGCGACGGAGGGTTGCGAGGAGTGTGTGACCGCCGGGGAGGAGCCGCGGACCGGAGGGAGAAGAGGAGGAGGAGGTGGAGGAGGAGAGAAGAGAAGAGAGCACGGGTCGGGGTGAAGGTCGTCGGAGAAGACATTTACCTGTAGGGAAGGCAGGGTGACCAGGATTCTCTCTCTCTCTCTCTCTCTCTCTCTCTCTCTCTCTCTCTCTCTCTCTCTCTCTCTCTCTCTCTCTCTCTCTCTCTACACGCTGTCCTGAAGGGAGGTGCGTGGCGTGGGTGCGGATAGCGGGATGACACTGCAGCGTCGACACTGGCACGAGCATTATCGCTAACACGACGTGGATCAGTCACAGATGTTATTGCCGCTGCCTTTAGAGAGAGAGAGAGAGAGAGAGAGAGAGAGAGAGAGAGAGAGAGAGAGAGAGAGAGAGAGTAGCGAAACGTACGTATTTTCATGTTTTGTCGGAAAGAGGGCATTTTGGTATCAGTAACCCTCGTAGTAATACTAACACAACGGTCTTTTACTAAATAATCTATCGATCAGAAGCACGGTAAAGAAATAGAAGGCAACGCAATCATCGGGAAATGTCTCGCTCTGACGCCCGACAAACTCACATCCAAAACAGCAGAGAAAGTTCACTACGGCATCAATCACCTCGCTTTTTACAGCCTTTCCTTCTGTTACTTTTGTAGCGTCTCAGTGTGCGCGCTTTTTGCCAACTGACTCTTCTAAAGGCCTTCATAATTTTGGCGTATCAAATATGGACAAGATTATATGTATCTTTGTGAATAAACCTCGTAATCTGCTTCTTCCTTCTATCTATCTCTTCCTTTTCGTCCTTCTCCGTATCCGCTGCTACTTGTACTCCTCCTCTTCCTCCTCCTCCTCCTCCTCCTCCTCCTCCTCCTCCTCCTCCTCCTCCTCCTCCTCCTCCTCCTCCTCCTCCTCCTCCTCCTTCTCCTCCTCCTTCTCCTCCTCCTCTTCCTCCTCCTCCTTCTCCTCCTCCTCCTCCTCTGCTTCGTAAACTGGAGGAAACGAAGGATGTTCCCAATGAAGTTCGTGGATGCAGGAGGGAAAAGATGATCTCCGGAGAGGGAGTGAGAAAAATGGAAAATAATAAAAAGGGCGTTGGGGGGAAAAATATGAGAGACGCTGTGCAAAAAGTCATGTTGCTGTCTCGGCTGTCGGCCCCGGGAGCATCTGCTGGAAATTAAAAGATAGAGATATTTATTTTTATATGTATCACCATTTTTTTTTTTTTTTTTTGCCCAACCCGAGTCTGGATTTAAAAAAAAGGCCAGATACCAATTTTGAACTACAAGACTGATGGTTCCTGGAAGGCCATCCTCTCTCTCTCTCTCTCTCTCTCTCTCTCTCTCTCTCTCTCTCTCTCTCTCTCTCTCTCTCTCTCTCTCTCTCTCTCTCTCTCTCTCTCTCTCTCTCTCTCTCTCTCTCTCTCTCTCTCTCTCTCTCCTTCTCTCTTCCTTGTCATGTTATACCTTTCTATCCTTTTCGCTTCTGCTTCACTTCCTCATCTTTCTCTTCTTTTTCTGCGATTCTTCTAATGTCTGTACATTGCCACCCCCTCCATTCTCTCTCTCTCTCTCTCTCTCTCTCTCTCTCTCTCTCTCTCTCTCTCTCTCTCTCTCTCTCTCTCTCTCTCTCTCTCTCTCTCTCTCTCTCTCTCTCTCTCTCCAAAATTAATTCACTGAGAAAAAGGGGAAAAGATGTACAATTGTTTTCCATCTTTGGTTAAGTTCTAAGCGACTGTTCCGTTGTAGTGGTGGTTATGGTGGTGGTGGTGGTGGTAGTTGCAGTGGTTAGTATAGCAGGGATGTGGAAAAGGAGGAACTGTGGTGGTGACGCTGGTGGCTGTGAGTGATGGATGAAAGTGATTGGTGATGATAGGCGGTGATAGCGGTGGTAGTGGTGGTGGCGGGGGTGATCGGGTGATGGCTGTGGTGGTGGTAGTAATGGTGACAGTGGTGGTGTGTGTGGTGGGGATGGTGGTGACTGTGGTGGTGGTGGTAGAAATGGTAATGGTGATGGTGTAGGTGGTGGTGGCAGGTTTGCATTGACATGGAAGGTTAAAGCCATGCCTGTGTGTGTGTGTGTGTGTGTGTGTGTGTGTGTGTGTGTGTTTTGAGCGGAAGCTAGGAACGAATTAGGGGGTGCCGGAGGACGAGGAGGAGGAGGAGGAGGAGGAGGAGGAGGGGCTAAAATTGCATTACCGTAAAAAAAAAAAAAGTAAAAAAGGAGCGGGGTGGCAAAAAAAAGAGGGCATGAACCGCTGAGGTCAATTAGCCCCGAGATTGCCGGCGATAATGGACCGATTGTTTATTTCGCCCATGAATTGACGATAATGGTGACAATTAGTACGAAGCCCCATAACTTGACCTTGCGTGAGTGGCTGTGCGTGCGTGCGTGCTCCCCTCTGTCTCTGTGTGTGTGTGTGTGTGTGTGTGTGTGTGTGTGTGTGTGTGTGTGTGTGTGTGTGTCATTCCTCATACTATGTAGGAGCAAAGACCTTCCCTTTCCCACTCTCTTCCTCTCCTTTTCTTTTCCTTCCTTTTTATTTTTTGATCTGTCTCCTTCCTTACTCCTTTTTTTCTTCCTTCTTCCCTC
This sequence comes from Scylla paramamosain, assembly GCF_035594125.1. NCBI lineage: Eukaryota > Metazoa > Arthropoda > Malacostraca > Decapoda > Portunidae > Scylla > Scylla paramamosain. The sequence continues at coordinate 29,717,344 of NC_087156.1, read as the reverse complement.
TCGTTCCTTTTCCTCCCCCCTTCTTTCCTACCATTCCTTTTTTTCCTCCTTCCATACCCCCCTCTCCTTTCCTCCCTTCCATTCTTTCCTCTCTCTTCTTTTCCTATTCCTCCCTTCTTTTCCATCCTCCCTCTCTCATTTTCCTCGCTCTATCGTTTCCTCCCGCTCCTTTTCCTTCCTCCCTCCTTCCCTCCCGCTCCTTTCCCGCTCCCTCCTTCCCTCCCACTCCTTTTCCCCCTTCCTTTCTTCCCTCTCTCTTCTCTCCCTTCCACCCTCCTTCTCCCTTCTCCCTTCCTCTCCAGCACTACTCGTTAAACTCTTCAGGATTTGCCAATAATTAGCTGGAAAAATTCATGTTTTCTCTTTTATTTTTAAATATCTTTTCTAAATGCGAGTTTTTTTTCCGTCTCGATTATTAAGTTACCCGCTTGGCGCACGGCGGAAATTAATCACTTAAAATAATAATGATAAAAGTAGCATTGGTTTTAATGATAATAATAGTAATAATAATAATAATAATAATAATAATAATAATAATAATAATAATAACAATAACAACAACAACAACAACAGTATTGGCCACCGCAAGAAAATAATGGCACAGCGTTTAATTTTTTCTTCCTTTCGAGTAGTAGAGAGAGAAAAAAGAAACTTGCTGGGCGTTGAGGTTTAGTAAAATTCTCTCTCTCTCTCTCTCTCTCTCTCTCTCTCTCTCTCTCTCTCTCTCTCTCTCTCTCTCTCTCTCTCTCTCTCTCTCTCTCTCTCTCTCTCTCTCTCTCTCTCTCTGCGTGTGGGCAGAAAGGAACGGAAGGCGGGACAGGACGGGACAGGGCGGGCGGCAACAAGCAGAGTGATCCAACTTGCTTGCTGTTATTTTCAAGTACAAGAACGGCGTCAGTCTTGATCAACCAGATGCTATATCCTGTCCCCGCCCCGCCCCGCCCCGCCCCGTACCGCCTCGTCCTGCCCTGTCATACATCGCCCCGCCCATCTTCATCTCGCCGCTGCCCCGCCCCTTCTTCGTCCACTCTTACTTGCTTTTGTTCCGCCTGCCTGTCCATCCCTTATCGGCGGCGGTGATTTCCTCCTTCCCACGCCCCGCCCGTCCTCTTACTACCTCCAGACCCCGCGATGTGCTTTCGTCCCGCCGCCCTCCGCTTCTTTCTTCTTCTGCGACCCTTTGCGAGATTCTGCGATTATCTCTCCGTCATTCACCGTCGTTTTGCGTCGTTCTCCGTCCGCGTACTCGTTACCAGAGAGAGGGAAGGAGGCGGAAAGGAGGGAAGAGGGAGGGAATAGGAAAGGAGAGGGAGAAGTGAGAGAGATGAAAAAATAATCGCTTCTTGCCAGGCTGTGAGGGAAGTTTCATAAGCTTCATTAGGTCTCTTTGCACATCTGCACCCGATATCTTCTTGCTCCTCCTCCTCCTCCTCCTCCTCCTCCTCCTCCTCCTCCTCCTCCTCTTCTTCTTCGTTCTTCTTCTTCGTCTTGTTCTTCTTCTTGTTCTTGTTCTTGTTCTTGTTCTTGTTCTTCTTCCTCTTTCCTTCCTTCCTTCCTTCCTTCCTTCCTTCCTTCCTTCCTTCCTTCCTTCCTTCCTTCCTTCCTTCCTTCCTTCCTTCCTTCCTTCCTTCCTTTCACCCTTCCTTTCATGCCTCCCACGCATACTATAAATTATAGAACTTCCATTCCAACGCCATCACAGAGAGAGAGAGAGAGAGAGAGAGAGAGAGAGAGAGAGAGAGAGAGAGAGAGAGAGAGAGAGAGAGAGAGAGAGAGAGAGAGAGAGAGAGAGAGAGAGAGAGAGAGAGAGAGAGAGAGAGAGAGAGAGAGAGAGAGAGAGAGAGAGAGAGAGAGAGAGAGAGAGAGAGAGAGAGAGAGAGAGAGAGAGAGAGAGAGAGAGAGAGAGAGAGAGAGAGAGAGAGAATGCTAATAGATGCAAAAGTAAAAAAAAAAGACAAGTAAAAACAGAAATCACCAAATGAATAGATTGAATAAAACGTGCCACATGATTATCCGACCCCAGGACCACCACCACCAAAAAAAAAAAAAAAAGAAAGGAATAAAAAGAAAGGAAATAAATTAAGGAAGAGAAAGTCAGGCAGGCAAACAAACGTCAGAATATCATAAAAGCCCAAGCTAGATATAGGGCGATGCGGCTCATGTGTGGGAAATAGAAAGTGCTCGTTTTTTCTTGCAACTTTTTTTTTCTTTTTTCATCTTATTTGCATTCATCGTTTTCCGCCTCCGCCTCCGCGTCCTCCCCGTCCTCCTCCTCCTCCTCCTCCTCCAGTTCTAGTCACCCTATTATAGGAAAGATATAGAGAAGCTGGAGAGAGTGCAAAGAAAAGTTACCAAGATGATCCCACGATTGCGAAACAAACCCCAAGAGGAGCGTTTGAGGGGGGTCAGCTTGTTCCGTTAAGAGATGTGTAGGATGCAAGGGGATTTAAAAGAGCTATTCAAAATGTTTCGAGGGTTTTATAACGTTAACATTAACATTAATGGTCATAAAATAAGTGGTTCAGATCTGACGAAGCTAAACATTTTTTTCCTTAATAGAATCGTTAATATTTGGAATTCTCGCATGTAGTTTATAGCAACGCGATATAAATGAAAAAAAACTAAAAAGAATTAAGCAGAGATAAAGTAACCGCCTCAAATTAACCCCTTAACGAACTTACCTCAATAGAATTACCTGTTTCTCTTTCAACCTTCCCCATCACTTTCTATGACGGTGTCTCTGTCTGCGCTGTATGGTGTTCTTTCCTTGAACTTTGCTGTCCTTTTACCTCTTACTCATAAAATCTGTAGTGGTAGTATAGTCACACAGACAGTCTCGTTAGGTCCAGTAGGGCTGTTCCTGTCTGTTCTTTCCTTTGTATTCCTTTGTCTGCTTCCTCCTCTTCAGCAAGGTCGAGAAGATCTCCAAATAAATCAACAGTCGCTAGATCGCGCAAAAATTCTCTCCCCCACCTGAGGATAATGAGCCGATGTGCTTTTTCCCTTTTTATATTGCATGGTAGGTGAGGACGCTGGCTCTAAGGCAGGGAGGGACGGACGGACGGACGGGTGGAGGGAGGGAAGGAGTGAGGTAGGGTGTGCTAGGGAGGGAGATGCTAATAATGGGTCCAGCGATAAGAAGAGAAGGGATGGAAAGAGCATTTGAGCTAAAGAAGTGATAGTCTAATAAGATTTTAAACTTTTAGTGTTAGCATATGTTATGGCTCCTGCTGCTACTGCTGCTGCCGGTGCTATTGTTGCTGCTACTACTTCTTTTGCTACTATTACAACAAAAATAACAACAGCAACTACTACTACTACTACTACTACTACTACTACTACACGCACTTTTACTTTGAAGGAGAAAAAACTTGCTGACTTACTTAGCTTGCATTTTTTTCCTCATGCCTTCGCTGATATAACTTAATATATCGCAGCGGGCGGTGTTCGAAAGTAGCGGCGGCGTAGACTCATCGCATTTGTCGCAGTACTAACAGATGCTCAACAAAGGCTGTTTATCGCTAACTTGCATAACACGTACTCTCAGCCTACCATAATCGCTGGACGCTTAGAGGGTGAGAAAGATCTATCATCCATCGAATTAGTGTGTGAGGGGCTTTAGGAAGGGTGTAGAGGAGGGTAATCAGCCAAAATCAGTTAATTATATGCATCTTAATGCTATGAAAGGGAAGGATCTCGCCCACCAAGTTAAGCCGAATTGTATTTAGCGCTAGCGGTGACCTCTCTTTCCGCCGGCGTTCCGATAGCGTTCATAGTGGTGTGCCAGCAATCTCCGGGTACCTTGCTTTCGGCCGTCATCGGGAGGCGCGGCGGCATCTCCAAGAAAATAAAAGTGTTGGAGCTTCATCGGCGGAATCTTTGAACTTTGCTGTATCATGATTATGCGAGTAGGTGGCCTGTTACGGAGTCTTTGCGAACTCTACTACTACTACTACTACTACTACTACTACTGATACTGCTACTACCACTACCACTACTACTACCACTACTACTACCACCTCTATTACTACTACTTATCCTTCCTGTACTGATAATAAAGAAATACTACCACTAGCAGTAACCTCTCTTCCTCGCCTTCTTCTTGTCATAGTTACTGAGAAGGAAGGGAAAACATAGTGCAGGTACTACTCTCCGCCACCGTGTCAGTGGTTGGGGCTCTATTACGGCGTCTCTCTCCAGCATCTCACCGCACAATCAACAATTTCATTCACTCGACCTCCGTGTGTTATATTAGCGCATGATACACAAGTCCTTACTCTTGATGGAACGGGTGATGATGATAGGTATTTTAAACCGAGCGCTGGGTCGTATATTTAAATTGTGAGGCGAAATTCAATGAAAAGTTGCAGCGTCATCCTGTAGTTAAAATAAGATAACCGAGAGCAAATGCAAATGGCAGCTAGTAAAAAGAAAAAAATAAAATAAACAAAAAGAAAAAAAAAAGAATCTGTGTGTAGTGAGAGTTACTACAAGACTGGTAACAAATTGGTGATCAAGATGATGTACATGACCATCACGTCCTTATAAATATTACGGTATGATATTTATAACTCCTCGTGTGTGTGTGTGTGTGTGTGTGTGTGTGTGTGTGTGTGTGTGTGTGTGTGTATGTGTGTGTGTAACTTCTACTCACTAAAAAGAAAAAAAAAAGTGTGTTAGTGGCCAGGGTGCAGGTGAAAGCTCGGAGAAAATTATCAGAAGCACCTATGAACCTGAAGTAAGAAAAGGGAAGGTACTGTACACAGGAAGAGAAGAGAAGAGAAGAGAAGAGAAGAGAAGGGGGAAGGAAAGGTAAAGGAGACAGGAGTGGGGAAGGGAGAGGGAAGGGAGGGGAATGTCACGAGTTGGGAAAAGGGTAGAGGAATGTGTCGCGTCCTCCAAAACCTTTCCTCCTCCTACTCCTCCTCCCTCCCTTCACCCTTCCCCTGACGGCTCGCTCTTGTCAACTCGTGGCGAACTTGATTCCCCCTCCAGCCGCCTCTACGACCCCACAGGATCCCACAACTGGCCAGGAATTTCACGACCCTCTCTCCCTCTCCCTCTCTCTCCCGCTCTCCATTTCTGGTGGAGGAGGAAAGGAACGGGAAGGAGGGAGAGAGAGAGAGAGAGAGAGAGAGAGAGAGAGAGAGAGAGAGAGAGAGAGAGAGAGAGAGAGAGAGAGAGAGCGTCACCCCATGCCGTTCCAACACCAGAAATGTCCAGGTCGTATCACAGAAAATTATCTTGTTCCCCTCGTGGTCTCTCTCTCTCTCTCTCTCTCTCTCTCTCTCTCTCTCTCTCTCTCTCTCTCTCTCTCTCTCTCTCTCTCTCTCTCTCTCTCTCTCTCT
>NC_087156.1:29686996-29709496 GCF_035594125.1 Scylla paramamosain | reverse complement strand
CTCTCTCTCTCTCTCTCTCTCTCTCTCTCTCTCTGCATATCCACTCACTAAATGATTTGCTTCTGGCGATCTTAATGTATGCAATATCCATTTTGTTCTAGTTTATAATTCTTTTCGTAGCACTCATTTTCATTTTCATTTATATTTCTTAATCCTTTTCCCTTAAATTTCCTGAGCGGTGTGTGCGCACCGGTCTCGCAATGGTTCCTGCCCTGCCCGCGGGTGTTCTAGGCGCCGTTTCATGTGTGGCGGACGTAACTCACCCGACCTGATGAGGCTGATTCCTTTTATGACTCTGATAATGAAAGGGATTTGCCTCCTCCTACCCTTTGCGAAATTTCCTTCTGGGCTGCAATACTGAGAATTACGGCCGACAGATGGCACTGATTATTACAGACGTAGATACTGGGCAGGTGGAGTTACTTTAGTGATGGGCGGGCACGCTAGGAGATGAGGAGCTGTAGGGCAAGGCTGGAGCGTTAACAGAGCGAAGTGAAGGAATGAAGTGAGAAGATGGAGTCATTTTCCGAGCATCATTACCCTCGTGGCCCTCAGCGGATACCTGTGGGTGGCGGTGCAGGTGAAGAGGCTGCGTTATGTGCTAATTGCGGGTCTCGCCAGCGTCCTTCACCTTGACACCCTGTTAGCGGCGGCTGGCAACACCCTTCTTGCCGGGAATCGGAGCGCCGTGGAGCAAGGCGGCGCGTTGGTTGGTCGCTGCGGGCTTACAGTTCTTGTGCCTCCACGATGCTACTAGTATAGTTTATTATGTCGGTAGTGAACAGTTTTAGGCTGTTTTTGTCGCATGTAAATTGTATTCTTCTGAAGTATTGTGTTATTCGCCGTGTGTGTGTGTGTGTGTGTGTGTGTGTGTGTGTGTGTGTGTGTGTGTGTGTGTGTGTGTGTGTGTGTGTGTGTGAGAGAGAAAAAAAATTGTTAAGATCTTCTTTTTCTACCCTAACGTTACCACAGTTTTACTCTAACCTTTACCATTACCTGAAGAATTCTTCTTATTCTTTTATTTTCATTTTTTCTTCCCCTCGAGTCACTTATATACGTACATACATACATACACCACGTCGTGCCTCATATAACTTTATTTTTTTGTGTCGGAAGAAAACGGTGCAGGACAGACGGCGCTAAAAGTCACTAGGAAGAAGACGTAGCCAGGGACGCCACGTAGAGGAGGACTCGTAACCTACACACACACACACACACACACACACACACACACACACACACACACACACACACACACACACACACACACACACACACACATATTGGCAATTCACACACGGTTCCCAGCAACCTCGAGGCGTCCCATCTTTCTGTCTATCAGGAGTCGGTTCGGCGAGGCTCATAAAGACTGGGGGATATATATGTTTTTTCGTCAGTCTTGAGGCAGATATTTGTGCATGTTTTTAGTGTGTGTGTGTGTGTGTGTGTGTGTGTGTGTGTGTGTGTGTGTGTGTGTGTGTGTGTGTGTGTGTGTGTGTGTGTGTGCGCGCGCGCGCCTTGTCTAATGTGTGGCAAGAGAGGCAAAAAAAGTGTGGCTTAATCAGAGAAAAAAAAATCATATTAGAGGAAGTGACAGGAGAGAAGTAGAAAGCAGGGCATGAGAGAGAGAGAGAGAGAGAGAGAGAGAGAGAGAGAGAGAGAGAGAGAGAGAGAGAGAGAGAGAGAGAGAGAGAGAGAGAGAGAGCACTATTTTTTTCTCTATATCAAGTTTGTAAAGTCGGTATTCCCCACTCCTTCACACTCCACTCATTCCTCCCTCTCTGCCTCTCCCACTCACCCACAACCAGACCCCGAGGCGTGAGGAGTAGAACAACAGCCCGGAGTCAGGTCAGCTTGGGTCACCCCCCTGAGGCTCTGCAGGTTTTTTTCTTTTTTGCTCTTTTTTTTTCTTTTTTTCATGAGGGCGGTGGTGTGGGAACCTGAACTTTAGCTTCGTCACACTCGTTAATCGTTTGCGTGTGTGTGTGTGTGTGTGTGTGTGTGTGTGTGTGTGTGTGTGTGTGTGTGTGTGTGTGTGTGTGTGTGTGTGTGTGTGTTGTATCTCATGCAGCTGTTGCGTTTGATTACAGTTCTCATGAGCTTTCCTGCGCGCGGGCACACACACACACACACACACACACACACACACACACACACACACACACACACACACACACACACACACACACACACACACACACACACACACACACACACACACACTTGCCCTTCGAGCCTGCATATATTTTAGAATTTATTAGCATTGCTCGCCACGCCTCTCCTCTGTGCTGGTGTTTTGTATTGCTACATTTATTATTATATTAACTTAATAGAAGGATATTGTTGATGATGTTGTTTTTGTTATTGTTGACGTTATTGTTGCTATCATTGTTATTATTATTATTATTATTATTATTATTATTATTATTATTATTATTATTATTGTTAACATTATCATCGTCATCGTTGTCGCCGTGTACAAAGATTCCCTTCTCAAAAGACAGAAAAACAGAAAAAAGGTGAATTATTAGAAATTTCTCTCTCTCTCTCTCTCTCTCTCTCTCTCTCTCTCTCTCTCTCTCTCTCTCTCTCTCTCTCTCTCTCTCTCTCTCTGGTTCTGAGCTACCGGCACACTTAGATAAAATTCTTAAATCTCGTGTTTGTTCTTACTTTTCCCCTCCCCCTCCTCCTCCTCCTCCTCCTCCTCCTCCTCCTCCTCCTCCTCCTCAACTCCTCTTCTCCTCTGGGCATTTTTCTAGTACTTGTAAATATAATTAGATAATAGAGGAGACGAGATTTTTTTGTGCCTATCTCTGTCCAATCCTGCCATTACCTTTCAAGTGGAATTTTCATTTTCCAGCCCTCTACTCGTCCTCCATCTTCCAAACTCGTAAATTAGACAGTGTAGTTCTTGAAGTCGCCGCAAAAAAAAAAAAAAAAAAGGCTATTTAGGACTAAAGTGATCTGCTATTGTTTAATGTTTTTTTTTTCGCTTTTATTGCTATGTATTCCATTTTATCTCCCCGTCTTTATGTTGCTTCCTCTCTCTCTCTCTCTCTCTCTCTCTCTCTCTCTCTCTCTCTCTCTCTCTCTCTCTCTCTCTCTCTCTCTCTCTCTCTCTCTCTCTCTCTCTCTCTCTCTCTCTCTCTTCCTTTTCCTCTTCCTCTCTCCCTCTTGTCTCTCCCCCACAACACCTGAGGCCTCTGTACTGTACCTTCGATGAATCTAATTACTACATACCTGTTCTTCACACCCCCGAAGCCCTCCCTCCTCCTCCTCCTCCACCTCCTCTGTCGTCTCTTCCCTGAGGAGCCACAAACTTGATTTTTCTTTCGAGATTTTCCTTTATTTTTAGCACTGCATCTTACAAGTGCGTAAATTTGTACTTCTCTCGACGGATTGCATTTTTTTTCGTCATATCTTGCAACGTTTCTGCTCTACGTACTGTGCCTTAGCTTGCATTTTTCTTATATTTTTAGGTTTTATTTTATGATTAGATACATTTTCCTTATTATTCTTACGGATTTATTTTATGTATTATTATTATTATTATTATTATTATTATTATATTTTTTTTTGCGTCTGCCTCATCGCTCCCCGCCTGACTGTAATTGTAGACATACGTGTGTATATTTTTAATTATCACACGCGCTTCGCTGCGGCTTGATTACACTGGACGCGATTTTTTAATTTTTTTCTTCCTCCGGTTTTCTTGTGGCTTTCCGTCTAATATGTTTTTAGTTTTATGGTGTGGTGGAGGCTAATTAGGAGGAAACGTTAAATTTTATTACACACACGGTTTTGACTATTATGACTACTTACTAATGCTGCTGCTACTACTACTACTACTACTACTACTACTACTACTACTACTGCTACTGCTACTGCTACTACTACTACTACTTTCCTTTTTAAGTTTCGATTCTTCCAGACTTACGCGCTTCCGAACTTCCTCGCCCCTCCCCTTCCCTCCAACCAAAGCCAAGTTACAATCATTTCCAAAGAAAGAAAGAAAGAAAATGGTGAAAAAAAATAACCCGTCTTAATGATTAGTCATGGTACCGCCTCACCCTCACCCCTCCTCTTCCCAACCACCACCTCTACCTCTACCTCCACCCCTGTCACCACCTCCACCACCACCTCCATCACCTTCCCCGAAGCACAACCACTTCCATCACTATTGCTGCGTCAGGTGGTGGTAGTGGTGGCGGTGGTGGTGGTAGTGGCGGTGGCGGTGGCGGTGGTGGTGGTGGGGGTGGTGGTGTAGATGGAGTGGGTGGAAAAGGAGTGCCAGGGGCGGATCTGACCTTCCTTCCACCTCATTCTCATCCACAATTCCACTTGAGTGTTTCCTCTTTTCGAATTTCGTCTCCACTAACGTAACTTAATATAATATGTACATGAACGTTGTTTTTTGGATGAATGAGAGAGAGAGAGAGAGAGAGAGAGAGAGAGAGAGAGAGAGAGAGAGAGAGAGAGAGAGAGAGAGAGAGAGAGAGATGAATGAATGAAAGAAGTTGAATGAAGGCAATCGTAACTCCCCCCCCTCTCTCTCTCTCTCTCTCTCTCTCTCTCTCTCTCTCTCTCTCTCTCTCTCTCTCTCTCTCTCTCTCTCTCTCTTTCTGTCCGTCGCTTGGTTTTTTCTCCCTCTTCTCGTCTCTCTTGTCCTTGTGGCGGCAGCAAGAAACCCGAATTACTCCTCTGGGTGGTTTAATAAAGCGTGTCTGTTTTTTCCCCGACCTCCTTTTTTTTTTCTTTTTTTCTTTTTTTTTCTTTTACATGGAACACCCGCGCATGTGTTAACGGGGATCGTGGTTTCTCTCTCTCTCTCTCTCTCTCTCTCTCTCTCTCTCTCTCTCTCTCTCTCTCTCTCTCTCTCTCTCTCTCTCTCTCTCTCTCTCTCTCTCTCTCTCTCTCTCTCTCTCTCTCTCTCTCTCTCTCTCTCTCATAGACAAAACAATCGCAGAGAGAGAGAGAGAGAGAGAGAGAGAGAGAGAGAGAGAGAGAGAGAAATGTAATAGTGTTTTTTCTCTGCCTCTGTTCGGCAATTGTTCCTTGGTCACGTTTTTTTCTCCTCACTGTGTTCGTCTCTCTCTCTCTCTCTCTCTCTCTCTCTCTCTCTCTCTCTCTCTCTCTCTCTCTCTCTGCAGCACATCCCACGTAAGAGTAAAATTTTCACTCTTGGCGCCCGTCACCCGTGCAATGTGACGGGCTGGTGGTCATTATTTCGTCAGGAGGTGACGGCGAGGTGGCAGTAACCACACCCTTGCCTGTCTCTCCTCCCGGGCCATCTATGTAGGTCCCTAGTATTACCTGTGCTAAATGCTCGTGTTCACCTGCCCACGCTAGGTGATAATCAGTGTCGCTAGCTATTAGTTCTTGCTACTGATAGTTACTTTGTGTGCAAGTATATGTTACCCACCTACACACACAGGCACGGACACAGGCATACAATACACGCACGCACACACGCAAGGAAGTTCCTGAGATTACGAATTTGTTTGTAAAAAAATATAATCGTGAAAAAATATAAAAGGAAACGCAGGATAGAACAGGATATAAACGTGGAGAGAGAGAGAGAGAGAGAGAGAGAGAGAGAGAGAGAGAGAGAGAGAGAGAGAGAGAGAGAGAGAGAGAGAGAGAGAGAGAGAGAGAGAGAGAGACTAATTAACTCTTTTCGTGCATTATTCTTCTCTCCTCTCTTTTTTTTTTTCTTGCAAATGTTTCTTTTAGTTCTCTTTTCCTTCCTATCCTTCTTCTCTTCTTTCGTGGCACATCATATCTCTGTCTACGTTTGTCTGTGTGTGTGTGTGTGTGTGTGTGTGTGTGTGTGTGTGTGTGTGTTATGTTTATAAGTGTGTGTGTTATGTGTATGTGTGTGTGTGTGTGTGTGTGTCTTATGTTTATAAGTGTGTGTGTATGTGTATGTGTGTGTGTGTGTGTGTGTGTCTTATGTTTATAAGTGTGTGTGTGTGTGTGTGTGTGTGTGTGTGTGTGTGTGTGTGTGTTTGTACGTGTAAAAAAGTTAATTGGAAGGAAAACGCGAGGTAGTAAAAAGTAAGAATGAGGGAATAAAAGAATGTCGTTTTTTCTGCCCACCAAGATGGTCCAGGCTTCATTATAGTCAGTTTGTTCTCAGGACCGAAATGACACCAGCCAGAGAGAGAGAGAGAGAGAGAGAGAGAGAGAGAGAGAGAGAGAGAGAGAGAGAGAGAGAGAGAGAGAGAAAGAGAGAGTAAACAAACGCGCAAGACAGAGAGAGAGAGAGAGAGAGAGAGAGAGAGAGAGAGAGAGAGAGAGAGAGAGAGAGAGAGCACAGGTTTTCAGTCCCAGCAGCAGCAGCGGCAACACCCGTAACAGTGAGCGTGTTGAACTAAAACTGGGTAACTTTCACGCTTCCTTTTACCTGCTTTTGGCGCTCCAGGTCGCTGCCAGACGTGGAGGAAAAAGTGTCGTACTCCCCGGGTTCTTCTTTACCGATGGACAACCGATAGTGTCCCGCGATAACCCGCTTTGCTGCGACGGGGAAAATAACTTGGCGTAGCGGCGGTGGCAGCGGCGGCGGCGGCGGTGGTGGTGGTGGTGGTAGCGTTTTTAGATCAGTTCTTTTCTTTTTTCCCTTTTCTTTTTTCCTTTGTCTTTATTTTTTTGTTTAACTTGTTTGTTTGTTTGTATGTTTTTTTCTTGTTATTCTCTTTTGTTCGTTTTCCTTTGTTGTAATTATTTGCGACGTTTGTAGTTTAATGTGATGCAGAGAGAGAGAGAGAGAGAGAGAGAGAGAGAGAGAGAGAGAGAGAGAGAGAGAGAGAGAGAGAGAGAGAGAGAGAGAGAGAGTCTTACTTAATCAGATAATAGTTTAGACTTCAAGTGATTAGTCGTCACATTCAATATCTGCTCCTCCTCCTCCTCCTCCTCCTCCTCCTCCTCCTCCTCCTCCTCCTCCTCACCTGTACCAACTCAATCATCTCCAATATCCAGGTACAGGACAAGCGCACCTGTCTGCCCACCTGTACCTGAAGGGAGACCAGATGTACTGTACATTGCTACCCTACCTGTAATTAATCTCTCTCTCTCTCTCTCTCTCTCTCTCTCTCTCTCTCTCTCTCTCTCTCTCTCTCTCTCTCTCTCTCTCTCTCACAATTAATTAATGAAGATGTTCTTACCTTTGATTTTCTGATCCGTTATATTTTATCTTTTCTTGCGTGGATAAGTGATTGCGTTGCTTTTTTTCATTATTACTTTCCTTCTCTCTCTCTCTCTCTCTCTCTCTCTCTCTCTCTCTCTCTCTCTCTCTCTCTCTCTCTCTCTCTCTCTCTCTCTCTCTCTCTCTCGCTTGCTCGCTCGCCTTGTCTCTGTTTTTTTTATTTTGTTACCTTGATGTTTTTTTTTATTATCCTTCATCATTGTCTTTCATGTATTCACTTCGTTTTCCTTTTCACTGATGGTCTTTCCTAAGCTTTTCATCATCATCTTCCTTTTTAGCGTTCCTCTCTCCACACCTCATCCCTCCCCCGCGCCATTCCCTCCTTGTTTTGTTCCCTTCTGTGTGTGTCTCACTCTCTCCAACACCCCCTCTGCTCCTCTCTACCCTACCGTCTGTCCTTCCCGCCTTCTCCTTCCCTGCGTCCCTCCCTTGTGTCTCTCCCTACTTTCTCCATTGCCTTAAGTAGATGCAGTGCCTTTGTTCTGTATCCAGTATTAAATTATGTCTCTATTGGTGAAGCGAGTAGAGCCAAAGGCGGGTTGAGGAGGAAGGGAAGGCGAGGACCGGGAAGAGGAGTAGGAAAGGGAAGAGTGAAGAGAATGGATTGGATTTAAATGATGGGGCGAGGATGAATACTGAAAGAGGAAGATGGGAGGTAGTGGTGTAATGGAGGAGAATGGGGATAGAAAAATTAGAATGGATGAAGAGAGAAGGATTGTGAGAGAGAGAGAGAGAGAGAGAGAGAGAGAGAGAGAGAGAGAGAGAGAGAGAGAGAGAGAGAGAGAGAGAGAGGGGTAAGAAAAAAAAGAGAGAAAAGAGGAGGAGGGAGGAAAAGGAGGAGGGGGAGGAGGAGGGATCAAGCTGCATAGATTACAAACGACTCTGTATTTACCTTTGATTTGTTGTATATGTTTCTGTATTTTTGTTGGCATTTTGTTTTGCTTTGTTTTGTTCTCGTGTGTTTGTGCTACGCTTTTTATTTGACTTCTTTGTCCGGGTAGTGACTGACTGTATGCTTGTGTGTGTGTGTGTGTGTGTGTGTGTGTGTGTGTGTGTGTGTGTGTGTGTCTGTGTACGTGTCCTCATTCAATCATTCTGTCTGAACGTCGCTCTTGATTGCACGGCTAATTAATCTTCCAATCTACCTTTATAAAGTGAAATTCTCGGTATCTCTGTCACCCTGTCAATAATCACGTGTGTGTGTGTGTGTGTGTGTGTGTGTGTGTGTGTGTGTGTGTGTGTGTGTGTGTGTGTGTGTGTGTGTGTGTGTGTGTGTGTGTCCATTTGTCCATGTGTTTAATATTTTCTTTTACCTGTGTACGTGTCCAGAGGCTCACCTGCGGACGGTCAGGTGTTTCGGTTCGTTAATTGCATCACCTGTAATCGGTTGAGATAGAGAAAAAAAAAAGGCGAGGTGTTTCTCTCTCTCTCTCTCTCTCTCTCTCTCTCTCTCTCTCTCTCTCTCTCTCTCTCTCTCTCTCTCTCTCTCTCTCTCTCTCTCTCTCTCTCTCTCTCTCTCTCTCTGGCAGCCATCATCACTCCGGTTCAGTTTCAGGTTTTCTGTTCATAATCCACTTTCTTATTCCATTAGTGGCGTTTTTATCTACCTTTTTTATGTTTTAAAATCCCGCGATCGTGAGAGAGAGAGAGAGAGAGAGAGAGAGAGAGAGAGAGAGAGAGAGAGAGAGAGAGAGAGAGAGAGAGAGAGAGAGAGTACTTTTTACTGCTTAATCTACTCGCCGACATAGACTGTGGACGTGTTGGCAACTAATTGCTGATTTTCTCACTTGGTTACCTGAATTCACCTGACCGTTTCTTTTCCATTTTTTTTCTTTTTCTCTTTCTCTCTTTTCTCTCGCTCTTTTTTTTTACAGTTTGACTTTAGCTCCATCGTATTTTTTCTCACTTTTCTGTATGTTTTTGCTCTTTTTTCCTTTTTTTGGTAATCTTTTCTCGTTTCCACGTAAAGCTTATTATTTGCCTTTTTTTTTTGACTTGTTCTTTTTTTCCTTTATTCTTGACACGTATTCTTTGTTCTTGCTATGTGTATTTACTGCTTCGTTTGCTTATCTTTTGTGTTTCCTTTCCCTTTTATCTTTTTTTTGAACTGTTATCTCTCTCTCTCTCTCTCTCTCTCTCTCTCTCTCTCTCTCTCTCTCTCTCTCTCTCTCTCTCTCTCTCTCTCCATTCTCTTTTTTCCTCGTTCTTCGTCATCCTTATCGCCACCTTCTTTCTTCTCCCCCATCTATTTTTTTTACTCATCTGCTTTTTCTGTCTCTCTCTCTCTTCTCCCGTTTGCTAAATTTTGGTTTTCGAATTTCGTATTAATTCTTAACGGTAGATTTTTGTTCTTATAATCTTTTGCCTGTGTGTGTGTGTGTGTGTGTGTGTGTGTGTGTGTGTGTGTGTGTGTGTGTTTATTTGTTATTCGTAATCATCATCTCAAAATTAAAAATGTCGAATATTCTTAAATATTTCTATTCTAAGTTATTTTCTCCTTCTCTCTTTCCGTTATTTTTCTTTTCTCTATCTTCTTCGTTTCTCCTCGTTACGCATTTCGTTTATTTGTTTTCCATTTTTTTTTTCTTGTGTAATGTTGCTTCGTTATCTTGTTTCGTTTCCAGATCTCTCTCTCTCTCTCTCTCTCTCTCTCTCTCTCTCTCTCTCTCTCTCTCTCTCTCTCTCTCTCTCTCTCTCTCTCTCTCTCTCTCTCTCTCTCTCTCTCTCTCTCTCTCTCTCTCTCTCTCTCTCTCTCCTCTTCGCACTTTTCCTTCATATCTTTCTCTATCTTCGCCTTTTCGATACGTTATCTGAGTTGTGTTTCATTTCCTTATTGAGCCGTTTCGTTCTGCCGTCAGTTCGACTCTCGCGGCGTCTCACTGCTTCGCATCGGTGTTTCGGAACAAAGAAATGTAATTGATTTTTTCCCTCGTCTCTTGTCTCCCGTCGCGTCGCTTCCCTTCTTGTCCATTAAATTCTCGAGCAAATGTTTGTTCTTCCGTCAATTATATCATCGAAGGCAAAAAATTGAACGAAAATTATAGGATAGACTGGTGGCGCATTAAAATCTGTAATTAAGGAGAGAAAATAGGAATTGTGACTTTAGCGAGAGAGGGAACACAGCGTACTGCTTTTAAAAGGTAACAGAGAGAAAAGTTTAATTGCAGTTGGAATTAAAATAAAGAAAGCTCATGTATGTAGGCGCTTGTTGAGATGTATAGATAAAGAACCAGGAAAACTTGAAAATCAATGAGAGAAATTATAAGGCCATGTTCAAGTCTGCGCGTGTGCGTGTAGGTGACAGGGGAATAAGAACTAATGTAAGTGTTTGTGTCGAATCTGCAACACGGGAAAGGAAAGCTTTGGGTTATTAGTGCATTTTGAGAGACGGCTGGAAAAAAAATAATGAGCATAGCATTGTTAGGGGAAAAAATAATAATTGTGTTAAGCAAGTCCTCACATGCCTCACGTTTTCTCGACCTTAAAATTGCCTTATAATTACAGGGAATAAAAGTGTTGGCCTCCGCCGTCTTGGGGTTCCGGCCCGGTGACCAGCTTGGCGGGGATTTTAATTATTCAATTTTCTTAACTGGTTCCAAGTGGGTTGCTGTCCTCCTTCACCTCCCTCTCCTCCTTCCCCCTCCTTTTCCCCACCACCACCAACCCTCCTCCTCCTCCTCCTCCTCCTCCTCCTCCTCCTCCTCCTCCTCCTCCTCCTCCTCCTCCTCCCCCCTATCTACTCATTCTCGCTCCTGGTCTACCATCCCCCCTCCTCTTCTTATCTGCAACTGTCACTAGCAATGATTATTTTTAACATTGTCAGGAAATATATATCGAGGCGTGGTGTTTTCCTTGCTCTGCAGGTGTGGACCATTCTTCCTGCGCAGAAAAATACAGATAATATTAATAATAAGCATGTATCAGCAGCAACAACCACAACATGGAAAGTAAGAATAATAATGATAATGACGTCAATTATATAGCAATATGTAGTGACGAATTGGTGAGGATGTTAATTACAATGAGTAAAGGTAATGTTGGTAATGTTGGTGTTAACGGTGTTGTTTTGTGTCCCGCAGATCCAGGTGTTGGGGTAACCGCCGTGCCGCACCACGCCGCCCACTCTCTCCCGCGCCCATCATGTGACCCACCGACACCTCCATGCTGCTCGTGCCTCCTACCTCGCGCGCTGCCCCCTTCGCCGAGCCCCTGGTGCCGCCCACAACTGAGAGTAGCGGGAGTGTCGCTGCCTACCCCAACCACACATTGGTGCCAGTCAAGGTTGAGCCCTCCCACCCCCGCTACCCGCCCCACCACCCGCCGCTCCCCGACATCCACCTACGCCCACACATGTCCGGCCTGAGCGAGACTCAATACCCGCCCGCGTCTACCGCTACCCACTCGGCGCCCACAACGCCCGCGCCACCTTCCACTCCCACGCCTGCTCCCACAGTCAGTGCCCCGTCCGACCGCTCGGGGTCCGGCGGATCTGCCAGCGGGGGGCCGCTCTCCATCCTCCCGCCCACGGTGGTCGGCCCCTCGACAGGCAGTATCGTTCCCACGTCCTCATCCTCGGGTCCCGTGGGCGCCCTCACCCCGGCTATGCCCGTGCCAGGGCCCTCCAACCCACAGTCCCAGCCCCCGCCATCACAGCAGCAGGGGCCACAGGGCCACCACCCCCTGCTGGGATACGTCAACCACGGAAACAAGATCGTCTCCCGTAACCTCAACGGCACGCGTGAGTACCCTGGTGTGTCCCGCCCCGCCCCGCCCCGTCCCGCCCCGCACCGCAGGGTTGTGTGTGTGTGTGTGTGTGTGTGTGTGTGTGTGTGTGTGTGTGTGTGTGTGTGTGTGTGTGAGTGTTTGTGTGTGTGTATGTGTGTGTGTGTGTGTGTGTGTGTGTGTGTGTGTGTGCGCACATTTCTTAGGAAAAGTCATGAAAAAAAAAATGTTGAAGAGTACAGTGAAATGAATGATGAAAGACAGTGATGAGTGTAAGGCGAGTGTTACTCTGCTCCTGTGTTCCCCAAACCTGTTATTGTTGTGTGAGTTGAGCTTCCTTTTGAGTCCTCTTGCCACTTACACATTAGTAGTTGTTCCCTTCTTCCTGCACACCCCCAGCCAGGCCCTCCCTGCCTCCCTCCCTTCTCCCCAGCTGGAGGCCGCGGTGCTTCCACCGGAGGAGGCCAGCCACCTCTGCGCTTCCCGTCTTAGTGTGTAATGGTGCGTGAGTGTGCAGGGCGTATGCATTTGCGTATGTGTGCGTGTGAGGCCCCCAGCCGAGCGACTCTCCCCCTCCCTCGCGTTGTGATTGCCGCGTGCAGCCTTGGCGTGAGCGGGTGCAGTTTGTCGGTGTGTGCTCCCCTCCCCTCCGTGCTGTGCGAAGGTTCCTGTGAGCCTCGCCGCTGTCTTCATACCGGGGCGCTAGAGTACTTGGGGGCCAGCTTGTGTTCATGATTCTTTAATGCATTTTTTTTTTTTTTTTTTTTTTTGTATGAGGAGTTAAATCTGAACCGCTTTGGTATCCTGGACAAAGCTTACTGAATCCTCTTAAAGTAATCAGCGTCTGTTAATGTCTGATTATTGGCTGAACAGGCGAAGGGGATTTGTCCTAGAGAGAGAGAGAGAGAGAGAGAGAGAGAGAGAGAGAGAGAGAGAGAGAGAGAGAGAGAGAGAGAGAGAGAGAGAGAGAGAGAGAGAGAGAGAGAGAGAGAGAGAGAGAGAGAGAGAGGGTGTAAAAAAGTAATGGGTTAGCGATTTACAATTTTTCTCTCCTAATCGGATTCTGTTTGTACACTTCTCCTTTTAATTGTTGCAGCTGATTGTCTGTCTTGTTCATGTACTGAGGGGATTCTGTACCGCCACACAACCAGCAGGGGAGGGGCCTTACGTCATTGTAGCGACTGTACCGCCACGCTGCACCTCTCAAGTAAATAGAGGGTGAGGTGTTGTAGTAACTTCCTCACTGGTGATATTATTTTCATTCCACTCTCCCTCTCTTGCCTTTTATCATCTCATCCTCTCCTCATCGTCTTTCTCTTAATTTCCATTTTTAGTTATCTTTCTTTATTTCTTCTTCCGTCTTTTGTCCTTTTATCTCGTCCCTTCTCTTGTTTTTCTTTTCATGTTTCCTGTGACGATCTCCTCTTTCTTCACTTTTCCGCCTTTTTTTCCGTCTTTTTTTTTATCGTCTTGTAACTGTTTCCTACCTTTTTTCCCCAAATTTCTCCATTCTTTTCTTTCCCTTCCCTGTCTCTGTAATCATCTCTTCCTCCTTCATTTTTCTCCCTATATCAATTTCCTTTCTTTCCTCACCCATCCCTCTGTAACTACCTCTTTCACCTTATTTCTTTCCCTCCTTTTCTCCGGTTTCTTTTCGTCCTTTTTCTTTACCCTTTTTCTCCATTTCTTTTCTTTCCTCACCCATCTCTCTGTAAGTACCTCTTTTCCATACTTCTTTCCCTCCTTTTCCTCTCGCTCCTTTTCCACCTTCTTTTTTTTTCCTCCCTTTGTCTCCAATCTATGTCAGTGTTTGAGGGAGCTAGGCAAGTAGAGAGAGACAAACAGACGGACGGACAGAGAGGAAGAAATGGAGGTGCAGTGAGCGAGCGAGGTTGAAGGGAAGAACAGAATGGCGTTGCTCACCTCAACTAACAATAGACCCATTTGTCACTGCAAGGCGATAATTTGACTTAGTGATAGTGGGCGGGTAGTGATTTGAGGCGCTAGTGTTGGGGGGCCCACCTGATAATTCTGACTCTCTTTGATTAGCTACCTGCTGCACCCCACTCCCCTCTCCTGTTCCCCCGCCCGCCCTCTTCTTCTGCCTCACTGCTCCTATCTCTCTCTCTCTCTCTTTCTCTCTCTCTCCACCACTCCCATCTTCAATTCTTCTTTTCCAGGTCTTTTTCTTTCTTTTCCTTCTTTTTTGTCTTTCTTTCTTTCTTGTTACATTCCGGAGTGTTTCTTTTCTTATCTTTGTTCTCCTTTGTGGTGGGTTTAATTCTAAGTGTGTGTGTGTGTGTGTGTGTGTGTGTGTGTGTGTGTGTGTGTGTGTGTGTGTGAGAGAGAGGAAAACAGATTACAACATTTTCTTTCTTTAATATTTACTGTAAAATAAGAGAGAGAGAGAGAGAGAGAGAGAGAGAGAGAGAGAGAGAGAGAGAGAGAGAGAGAGAGAGAGAGAGAGAGAGAGAGAGAGAGAGAGAGAGAGAGAGAGGAAAAAAATAGGAAGAGAGAGATCATATCCCATCTTAACCAGACTAACTATTTACTTCTAAAACTCTTCACACATACTTAACTATAATTCCATCTCTCCTTTTCTCCCTCTTACATTTCGCCATCACTCAACGCTGGGAGTGTGATATTACTAGGCCAATCATGTTTTAAGTGAAGTTCC
Source organism: Scylla paramamosain (assembly GCF_035594125.1). Taxonomy (NCBI): domain Eukaryota; kingdom Metazoa; phylum Arthropoda; class Malacostraca; order Decapoda; family Portunidae; genus Scylla; species Scylla paramamosain. The sequence continues at coordinate 29,694,893 of NC_087156.1, read as the reverse complement.
TGTGAATGAAATAAATGAACTAATAACAGGAATCTCTCACCTGAGCCAGTGGAGAACCGCAGCCAATTCTCACCTGCTTTGGGGGAGAGAGAGAGAGAGAGAGAGAGAGAGAGAGAGAGAGAGAGAGAGAGAGAGAGAGAGAGAGAGAGAGAGAGTTGTCTTTTTTTAATCTCTTTCTTTCTCCCTCTTTTTGTTCTTTGAAGGCGACAGTGATGGGCTTGAGCTGTTGTTTTCTTTCATTTTTTTCCTCTAGTTGCTTCATAATACCTAGTCATAGTTCTTTTTTTTTTTTAACATGGTTGCATTGTACATAGTTCTAGTTATTTATTTATTTATTTTTTGTTGGTATGATTGCTTTATGGAGCGTGGAGAATTGTACTGCACATGATGTATCTTCTTGTTTGTTGATTTTCCTGTTAAGGTGTTTAAGAGAAAGGAAAAAAAAAGTGTGTGTGATAATAATAATAGTAATATAAAATTGGTGTATAGAGAATATTAGTTAGAGATATTATTATTATTATTATTATTATTATTATTATTATTATTATTATTATTATTATTATTATTATTATTATTGTTGTTATCATCATCATTACCATCATCATCATCATCATCATCACCATTATCATCAGTATTACTATCATTAGGATAAGTTAGGTTAAATTAGATTATCACTATTATTATCATTATCATTCCCATCATTATGATTATTGTCATTATCATCATCATCATCATCATCATCGTCATCCTTACCTTTAGTCTAAGTTAGGTTAAGTGAGGTTAATTATCGCTATTATTATCTTTATTACCATTACCATTATTATCATTATTATTACCTCCATTCCTCAGCATACATTTTTTGCTCCCGGGCCTGGACACAAACATCTACGCATATGAACGATGTGTAAATATTGTTATTGTTACACACAGTCCACGGTTTACAGAAGGCAGGGTATTTTTGCGGCTGCTTTCTTTCTTAAAGGTCGAACTGTTCTCAACGCGACTGGTTAAAATTCTCAAAGGCTGCAACCTAATTGGCCGGGAGTTCCTCGGTGCTGTGAGGTGATTGGTTTAGAGTTACTCATGCTGAAAGAAGATTGGCCAAACAACGGCTCGTCAATAACAGTGTAAATATCAGCCAGAGAGAGAGAGAGAGAGAGAGAGAGAGAGAGAGAGAGAGAGAGAGAGAGAGAGAGAGAGAGAGAGAGAGAGAGAGAGAGAGAGAGAGAGTTATTTTTCTCATCCTAGCTCTGCACATACCAACAGCTTAGAACGGAAGGAGTGAGAGAAGATTAAAAAAAAAAAAATAGGATAGGAGAGTAAGAGGAGCAATAGGAGTAGGTAGTAGAAGAGATAAGGAAGGAGAGGAGGGAAATGGTGGAGGAGGTGGAGGAAGAAGACTAGGTGCGGAAGGGGAAGGGGGAGAGGAGGAGGAGGAGGAGGAGGAGGAGGCTACGGTCCCAACAAGCTCCTTCGGTCAGTTCTTTCCCGCAAAAAACTCCCGGTGTTCTAATTGTAGCCGAACAGGGCCTCAAAAACCGCCAACTTCATGGGAAAAAACACACGCGGTGGAGGAGAAATAAGAAGAGAAGGAGGTGGAGGAGGAGGAAGAAGCAGAAGAAGAATAAGAGCAGGCAGGAGGTGGAGGAAGGAGGAAAAAAGAAAGGTTTCTCTCTCGGCTCCCCCTCCTTCAACCCCCTTCTCGTCTAGGAACCACCCGCCTCCTGCCATTTTTTGGGGGTGAGTATTCACTCTTAGTTAACTGAAATATTCCTTTTTTTTTTTTTTTTTTCTTTCTTTTTTTTTTTTTATATATATATATATATATATATATATATATATATATATATATATATATATATATATATATATATATATATATATATATATATATATATATACGAGTATATGCTGATTAATTTTACTTATATTTGATTTTTTTTTTTTTGCTAGTAACCTGACGAGTGGTTAGCTACGTAGACCATTAATTGAATAAGTATTGTAAGACTTGGTGATATTTTTGTTTATTTGTTTATTTTTTTAGTAAACTCTCTCTCTCTCTCTCTCTCTCTCTCTCTCTCTCTCTCTCTCTCTCTCTCTCTCTCTCTCTCTCTCTCTCTCTCTCTCTCTCTCTCTCTCTCTCTCTCTCTCTCTCTCTTTCACACACACACACACACACACACACACACACACACACACACACACACACACACACACACACACACACACACACACACACACACACACACACACACACACACACACACACACACACACTTACTCACTCACATCTAATCTAACCATGTCATAAGTGATTCTCTTATTTTTCTCTTCAGTATATTGTGATATGAGAGAGAGAGAGAGAGAGAGAGAGAGAGAGAGAGAGAGAGAGAGAGAGAGAGAGAGAGAGAGAGAGAGAGAGAGAGAGAGAGAGAGAGATTGATACGTTGTATTTTCGGGAGTTGGGGAGGGAGGGGTTTAAAGAAGAGGGGAGTGAGAGAAGAAATTGAGAGGGGGGAAAGAAAGGGGATAAAGGGAGGGTTAAAAATGATCTCGAGTTTTTTTCCCTGCATGTAATTGTTTGATGAATAATAGATGGGATGCAGCGTGCCTGGTGTGTGTCTGATAAAGAACGGTGATGATGATGACGATGATGGCGCTGGTGGGCCTGAGAGAGAGAGAGAGAGAGAGAGAGAGAGAGAGAGAGAGAGAGAGAGAGAGAGAGAGAGAGAGAGAATTATTTTTCATCCTAGTTCTGCACATGTCATCAAGTCAGAGAAAGAATAGTAAGTGAAAAAAAATAAAGAGAAATAGGAGAAGGATAAGAAAAGATGAGGAAGCAGGTAGTAAAAGAGATAGACAGACAGACAGACAGGCAAAGAGAGAGACACAGAGAGCTAATTTAATGGAGTAGTTCAGTAATAAACACTAGCTATGAGATGCAGTCCCGGATAGGTGAGTGTTGTAAAGAATAATTAAGATTAATGTTCGCCTCTTAACGATACTGTGAATAATGGTGAATATATTACTACCACCACTGCTCCATAAACCCGCGGCCTCATCACCACCTCCACCACCACCACCACCACCACCGCCAGCACCACTAATAACAATAAAATGATAATAACAATAATAGCTATAATACAACTTTAATACGAGACGCGACTTGGAAGGTAACGAAGCGAGGGTTTATAAGCGAGAAATTGGAATAGCTGATAGAACTGGTAATGAGCGGTGTTGGAAAAAAATAAATAAAATGTGATAAAATGAAGAATAATGGTCTATACGAATGCCTATTAAATTCTCGCGGTAAAAGGTTGCGTCTCTGCTTAGCGTAAAATCATGCAACGCGAAGAGGAAGAATCATGACAAATGGTAAATGAAAGCTTTGACGTAAAAGTGAGTTCACATCATTTATATTTGTGTGTATGAGCTGCAGAGAGAGAGAGAGAGAGAGAGAGAGAGAGAGAGAGAGAGAGAGAGAGAGAGAGAGAGAGAGAGAGAGAGAGAGAGAGAGTAGGAAATGGGAGTACACACACACACACACACACACACACACACACACACACACACACACACACACACACACACACACACACACACACACAACGACCTACGATGCAGAATTACAAATTTTAAATCATATTACCGCTCTGACGGCTTACTTTAAATTGAAAAAAAAAAATGAGAACAACAATAACAACACGCGCGCGCACACACAAACGCACAAAAATACAAGCGCAATAAAAGGAAGAAAAGAAAAAAAAAGAGAGATAGACAAAGAAAGAACAAACGAAACACATGAGAGAACTGTGAACACATCAAATGTCAAATCCTGTACACACACACACACACACACACACACACACACACACACACACACACACACACACACACACACACACACACACACACAGGATTCAAACACAATATATTTTGATTTCCCGCAATGGGTTTCTATCATGCCTCTGAAAATGCAGCGCTCGACTCACCTCAAAGCCATTAATGCAGATGACAGTCATAGCCAAGAGTAGGGAAGAGGGGGGTAGGGGGAGGAGAGGTTGAAGAGAAGGGGAAGAGGAGGGAAGGGGGAAGAGAAAGGGGAGAGGAGGGCATGGGAGGAATAGAGGGAAGAGGATGGGTGAGGGAAGGGGAAATGTGTGTGTGTGTGTGTGTGCGTGTGTGGGTGGGTGGGTGTGTTTAGGGTGGGTAAAGGTTTCAACTGTATCACTCTCTCTCTCTCTCTCTCTCTCTCTCTCTCTCTCTCTCTCTCTCTCTCTCTCTCTCTCTCTCTCTCTGTCATTTTTATAATTTATATTTTTATTGGAGCATTCGTGAATTTTTGTTGTTTCTTAATACACGTGTTTCATCTTGTATTTTTGGTTCTGACAAGTTAATTATGTGTGATCGAATTATTTCAAACTTTTATATGAAGTGGCTTTTTTTAATATCTTTTCTTTTCACATGAGTTATTTTTCCTCTCAACTATTTTTCTTATTATTATTTTAGCTTTGTTTTTTTCTTTTGTTTGTTTAATCTCCGGCGTTTCATTTATTCCTGCGTATGCTGCCGCTCACCATGTCTGTCTGTCTGTCTGTCTGTATGTATGTATGTATGTATGTATGTGTTTGTATGTCTGACTGTCTATCTGTCTGTTTATGTTCTTGGTAATCTGTCTATCACTATCTCTGTTCAGCTATTTCTGTCTTTATTCTTGTCTCTCTCTCTCTCTCTCTCTCTCTCTCTCTCTCTCTCTCTCTCTCTCTCTCTCTCTCTCTCTCTCTCTCTCTCTCTCTCTCTCTCTCTCTCTCTCTCTCTCAAAATCAGATTCCTTTTCATATAATCTTTTACCTCTGCGTGTGTGTGTGTGTGTGTGTGTGGAGAGAGAGAGAGAGAGAGAGAGAGAGAGAGAGAGAGAGAGAGAGAGAGAGAGAGAGAGAGAGAGAGAGAGAGAGAGAGAGAGTCACTCACTCACTCACTATACGGATAATAACACAGAAACTCTTACGTTATTCTGGTCATTTTGGTTATTTTGCTTATCACTTTTTTTTTCTTTTTTTTTTTCGTCATATCTCCTTTTTTAATTTTTTTTTTTTTTTTGCTGAAGTCGTGAAGTTCATAAAGGAAGCTCGCAAAAAAGTCCCTTCATGCTATTGCGGTGTACTGCCAGAGACCTCCCCTTTTTTTGTCGTCCCTCTTTTTTCACTCCTGTAATCTGACTTTGTTTTTTCTTTTCCTTTTTTTTGTATAATCTTCCTCCAGCGTGTGAAAATGTGTGTGTGTGTGTGTGTGTGTGTGTGTGTGTGTGTGTGTGTGTGTGCGTGTGAAAATGTGTATGTGTGTGTGTGTGTGTGTGTGTGTGTGTGTGTGGGTGGGTGGGTGGGTGGTTAAGGGTAGGTGGGTGCTACGAGAGAGAGAGAGAGAGAGAGAGAGAGAGAGAGAGAGAGAGAGAGAGAGAGAGAGAGAGAGAGAGAGAGAGAGAGAGAGAGAGAGTTCCATTGTAGTATATGTTTATTCATCGTAGAGAAAATAACAGTCGTCCATCATATTTCACATTTGTCTCCCTCCTCCTCCTCCTCCTCCTCCTCCTGTTCTCTTCCCCCTCCTCCTCCTCTTCCTGTTCTCTTCCCCTCTCTCCCTCCGCCTCTCCTCCTCCCCCTCCCCGGCAGATTGCATACTTCTCAATATTCATAGTTCTTCCATTTTTTAGGATTCATGGAATTCTTTGGTTTACGAGAGTGAAAAAGTGAGAGAAAAAGGAGCTATCTCTATTTCCCGAGTGAGAAAAACCTCCCCGTAAAAATATATAGATATATGTTTTTCTTTCCCCCTTTCTCTCTCTCTCTCTCTCTCTCTCTCTCTCTCTCTCTCTCTCTCTCTCTCTCTCTCTCTCTCTCTCTCTCTCTCTCTCTCTCTCTCTCTCTCTCTCTTATTATCTCGTTTATCCGCACGTTTCTTTTTTACGTCTTTTTTGCATTCCTCTAATTTCATCCACCTTATTATTATGTTTTTTCTCTCTTCCATCTTCGTTATCATACCTTTCCCTCATCTTACTCTCACCTGCCACTTAGTTTTCTTCATTCCTTCTTTTATTCCTTCTTCGCTCTTTCTTCTCCTTTCCTTCTCTTTTCATCATCACGTTGCTTTTCTCATTCCTCCTCCTCCTCCTCCTCCTCCTCCTCCTCCTCCTCCTCCTCCTCCTCCTCCTCCTCCTCCTCCTCCTCTCGCTTCTATTCTCGTTTCTCCCTCTTCCTCATCATTAAAGTTTTCGGTTCTTCCAATAAAAGTAGCATTTTGGCTCCATTTCTTTATTTGTAAGATAAAAGTGGTAGCGAGGGAAGGAGGGAGGGTGGATGGAAGGGAGAGGAGGAGGAAGGGAGGGAGGCAGAGAGGGAGGGAAGGTGGGCGGGAGGAAAGAAATTGAGAAGGAGTAGGAGGTAGAAGAAATGAAAGAAGGAAGCAAGAAAAGAAGGAAGAGGACTGGGAGGAGAAGGGGTAGGAGGAGGGGAAGGAGGAGGAGGAGGAGGAAGAGGAGGAGGAGGAGGAGGAGGAGGAGGAGGAGGAGGAGGAGGAGGAGGAAGAGAAGCTGTAAGAAGTAAGTAAAAAGAGAGAAAAAAAGGAAAAAAAAAAGGATACAAATAAAAAGAATGTATAGAAAAAAGAAGCGCAGAAAACATGGAGGAGGAAGAGGAGGAGAAGATGAAGAAGAAGAAAAAGAAGACTAAGAAGAAGAAGAAGGAAAAGAAGAAGAAGAAGAAGGAAAAAAAGAAGAGAAATAACTGGAGGACGAGGAAAAATAAAAGAAGAAAAGGAAGATGAGGAGAAGAAGGAGGATAAGATGAGGAAGAAGAGGAGGAGGAGGAGGAGGAGGGAACAGGTGTTTAGGAGGGTAAGGAAGGGTGAACGACCCAACAAAAAATATGACTAAAGGAGGGAGAGAGAGAGAGAGAGAGAGAGAGAGAGAGAGAGAGAGAGAGAGAGAGAGAGAGAGAGAGAGAGAGAGAGAGAGAATGAGGGAGGGAGGGAGGGAGGGAAGGATGGAGAGATATGACGCCAGGAGAGAGGACAAGGGTCAGCGGAGAAAGGAAGGAGGAAATGGGTCGAGGCTGGAGAGAGAGAGAGAGAGAGAGAGAGAGAGAGAGAGAGAGAGAGAGAGAGAGAGAGAGAGAGAGAGAGAGAGAGAGAGAGATTCACCTTTGCTTATCCCTCCCTTACGCTTTATTTCTCCTCGACTCTTCTCTCCGTTCCTTTACCCTCCCTCCCTCCCTCCCTCGCTTTCCCCCTGCAGGAGGAAGGTTGGCAACTGCCCTCCCTTCCCGCCACTGCAGCTCGACGCCATAAAAACATTGCTCGATGTGTTTTTGTCTTACCAAGCGGTGTTGCCGTCTTGGGGAAACTCATTTTATGCCTTTTCAACCTTCCTCTCTCTCTCTCTCTCTCTCTCTCTCTCTCTCTCTCTCTCTCTCTCTCTCTCTCTCTCTCTCTCTCTCTCTCTCTCTCTCAGCTCGGTCCTTATCTCATTTCTTTCCTCCGTCTTCCTATTTTTTTTTCCTATACCAGTTTCTTATTTATTTTTTTTCTCATCTCTTCCCTTTACCTCCATCTCCAAGTTTCCCCTCCACTCCCTCCCAGTTTTCCTCTCTTTCCTCTCGATTTTTTTTTTCTTCCGGTATTTTTTTTTCCATTCCTCCCCAGTTTGCTCTCCACCTCCCTCCAGTTTCCCTCCAGCTCTCCTTGTTTTCCCTCCGCTCTCTCCCTGTTTCCGTGCCTCCTCCCAGTTTTTCCTCCACAATCTTAATTTTTTCCTCCTTCATACCCTTACAGTTTCCTTCCATTCCCTCCTAATTTTACCTCCACCTCCTCGTAGTTTATTTGCCCCCCCCCCTTTATCCCCTCC
>NC_087156.1:29676996-29681996 GCF_035594125.1 Scylla paramamosain | reverse complement strand
TTTTTTTCTTCGCTTTTGTTAGTTAGTCCTTTGTAAATGTGGTGGTGATTTTTATAGTCTTTTGTTGTGTTCCTCGTTGTCATTGTTATTGTTGTGGTGGTGGCGGTGGCGGTGTCGACGGCGGCGGCGGCGGTGGTGGTATTGAAGGTAGTGGTGTTAGTGAGGATGATAATGATGACAGTGATGATGTTTGTTATTCTCACTTAATGAGATGAGGTTAACGACCCTCTTTTACATTTCATGTTATACTAGGAAATTAATAACCTTCAGCTTTCTCCAACACCTCCTGCTCTTCCTCTTCCTCCTCCTCCTCCTCCTCATAGTTCTCCTTCCTGCTCCTTTTCCTCGTCCTTAATAGGAGTTACACCTAATAATCGCTGTCTCCCAGAGGTCAGAACTTTAGGTCGATTAGATCACTATTGTTACTTTCCTGCTGTAATGTTGGTGTGCTGCAGGGCGTAGGCTAAGCACCTCCGCGGGCCGTGCAAGACGATACAGTATAATTCGGTACAGGGCAAGAGAACGGTTTACATTTACAACCCATGGCGTAAGGAGCAGGCAGGGGAAACTAAGAGAGAGAAAAGAAATGCCACGTAGGTTTTGACCATCTGGTACCCACCCTAGGAAGCCTTGGGGACTTTTAGATGAAGAGATAAAAGTGAATTGTTTCTTTTCGTTTTTTTTTTTTCTCTCGCTCTAGTTTTTATTTCGGGTTTACGTGTAGATGTGCAGGTGGAAAGTACAGAAAGGTGAACAAGTTTTCCTAGTTTTCTCCTTGGGCAGGTATCCACAAAATATCAAGTATAGCGTTCTAGGAGGTTTTACATATTAGTAAGTTTTGCTAGTTAAGAAATACAACGAGTGAAGCAAAGCCAGTGTTTTTTTTTTTTGTTAGTGGATGTCGTGGGGCGAAATCTCAGTGTTAGTGTTGCTGTTGTTGTTGTACTTATTATGGTTGTTGTTGTTGTTGTTCTTCTTGGTGTTGGTGTTACTTCAAATCCTGTTTTTTAATCTTCACATTCTTGCTGATTTTTTTTTCTGTGTCCCGTTGGCGGTTCATTGTTTCCCAAGTGACTGGTACATTCCTCTTCGCAGGGCCCAACTACCCACCAATCAGCCAAACCGATCGCCGCCCAGAATCCATAAGGCGCGCACAAGATTACGGACACCCAAGTAAGGTTTATGCGCATGCTTCCTCTTGCATCCCTCCCTTCACTCCCTCACTCGCTCCCTCACCCCTTCCCTCTTTCACTCCTTTCCTTCTCCTCCTCTTGCATTCCTTCACTTCCTCACTTCTTTGTCCTCCCGTTTTCTTCCTCAATTCATTCATTTACTCTCTCATGTCTTCTCTTCCTTGTTTTTCTCCCTTATTCCCTTGTCCTATCTTTCCTTCCTCTCTCTGCAATCCTTCACTTCCTCACTTCCTCGTGTTCTTTCCTGCCTCTCCTCTTCATCATCTAATCCTCTTCTCCTTCTACATCCTTACTCCTTCATGTCCTTCTTCCCTCCCTTTATCCCTACTGTCTTTCATAAATTTCTCCCTCCTTCAGTTCCTCTCTCATTTTATTCCATCCTCTCTTCCCTCCTTCCTCCTTCCTCCCGTCCCTCCTTCCCTCCATGAGTTTTTCGTGGTTTTTCTTCCCTCTCCCGTTCCTCCTCCTCCTCCTCCTCCTCCTCCTCCTCCTCTTCCCTTTCATTTTTGGTGTCCTCTTATCTCTGCTTCACTTTCTTTGTTTCATCGACATCCTTCTTTTCTTCTTTTCTCCTTTTCTCTCTCTCTCTCTCTCTCTCTCTCTCTCTCTCTCTCTCTCTCTCTCTCTCTCTCTCTCTCTCTCTCTCTCTCTCTCTCTCTCTCTCTCTCTCTCTCTCTCTCTGCCTCCATGTCTGTCCGTCTGTTTGTTTGTCTGTCTGTTAGTTTATGTATTTTTTTTCCAATACTCTTTTTTTATTTATATGTATAATTCAGCTTCCTTACCTTTGTGTTTTGTGTTTTTTTAATTTTTTTTCCTTGCATTTTCTTTTTTCCTTTTTTTTATTTTAATTCCAACGATTTTACTTTTTTTCATCTCTCGTTTTTTTTATCTTTGTTTTTTTTTCTTTCGTTTTCTTTCTCTTTTTTTGTTATTTTTTCTATTCTCACGCTCCTGATTATTCTTTTTCTTTATTTTTTTATTTGAATGTTTGTTTTGCTGGAAATTCTTGACTTTTTTTTTTGACTCATCTTGGGCTTTTAACTTTTTCACACACACACACACACACACACACACACACACACACACACACACACACACACACACACACACACACACACTCTCTCTCTCTCTCTCTCTCTCTCTCTCTCTCTCTCTCTCTCTCTCTCTCTCTCTCTCTCTCTCTCTCTCTCTCTCTCTCTCTCTCTCTCTCTCTCTCTCTCTGCTTTAGGTGTTGTCTTCTATGTTTTGCTCGCTTGTTTGTTTGCTTTTTCACACGTGTTGCCCTGTCTTATTTTTCACGTACAGTGTGTGTGTGTGTGTGTGTGTGTGTGTGTGTGTGTGTGTGTGTGTGTGTGTGTGTGTGTGTGTGTGTATGTATGTGTGTGGGTATATTTTCCACGTTTCCTTCTTTTAATTTCCTCCTGTATATTATCATACTTTTCTTTTTCTTTTTTTTTCTGTGAGTGTGTGTTCCTTATTTACATTTACTTTTATTATTTTCATGGAATCACTTAATTATTTTCATCCTCCTTCTTTACTTCCTTATCTCCTCTCCCATCCACCTGCTTCTCCTGTTTCCTCCTCCGCTTTCTCCTTTATCACTTTCGTTGCATTACTTTCGTTTGTCTTTCAGCTGTCCTGCCTTTTCTTCCTATTTTTTTTTCTTGTTTGCCTCTCCACTATACCTCTAGTTACCTCCTACATTCCTTCCTCCTTTCTTACTTCCCTCCTCCATCCTATAACACCTCACAAAATCCATCTTTTTTTGCTTCTTAATGATCAGACTTCCTTTGCTACTCCCATATCCTCCTACTCTTTCTCCTCCTCCTCCTCCTCCTCCTCCTCCTCCTCCTCCTCCTCCTCCTCCTCCTCCTCCCAGTCTCTCTCTCTCTTCACAGTGGTACACTAAATTATTTTGTCAGCCATGTTCTACTGAAGTTAGAATTTTGGCCATGCACTCAGGTTGCCTCTGTGGCCTTGAGGAGTGAACATCGTGGTGGAGACGGGAAGTGGAGCTGCTGCTTGTATATCTGTTTAGTATATATAACTTTTTTTTCTGGGTTAGAGTGTGTGTGTGTGTGTGTGTGTGTGTGTGTGTGTGTGTGTGTGTGTGTGTGTTTGTGTTTGTGTGATGTGAAGTATAAAGGTGTGTACATATCTTTCTTTATTCATTTATTTTTATTATTTTTCTTTATATTCTCTCTTTCTCTTTGTTAGTTGCTTTGCTTTTTTTGTGTGTTTTCTTCATTTCTTTCCTTTTGTTTTGTTTTCTGTTTAATTGTTTAGTTTAATTGTGTAATTTTTTTATATGTACATTCTCTCTCTCTCTCTCTCTCTCTCTCTCTCTCTCTCTCTCTCTCTCTCTCTCTCTCTCTCTCTCTCTCTCTCTCTCTCTCTCTCTCTCTCTGAAATAAAATATGATTGCCATTGTTGTTGTTATGGATGTTATTATTATTACCAATATTGTTATCATCATCATTATCATCATCACCATCGTCATCATCATCATCATCATCATCATCATCATCATCATCATTATCATAACCTTCACTTCCGCCTGCACATATTTCATTCACATCTCTGCATTGGCTCACCCAGAAAAATTGACGAAGCCAATATAGAGAAAAGGAGAGAGAGAGAGAGAGAGAGAGAGAGAGAGAGAGAGAGAGAGAGAGAGAGAGAGAGAGAGAGAGAGAGAGAGAGAGAGAGGAAAAAAAAATACACAAATTTGTTTAACTCTCCTGGCTGGATTTTTGCCTTGTCTATTTTTTACTCTCTAATAACCTTTGAATTAATAAGAGTAAAACACCTGCTCTGAAAGATTAAAAGTAAAAAAAAAGGAGTAAGAAAAAAATATATGCATCGGCTCATTAAAGCTAAATCTACGAGTGAAATATTAATTACAGAAAAAAAGATATATAACAATTAGCAGAGAGAGAGAGAGAGAGAGAGAGAGAGAGAGAGAGAGAGAGAGAGAGAGAGAGAGAGAGAGAGAGAGAGAGAGAGAGGCAAAAGTCGTATCTACATGCCAAGCGTTTCAATTATGATATTAAAGGCACATTATTATTTATTGGCATTTTTCTTGCGGCTTTTTATTCTGAGTTCGTGTAAGAAAAGAAGAGAACGAGGAGGAGGATGAGGAAGAGGAGGAGGAGGAGGAGGGGGAAGTGAGGGAGGAGGAGGAGGAGGAGGAGGAGGAGGAGGAGGAGGAGGGAGAAGAGAGGGAAATAGGGGAGAGAAAGAGAATAGAGATAGAGAGACAGAGAGATGAGGATTTGATTGAGAGTTGACTGGGTGGGAAAAAAGGAAGAGAAGAGATCATACGACCGGGGAGGAGAGAAGCGCAGAGAGAGAGAGAGAGAGAGAGAGAGAGAGAGAGAGAGAGAGAGAGAGAGAGAAAAGTGAAATACCTCTGAGATGGAAGTTTGCGACACGTTATTTAATTAAGAGAGAGTGAATAGAAAATGGATACGTAGATATGTACACAGTGATAAATATACGTGTTAAAATACGTAGCGGCAGAAGTAAAATATCGTGGGCCGGAGGTAGACGCTTGTGATACGATATTTAATTACGACAGAATGAACACGAAAGGTAGATACGTACGTGGAAACTCAATGATAAAATGTAAATGTTAAAACACTCGGCAATAAATGTTCAGGTGAGAGAGAGAGAGAGAGAGAGAGAGAGAGAGAGAGAGAGAGAGAGAGAGAGAGAGAGAGAGAGAGAGAGAGAAATGACGGAAGAGCAAGAGGGAAAGAATGAATACTACTGTAAAATGGAATAGGGAGGAGAATAATAAGTAGT
>NC_087156.1:29659496-29666996 GCF_035594125.1 Scylla paramamosain | reverse complement strand
TATATATATATATATATATATATATATATATATATATATATATATATATATATATATATATATATATATATATAGATAGATAGATAGATATTTATATATATATTATGTATATATTATATATTTTTTTATTATTATTATTGATGTGGCGTGGCTGTGCGTGTATGTGTATAGAGAGATAAAACTTAACTCTGTTTCTTGTAAATGTTTAATGTTCTTGGTTAATTTGATTTCCACTTTGGAGGAAAGTTAAGATTCATTTTTTTTTTATCATCCTTCTCTTCATTATTATTATTATCATGGTTCTTCTTGTTCTTGTTCTTCTTGTTCTTGTTCTTGTTCTTCTTACTACTACTACTACTACTACTACTACTACTACTACTACTACTACTACTACTACTACTATCACCACTACTACTGCTGCTACTAGTACTACTACTAACATTTGTAGTAGTAGTGTGATTATTATTACTATTACTTTTACTTTTATTACTTTTATCATTACACTTTTTTTCCTATTTTTTGTCCTAGTTCCATTCTTTATTTCACAGGAAATGACTGTCTTTTCTCTACACCCAATTCCCTTCTCTCTCTCTCTCTCTCTCTCTCTCTCTCTCTCTCTCTCTCTCTCTCTCTCTCTCTCTCTCGCTCTCGCTCTCGGCATCTTTCTCCTCGCGCCGTGCCTTTCTATTTTTTTCCTCTCTCCTTTCTTTCTTCCGTTTTTTCCATCTACTTTTTCTCATTTCTCCCCAATTTCCTCCATCCTTCACCTCCCTGCCTGCCTGCCTGCCTCCCTCCCTTCCTCCCTCCCTCCCTCCCTCCCTCCCTCCCTCCCTCCCTCCCTCCCTCCCTCCCTTCCTTCTCTTTTTTCCTATTGATTTTTTTTTCTTTTTATTTCTCACGAGCGACAGGATTTCACGGCGCGAACGCTCTCAATCCTTTGTGCTTGAAGGGACTTCCTGCCCGTGCACACACCTTTGGCTCGTGTGTGTGTGTGTGTGTGTGTGTGTGTGTGTGTGTGTGTGTGTAGGGGGGTAGGGGTTGCGTGCCGTATATTTCGTGTTGTGTACATGTTTTCTCTCTTTTTTTTTATGTTTTTGTTTTGTTTCGCTGTGCTACATTGTTTTGTTTATCCGCATTTTGTGTTGTTTTTCTCTATTTATTTGTATGTTCATTTGTCTTATTTATTGTATATATATATATATTTTTTTTCTGTATGTATGTATGTATGTATGTAGCTATTTGTCTGTTTTATTTATTTATTTTTTTGTCTGTCTGTCTATCTATCTATCTATTTATATATATGTATGTCTTTTTGCTCGTCTGTATCTATCAATCAATCTATCTATCTCTATCACTACATTTTTCCCTATTATCTTTTCTCCATTTTGATCTCTGTTCTATCTATCTATTTGTATCTGTTCATTTACTACATATCTTGCTAACTGTGTATTCATCTCTCCATCAATAATTGCCTTTTATTTTTGCTATTTCCATACGTACTCGCCGCATCTCCTTTTATCTGTCAATCCCAGAATAAGTGTGTCAATATCTGCCTTGATACATGTCTGTTTATCTGTCTGTCTCTCCCATTGCCGGCGACTGTGTCTGTCTATCCTTCTGTCAATTTTTCCTCTCATCTATCTCATTTTCTTGATTTCTTTCCCTTTGTCACTCACTTTGTCTGTCTGTCTGTTTCTGTCTGTCTGTCTCCGTCTCTTTTGTCTGTCTCTTGGTCTGCGAGCTGTGAGTTTTTCTCTTTCTTTCTTTTCTTTCTCTCTCTCTCTCTCTCTCTCTCTCTCTCTCTCTCTCTCTCTCTCTCTCTCTCTCTCTCTCTCTCTCTCTCTCTCTCTCTCTCTCTCTAATTTATTTTGTTTGTGTTTTTTCCTTGCTGTGATTTATGGCTGTTTACTTTTTCTCGCTTGTTGTTGTTGTTCTTGTTTGTTTGTTTGTTTTTTTGTTTGTTCTGTCAACTGGTCCGGGTTTGTGTTTTTTTTTATTATTTTTTTTTATTTTTTGTTAGTTTTTCACATTCGTATTTTTAGTGATATTTTTGTTTCCATTCGTTTTAACATTTTATTCATCATTTTGTTGCTCATCAATCATGTGCATGTATATTTTAAAAGCGACAGGTTATCATATTTCACGTTATTTATATTTTCCTTATCACATTCCTCCTCCTCCTCCTCCTCCTCCTCCTCCTCCTCCTCCTCCTCCTCCTCCTCCTCCTCCTCCTCCTCCTCCTCCTCCTCCTTCTCCTTCTCCTCGTCTTTATTTTCTTGCACACATATTCCAACTTTCATATTCCAACTTTCAATCAATATAGAGACTAGCTTCTGACAATTTCTATATCAATAACTAAACCAAGTCTCTCTCTCTCTCTCTCTCTCTCTCTCTCTCTCTCTCTCTCTCTCTCTCTCTCTCTCTCTCTCTCTCTCTCTCTCTCTCTCTCTCTCTCTCTCTCTCTCTCTCTCTCTCTCTCTCTACTAGCCTTGTATTGAGCCAGTGAACCGCGCCTTAATCTATTCTGTAGTCGGGATAAAAATCAATAACAAAGCCGCGGCTACGAGATCAGAAAAGATATGACATAATCTTCCTGGAAGGTGGAGGGAAGACCAAAGGCAAGGAAGGAAAGGAAAGGGGAAAGAGAGACGGAGAGAGTGGCATGGAGTGGACGAAGAAAAGGACATTCATGAAAGAGAAGGAGGAGGAGGAGGAGGAGGAGGAGGAGACGAGGTTAAAAGAGTTAATAGTAGATGGAAGGAGGAATGGGAAAGATGAAGGATATTTAGATGAGTGTTCAAGGAAAAGGGTAAGAAGAGGAAGAGGAGGAGCAGAGGATGACGGGAAATTGTATACGACTGGTAATGAAAAAAGGTATAAACTGTGGGGAGAGAGAGAGAGAGAGAGAGAGAGAGAGAGAGAGAGAGAGAGAGAGAGAGAGAGAGAGAGAGAGACGTAATCAGTATTCCTATAAATAGCAACGATGATAATAATGATAACAGTAATGATAACAACAATAATTATGATATTAACATTGACAGTAATAATAATAATGATAATAATAATAATAATAATAATAATAATAATAATAATAATAATAATGATATAACAGTAAACCAGCCAAGCGTCATTAAGAAATAGTTACGTCTCTCTGGTACTCTTGGCAACTGCTTGGATTTTTGTTTTATTTTCTTATCTGATATTTTTTCCTCCTCCTTCCGGCAGTAAAATATTTCATGAGTTTTTTTTTTCCCTCTCTCTCACAATAGGATTTTTTTCCATCCCTTTCTCCCTCCCTTTTTTTTTTTTTTGTGTGTGTGTGTGTGTGTGTGTGTGTGTGTGTGTGTGTGTGTGTGTGTGTGTGTGTGTGTGTGTGTACACTTCATGTATTATGTAAAATGAAATATAAGAAGTGTGGTCCTTTTTTATGGCTGATCAATACACGTTCTTTTTTTCTTACCTACCATGGTATTATTATTATTATTATTATTATTATTATTATTATTATTATTATTATTATTATTATTATTATTATTATTATTATTATTATTATTATTACAATACTACTACAACATTACAATTATGATTATTACAATACTACTACTACTACTACTACTACTACTACTACTACTACTACTACTACTACTACTACTACTACTACTACTACTACTACTACTACTACTACTACTACTACTACTACTACTAGTACCTCATATGGTAATAATAACTATAACACGACAATAATTAAAGCACAACCAACATCACTAATTAATATCGCTGCTGCTTCTACCAACAACAACAACAACAACAACCAGAACCACACAATAACAACAACAACATCAACCATAATAATAATAATGGCAGCAGCATCATTGTCTTCCCAAACCCTCATCACTCACCACCCTAAACTCCCCTCATAAATAATAATAACAAAAAATAATAAAAACATCACAGCAGGTAGAGAGAGAGAGAGAGAGAGAGAGAGAGAGAGAGAGAGAGAGAGAGAGAGTGGGCGGAGGGCGTATCTGGGCGGGTGACTGCTGGATGTGTGGGTGGGTAGTGGATGAGTGGGTGGGTGAGGGGGTGACGTGGTGGGTTGGTGGAGTGATGTGGTGTGTTTGTATGTGTGTTTTTTTTTTCTTTCATGTGCTCTTTTTTTCTGAAGTGGTAGTATTTGGGGGTGAGGTTGTGTGTGTGTGTGTGTGTGTGTGTGTGTGTGTGTGTGTGTGTGTGTGTGTGTGTGTGTGTGTGTCTCGATTCTACGTGCCTTCTCTCTCTCTCTCTCTCTCTCTCTCTCTCTCTCTCTCTCTCTCTCTCTCTCTCTCTCTCTCTCTCTCTCTCTCTCTCTCTCTCTCTCTCTCTCTCTCTCTCTCTCTCTCTCTCTCTCTCTCTCTCTCTCTCTCTCTCTCTCTCTCTCTCTCTCTCTCTCTCTCTCTCTCTCTCTCTCTCACACACACACACACACACACACACACTATCCCCACTCTCATCACTTCCTCCTCAATATTTCAGAATACTTTTTCTTGAGCAACATTTTTTCACTCTTCTTTCTCTTTCTTCCCCGAGTTCCAGACAGAATTTTTTCTCTCATACTTTTCTTATCATATTTTTTTTTCCAGCCATTATTTCTTCTTCTTTTTTTTTTTTTTTTGCCCTCCAGGTCCTTTGTCTCGCTGGGCGGCGCCGACCTGCCCCCTCTCTCTCTCTCCCTCCTCTCCCCCTCTCTCTCTCTCTCCCTCTCTCCCTTCCTCCCTCCTTTCCTCCCTGCCTCCCTCCCTTCCTTCCTTCTCCCTCCTTCTTCCTCTTCCGTTTTTTATACACGACTATATTTTTTCCGAGAGAGTTTTATGATTGTTTTTTGTCGTGTGTGTGTGTGTGTGTGTGTGTGTGTGTGTGTGTGTGTGTGTGTGTGTGTGTGTGAGTGAGTGAGTGAGTGAGTGTGTGTGTGCGTACGAGTAACATGTACGTACAGGGTATTTCTATTTACTTTTGTGTACATATGTAAGTTAGCTGTCCTACCGACTCTCAGTGTGTGTGTGTGTGTGTGTGTGTGTGTGTGTGTGTGTGTGTGTGTGTGTGTGTGTGTGCGCGCGCGTGTGTGCGTGCGTGTGTGCGTGCGTGTGCGTGAGGCGGAGTGTTTACAGAGCCGTGTTGAGGGTTTTTCCGTGTGTGTATTTGGCTTCCTGTCAACAGGTACAAAAGACTTTGACGTAATCTTATATAACCAAGGCATCTGGGCCCTGCCTGTGCGCCCGCCATTGTCCCTCTCTCTCTCTCTCTCTCTCTCTCTCTCTCTCTCTCTCTCTCTCTCTCTCTCTCTCTCTCTGGCATCATTTTTTCCCCCATCTAACCTTGCATTCCGTCCCTCCCCCAACTTTCTTTCACCTTTTCTCCTCCCTTCTCCTTGCGCCCTACTCTCCCTCCTTCCTCCTCTCCTTTTTCTTTTTTGCTTCCTCCTCCTCCTCCTCCTCCTCCTCCTCCTCCTCCTCCTCCTCCTCCTTTTCTTCCTCCTCCTCCTTTTCTTCCTCCTCCTCCTCCTCCTCCTCCTCCTCCTCCTCCTCCTCCTCCTCCTCCTCCTCCATTTCTTCCTCCTCCTCCTCCTCCTCCTCCTCCTTTCTTAGGGTTGGGATAATTTAGAAGCTCCTCCCGTCTCTCTCTCTCTCTCTCTCTCTCTCTCTCTCTCTCTCTCTCTCTCTCTCTCTCTCTCTCTCTCTCTCTCTCTCTCTCTCTCTCTCTCTCTCTCTCTCTCTCTCTCTGCTTGGTCACTTTATTGACATTGGCGCTCAAGTGACTTCGGTTCTGATGTAACTTTTATTATGATTTCCTTTTTTTTTTCTCTCTCTCTCTCTCTTTCTTTTACTGTCGTTTTTTTTTGTTTTTTTTTGTCGTGTCCTTCATTTTTCATCGTGCTGTTTTTCTTATTTTTTTCTTTATGACTCATGTTGTATTTATCCTCATGAATATATTCCGTTTTTTATTCAATTTATCTATTTCCGTTTTAATTTCGTTTTCTTTTATCTTTTTTTATGAATTTCTCGAAGTGTTTTATCTGTATTGTGTTTTACGTTCCAATATTGATGTGTCATTATTTTATCGCTTTGATATTATGCGTCATTTCAAGGCTCTGTTCGGTGATGATGATGTTCATAACTTTCATCGCCTTTGTGTGTATGGGAAGTGCGTATACATTTCTGAACCATGACATCACGAAAGTTTACACACACACACACACACACACACACACACACACACACACACACACACACACACACATCATGTAAAGTTCACTAACAGATGCCGCGGCTGACTCAACAAATCAGATAAAGAAAGTCAAAGATATATTCCAATTACGAGTGAATGGAAAGGAAGAACTTCACATTCATTTTTATTTCAATCCAACCCTTCCTTCCTCAGAGTGAGAGTAGAACTACGCTAGTGGTGATATGTCCTAAGCAGTGCTGGGCGTCAAGACACTCCTACTTGCCTTTATATTGATGCTGAAAAGGGGGAAAAAAAGGTGCTTGGTATAAATCACGTTTCATGGCAGGCAAGCAGTAACACGGATAAACTTGAGGCAGGGCGACACAACCTGGAGGAAGAACTGCGACAGAAGAAGGTACAGGTGGAAGAGAGTGATAGGATCTGAAACACAAGATGAGGTAGAGAGGTAGAAGGAATAAAGTGTGAGATTATATGAAACACAACATTAGGGAGAGAGGTAAAAGGAAGAGGCAGAGAGCATAATGAAACACAAGATGAGGTAGAGAGATAGAAGGAAGAGAGAGCAAGAGAATATTAAACACAAGAGGAGGCTAAGAGATAGAAGGAAGAGGTAGAGAGCATAATGAAACGTAAGATGAGGTAGAGAGGCAGAAGGAAGACTGAGGGATATGAAACAAGAGGAGGATGCGAAGAAGGAGTAGGAATAGGACATTGTATGCAGCTCTATGACGGCAGTGACTGTAACAGAGATGGGAGGGCGAAGGGCAGCGACCACTCGTTTCTTAACCCCGTGATGGCGGTACAGTTAAGGACGAGGAGAAGGAGGAGGAGGAGGAAAAGAAAGAGGAGAGAAGAAGGCGGGTGACATCATCTTGTGGCATTCCCATCATGACACACTGACCGTGACACCCCACAGGGAGGGTCTAAGGGTCTGAAGGTGGCGCTCCTTGGGTCATGGCGAGGCAGAGGCTGGAAGGTAACAAGTAACATGCTGAGTGCGACTTTAAGTTTTAATCTGATATATTCTTGCACTGGACATGTCGACTCGAGTGAGACTACCACCTCTCTCTCTTTCTCTCTCTCTCTCTCTCTCTCTCTCTCTCTCTCTCTCTCTCTCTCTCTCTCTCTCTCTCTCTCTCTCTCTCTCTCTCTCTCTCTCTCTCTCTCTGCTCTGCCCTGCTCTGCTCTGCTCTTACTCGATCTCGAAGCGTAAAACTGCCCTGATGGGTCGTTAATCCTTGTTATTTTGTAGTGATTTCAGGGGACGAGTGTGAAAAT
>NC_087156.1:29654496-29656996 GCF_035594125.1 Scylla paramamosain | reverse complement strand
CAATTAATATGATGACGTTGTTACATATTTTTCCGAGTTTTTGTTAGCGCCGCGACTGGTGTTTTGTTGATAATCTATTCAGCTCACACACTCGTAGTAAAATCTATAACACATGGCAGTCCTCACAAGCAGGAAACCAAACGTAGACGTGAACTAATAGACTTATATTGTTAACTCTCTTTATTCTTACGTCTCGTGTTTTTTATATCTGTCTAATAGTACGTATCTATAATATAAAACATCCCCACTCAAACAGGTTAACTCTTCCTAAACAAATGCATTTTCTCATACATATAAATTCTCTTCTCTTCTATTTTTTTTTTTTTTACTCCTACATCCATAATTTCCTATAGTCTACATTCTCTTTCATCAGTTATCTGTTGCGTATATTTCTCAGTTCCTATATTTATTTTGTCACTATATTAAACACTTTATTGCACGTTCCTTCCTTCTAATTTCCTGTACTCTACTGTTCATCTTTCTTCCTCTTATCTGTTACCTGTAATCCTTATTTCCTATAATTTTCCTTTTATATCACTCTATAACTATATTTCACGTTTCCTATATTCCTCCTATTGCCTATACTTTTCCCTCTTATTGCCTATATTCCACTATTTCTCTTTCATACTTTATTTGCTACCTATATTCCTCTGTTCTTATGTATGTTTTTTTTTTTATATATAACTTTACTGCTAGATTTCACAACTATATTCCTGCCCTTCCTTCTCTACTGTTTCTCTTTCATCCTTTATCTGTTACTTATATTCTGTTCCTACATTTATGTCATATCATTTTACTATACTATATATCACGTTCCACTTATTGCCGTCCTTCCTTCTAATTTCCTATATTGTGTTCTCTCGTGGTCCTCTCTCACTCACTCACTGGCTGGCTGGCTGGCTAGGGCTGGGTCGGACTGGACTGGCTGCTGGTCACGGGTCCTGCTGCCTTTGAGAGAGGCTTTATTTGTTCAATACTAATGGGAGCCTCGGGAAGGTCCTCCCGCTGATTGGCAATAACGGCGGGTCGCGGCGTGTGCTTCCTTCCTCCCGCCCTGATGTCTGGCTCATGTCTGGGATTTATCGTGTGTGTGTGTGTGTGTGTGTGTGTGTGTGTGTGTGTGTGTGTGTGTGTGTGTGTGTATGTGTGTGCGCGTGTGTGTGTGTCGTTACATGTTTCTGCTTCCCAGTCATATCACCACATCTCGATTTCCTCCTCCTCCTCCTCCTGCTCCTGCTCCGTTCCTCGATATGTTCTCGTTTTAATCAACAGACTTCAGAGTAAATATTTTGATGAGTCTCGTTAACGTCTGGTTCTTGGTTTTATTAGCGATGGACGCGGTCGTGATGGCTGTGGTCGAAGTACTAGTGATTGTGGCCCTTAACGGTTATTGGCGGTGTTATCGGGGGCACGGCTTTAATAATGGCAATAAAAACACGGCAAAAACAGGACCCGTAAGGACAACAAGAAGAAGGAAGATCAAGCATGGCAAGAGAGGCTGGGTGGCTGCTGTAATAGTGGAACCCTGCCGTTCTTGGAACCCTGCAAGAATGTGAGTTATTTGCTCAATGTGGTGCACTGATGGTTATTTGGGAACCTCGAATCTGAAGCATCACGGGGAACGCTCGCTTGATTCCTCCTGTGTTTGGTGACTCGGAAAGAACAATACAAGAACATGAAAGTTTGAAAGTAGTTTTACCTATTTTTGTGGGAGAGAATGCCGTTATAATTTTTGTCTACGGAGTAGTGTTATTGTAATTTTTGCCGTGTTTTGTGACTGGGAGAAGAACAAAATATTAAGGGGAAAAGGAAGGAGATGGCTATATTTTGTAAGTTTTTTTTTTTTTTTATCCGTGGGAGACAATGCTTTGATCATTTCTGACTATAGTGAAACATTAGTTTAATTTTTCCTATTTTTCTGACCCGGGAAAGACAGCAAAAACACACACGCACACACAAAAAAAGAGAAGGAAAATTAAGAAACGAGTACCAGAATGCTTTGAAAACAATATCAGTCATTTGAGGAATGTTCGATTAATTTTCCCAGCATTCGGAGACCCAGGAAGAGCCACACACGAACAGGAAAAGTCAGGAGGTAGTAGTAGTAGTAGTAGGAAGGTAGGTAGGTATACACTAGTTTTTATAATGAGAGGAACATGCTATGATTCCTTTAGCTCGTACCAGGAAACTTGCCCCGACCCGGCCTGAAGATAAGATAATTTGAGACACAGGTTTACTCTTTTTTTACTTTTTATGGACTGGCTTGCTTGTTCTTGTTTTCTTTTCTTTCTTTCTTTTTTCTCTTTCTTCTCTCTCTCTGACCCGAGAACGACCTGGGCAGGAAAGTCGAACCGGTAATTTCTTTGGAGTTGAGTGTCGGATTCGAGTCGACTGTTGCCGGTTAGGTCACACAGCCTCCCCCGAACACCTGGCGTCATCTCCTCAGGGCACGTCTCTCTCTCTCTCTCTCTCTCTCTCTCTCTCTCTCTCTCTCTCTCTC
>NC_087156.1:29629496-29651996 GCF_035594125.1 Scylla paramamosain | reverse complement strand
TGTTGGTATTAATACACCGAGGAAAAAAAAAAGGAATGTATATTTTTTGTTGCGAAAAGAGAGAGAGAGAGAGAGAGAGAGAGAGAGAGAGAGAGAGAGAGAGAGAGAGAGAGAGAGAGAGAGAGAGAGAGAGAGAGAGAGAGAGAGAGATGAAAATTAAATCTACAAGTTTAGCATATCACTTTCTCAACCCTAATCTTTCTTTATTGAGTTAGACATGGCATCTCAAACACACACACACACACACACACACACACACACACACACACACACACACACACACACACACACACACACACACACACACACACACACACACACACACACACACACACACACACACACACACACACACACACACACACACACACACACACACACACACACACACACAATTACATACGGTAAGGGGCACTTTTTTTTTCATTCTCTTCTCCCTCTTCACCTGTGTAAGTAAGAAGTCATGGCCGTGAGAGAACCTTCTTGGGCAGTTATGGAGGAGGAGGAGGGAGCTGGCGTCCGTGGTATTAGCCACTACTGGTGTTCGTCTAAAAACACATTGATTGGAAGTTTAGGTCAACAAGTTTGCGTGGGAACAAAAACACATCGATGGCGTAAGCTTTGTCTCGTCCCTGCCCCTCTCCTCCCACCCCCTCACTCCCTGGCGCATAAAAGCTCAGCAAGAAAGTCACAAAAAAGGAGTCTTGTGTGTGTGTATGTGTGTGTGTGTTTATAACAGTGCCAGTCTGACATTTAAAGTGTTTGTAGGTGAAGGAAACTGTCTCAGGTGTGTGTGTGTGTGTGTGTGTGTGTGTGTGTGTGTGTGTGTGTGTGTGTGTGTGTGTGTGTGTGTCGTACTGTTAGCTGGATGGACGACACGCAGATGACAACCATTAAATTTCCCTTTGACATCATACCCGCATCTTATGAATCACCGACATCTTTTTCTCACCTGGTAGTTGACTGGCTAGCATGAGCAGAGAGAGAGAGAGAGAGAGAGAGAGAGAGAGAGAGAGAGAGAGAGAGAGAGAGAGAGAGAGAGAGAGAGAGAGAGAGAGAGAGAGAGAACTAATGTCGCGTGATAGATATCCATCTGATTAGCAATGATCGACCAATACTCACCATAACAAGCAGACATTGCACGGATAACAAGAATGACTCTCGTGTCCCGCAGTCAGGGTGAGATACTAATGACTCATGGATCATAATCACCTCGTTAGGGAAGGAATCCGGCTATCATCTGGACCTGGAGAGTTAACTGCGTAAAAATGAAGATCGATGCAGATGACTAGATGAGCAGTGCATACCTCAGTAATCAATAAGTCGTACAGGTATGAAGTGTAGCTTACCTGGGGAGATACCTGTGTTAGAGAGAGCACAAAAGTGAGAGGTGAGCGAGGCACAACGGGAGCTGGTGAAGGGGTGATGAACAAGGGCAGCAAGAGTAAGGGTGGTTAGGTAAGACGTATTGTCTCCCACGTACTTACATTTATATTAGCAAATCTATATATACATACACAGTCATTACGAACGCGCCTCGCTTGTCCTTGCGCCGTGAAGGTAAACAATCGTTGTCATTATAATCAACGTCTATAAGGTTGGCCGCTTCTTCCAGACATGACATTTATAATAATTTTTTTTCTCTCTCACACCGTTTTTTTTCTCTCGTTTCTGTTGTCCACCAATTATGCCTCGGGACTAGAGACAAGAGAGGCTGAGAGAGGGGAAGCGGGAGAAGAAAAAAATAATGATAGTAATAAGTAAATAGTCTAGTCTTTGCATCGGTGACCTTTGGCAACAGGAAGAAAACACGTTTGAGAAATTATATTACAAAGAGAGAGAGAGAGAGAGAGAGAGAGAGAGAGAGAGAGAGAGAGAGAGAGAGAGAGAGAGAGAGAGAGAGAGAGAGAGAGAGAGAAAGCCCTTTTTTTCTTTTTCCTCCAAGATGCTCTTGTACTCTGTCGCGAGTTCTTGTGGGTCATTATTTGATTAAGTTTTTTTATCAATATTATTTAGTTGGCCTTGTACATAAATTTTTGCCGAGGCGATTTACCAGTTTTGAATTAGTGGTTCTATAAATTAATACTTGTCTATACGTAATGCCTCAGTGATTTTCTCTCAATTCCACGGGGCATCTTTCTCTGTAAGTCTTTGCGCTAACCTGCCATTTTCTCAATTTGGATTATGAGCTCCTCCATCATCGTCATAATTATTATTATTGTCATTATCATATTCTCATTCTCCGTGTGGTTCTTTTTCGTCTTGGTTTTTTTTTTCGGAGTTTTTTTTTTTTTTCTTGGGTGGTTTTGTTCTCTTACGTCATTGTCGTCGCTGTTGTTATTTTTTTCTTTTTTGTTTCGTTTTTTTTTGTTTTTATCTTATTATTCTTTTATTTCTTTCATCGTTTCTTCTTGTTGTTCTTGTTCTTGTTCTTCTTTTCGTTCTTCTTTCTTTTTGTTCTTGTTCTTGTTCTTTTTGTTCTTCTTGTTATTGATTTTCTTCATTTTATTATTATTATTATTATTATCATTATTATTATTATTGACATCATCATCATCATCTTCACCACCACCACCACCATCACCACCACAACCACCACCACCACCATCCTCGTCCTTCTCTTCCTCCTCCTCCTCCTCCATTAATTTCCCACATATTGTATTATAAGTTTAATGTAAATATGCTGGTCTTTGTAAAATACATATTTGTGGACATGATTTCTGCTTCCTCCAGCGCACCTCCCTCCCGCTGCCTCACTCCCTCACTCACTCACTTTATGTAGTACACGGTGGTAATATGTAATTATCGATTATTTGGAACCACGAGACGTAAACTGGATTAAGATGAACTGGAAAACCGTGGAGAAATCAGATGTCATAAGTATGTTTGTGTGTTAACGAAAGAGAGAGAGAGAGAGAGAGAGAGAGAGAGAGAGAGAGAGAGAGAGAGAGAGAGAGAGAGAGAGAGAAAATTAAAAAACGAAACTGTCTCCACATGTTTCTGCCTTCTCTCTCTCTCTCTCTCTCTCTCTCTCTCTCTCTCTCTCTCTCTCTCTCTCTCTCTCTCTCTCTCTCCCTTTTTTTCATTTTTTTTTCCTTTGCATCCATTATTTTTCTTACTACACCCCCACCTTAGTCCTCAACCCTCCCTCCGTTCTTCCCTCCCTCCCACCTTTCTTCTACTCCGCTTCTTCTTCCTCCTACTCCTCCCTTCCTCCCTCCCTCATTACGTTGGGGGCGAAGGAGCAAGGGGAGGGGCAGGGAGGGGGAGGATGGAGGGAGGGGATGCACGAAGCAATAATCTGCTTGAAGAAGGAAAAAAACTTGACGGGGCACCTTCATGATAAAAGGCTGGCGTGTTTAGGTGGTTCCCATGCTGCCGAGAGGAGGAGGAGAAGGAGGAGGAGGAGGTGGTGGTGGTGGTGGTGGTGGTGGTGGTGTTGGTGGTGGTGGTGGTGTGGGAGGAGGGAGAAAGGGGGGTGAGTTAGGGTACATTTTCTTTTTTTTTATTAATTTTATTTTTGTAGTGGAGGTGACCAAGGGTAGAACAGGTATACAGGTATGGGCAGGTGAGGGAGAGACTTAATGAAGAAAAAAAAAAGGAGATACAAGTAAGGGAAGCACTTAAAAAGAGGGTTTGGAGTTTGAAGTAAAGGGGATGAAAAACTTGATGGTTGGAAGATTCTGTATTTTAAAAGAGAAGGGTTATGGGTGAAAGAAGAAGTGTGTTTGTACGTGAGCTTGTGAGGTTCGCGGTGGTGGTGGTGGTGGTGGTGGTGGTGGTGGTGGTGGTGGATCCTTACTTACACAATGGTGGTGATTTTCTCTCATTCATTTTTCATCTCGTGTGATAATCGTCATTAACTCTTTAATTTTTTCCTTGCTATTTCCTCTCTCTCTCTCTCTCTCTCTCTCTCTCTCTCTCTCTCTCTCTCTCTCTCTCTCTCTCTCTCTCTCTCTCTCTCTCTCTCTCTCTCTCTCTCTCTCTCTCTCTCTTCCTCCTCCTCCATCTTGTTCTCGTCCACTCCATCTTCCAATTCCACTTTCTGTAACTTCTCGTCCACTTCTTCGTTGTCCGCAATCTCCATTTCTTGTTTATCCTCGTCCTCCTCCTCCTCCTCCTCCTCCTCCTCCTCCTCCTCCTCCTCCTCCTCCTCCTCCTCCTCCTCCTCCTCCTCCTCCTCCTCCTCCTTCACTTCATATATCTTGTTTATTTTTAATCTTTGAATTCTTTCAGTTGTTTGTCTCTTGAAATGTGTTCGGAACTCTACTTTTATCTCCCATATTCTTCCTCTTCCTCTTTCATCACTGCGTCTGTCTTTTTCTTTTTCCGAGGATCTCTCTCTCTCTCTCTCTCTCTCTCTCTCTCTCTCTCTCTCTCTCTCTCTCTCTCTCTCTCTCTCTCTCTCTCTCTCTCTCTCTCTCTCTCTCTCTCTTACCTGTGCATGTTTTTTTTTTTTTTCTTACTATCTCTCTCTCTCTTCTCTCTTCTCTTCTTTCTCTCATTTTTCTTTTCCTTCCTCATGCGGGGTCTTTGAGTGGATTTCTTTACTGTTATTTGCCCTTTTGTCTTTTCCCTTTTCTCCTTGTTCTTTGGGAGGTGTGCTGGGGGGAGGGGGAGTAGAAGGAGAAGGAGGAGGAGGAGAAGGAAGGGCTGGTGGAGATTTCTCTATTCTTTTTCCTCCGTTTCTTTTCGCTTTCCTCTTTCCTCCCTCCTTCCTTCTTCCTTTCTCCGGTAGGTATTCATCCTTTCTTGTTTGCGTTGCTTTTTAGCGTTGCTCTCTCGCTCTCTTTTTTGCGTGCGTGTGTGTGTGTGTGTGTGTGTGTGTGTGTGTGTGTGTGTGTGTGTGTGTGTGTGTGTGTGTGTGTGTGTGTGTTTTCCATGCGGCATTGTTTTATCCTTCAACGCCTTGCTTTTGTGATCTCTCTCTCTCTCTCTCTCTCTCTCTCTCTCTCTCTCTCTCTCTCTCTCTCTCTCTCTCTCTCTCTCTCTCTCTCTCTCTCTCTCTCTCTCTCTCTCTCTCGTTCTGTGTGTGCGTGTGTGTGTGTGTGTGTGTGTGTGTGTGTGTGTGTGTGTGTGTGTGTGTGTGTGTGTGTGTGTGTATGTGTGTATGTGTCTATTCCCGAAAATAGTTACCGTAAAAGGTCGGACACACACACACACAGATGCACACACAACGAGCAAGCGAGAGAGAGAGAGAGAGAGAGAGAGAGAGAGAGAGAGAGAGAGAGAGAGAGAGAGAGAGAGACTAGTACAAAATGCCTTGGGACAAATAAAGTGGTATTAGATAACCAACAAGATGAGAGGAATGAAGAAAAAGCGTGGGAATTAGAGAGCGGCTAAGAAAGAAAAAGAGAAAGACATAGGAAGAAGGAGGAGAGGAAGACGAAGGAGATAATAGAATAAAATAAAAAAAAATAGAAGATAGGAGCAGGAAAAAATCAAGCATATATCAGAGAGAGAGAGAGAGAGAGAGAGAGAGAGAGAGAGAGAGAGAGAGAGAGAGAGAGAGAGAGAGAGAGAGAGAGAGAGAGAGAGAGAGAGAAGCAAAAGAAAAAAAAAGATCATGCGGGAAAGAAGTAGAAGGAGGACAAAGCCAGGTGGAGGAGGAGGAGGAGGAGGAGGAGGAGGAGGAGGAGGAGGAAGACGGAGAGTTGAAGGACATCTTCCAAGACCAGTTTCTTCCTACAGTCTTCCTCCACATTGTAAAAGTGACATCTTCTCTCCTTCCACCTTCTCCTCTTCCTCCTCCTCTTCCTCCTCCTCCTCCTCCTCATCCTCCTCCTCATCATCATCATCATCATCATCATCATCATCATCATCATCATAATCATCATCATCATCATCATCATTTGAGTTACAATAATATCAATTCACTTTAGTATGTGTACAATCTCTCTCTCTCTCTCTCTCTCTCTCTCTCTCTCTCTCTCTCTCTCTCTCTCTCTCTCTCTCTCTCTCTCTCTCTCTCTCTCTCTCTCTCTCTCTCTCTCTCTCTCTCTCTCTCTCTCTCTCTCTCTCTCTCTCTCTCTCTCTCTCTCTCTCTCTCTCTCTCTCTTAATTAATGGAGCAGCTGGACATTAGCCTCGGGGAAGCAAAAACATGATGTCAGGGTCAGTTTTTGGCGGTTTGGTTGGGGGAGAGGGGACGAGAGGAGGCCGGTGGGGGAATGAGGGACAGAAGTTGGGGAGAGGATTGCAGCGTGGAAGAAGAGGACGAGGAGTGGAGGGGGAGAGGGCAGGGAGGAGGATGACAAAGATTCTCCTGGAGGTTTTTGGAGGCGAAGGAAATGAAGGAGGTGACGGAGGAGGTGACGCAGGACCATGAGATGAGGCAGGTGAGGCAGGGAGGTCAGGTGAGGGAGATAATGGCTGGGGGAGGTGGAGAGGAGGAGGAAAATGTAGACAAATCTTTTCCATCCGTCTTTCCTTCTTCGGGACAAAATGGCGAAAATAATTGCATCATTTGCACTCCTTCTTGTCACCTTTCATTCTACCACAAGGTGCAATTTTACCTCTTCTGCTCCTGCTCCTCCTCCTCCTCCTCCTCCTCCTACCTCTCATCACATACTTGCCCTTGCTTCTTTTCTCCTTCCACGCCATATTCATCTTAATTCTCTCCTACCTCCTTTGCTTTCTTCTCCTCTACTACGTCATTTTCCCTGTCCTCTCCTCCATCTTGTCCTCCTCGACCTTATCCTGTGCTTTTTTTTCCTCGTCATCACTAGTACGTGTCGTCGTTGGTGTCGTTTTCCTACTGGGCCTCGTTAGGCCCAGTAGGGCTGTTGCTGTCTGTTCTTTCCTTTGTATTCCTTTGTATTCCTCCTCCTCCTCTATTTCTCATAAGTGCGTTCTCCCCTCAGTCGTCCTCCTTCCCATAATGCCAAATATAGACGCCCTTTTTTACCCTCTGGTCGCAGGTGTGTCAGGGGGAGCTGCCTCACCTCGGTTACTAATTATTTATTGAAGACCCGACCATCGTGATGAAGAAACATTTTTATTTTTTTCTTCCTTGCAGCCGAAAACATCAAATAAAAACACACATAGTTCTAGGAAAACTCCATTACCTCCCTTAGAATGTGTTTTTTATTTTTCCATGGGAGGAGAGGGAGGTGTGTGAGGAGGGAGTGGAGGGAGAGGGGTAGATTGAAAGACAGAGAGACAGAGAAGGGAAAATGAAGGCGGCGGCGGCGGCGGCGGCGGCGGTGGTGGTGGTGATGGTGGTGGTGGTGGTGGTGGTGGTGTTAGCTATGCCCTCTGAGATACAGCGTTATTTCTTATTTTTCTTTTTGCCGTTCTTTAATGGAGGTTGTAAATGTCGTAAGTTTTCAGGCCGCCGATACATACAAGTCTTTTGTGATGAGGATCTCGTGGGAGGAGGAAAAACTGCAGGCTTCAGGGGATACGAATGAGGGAGGGAGGAGGTGAGAAATCCGGAGTCGTATAATCTTCCTCCTCCTCCTCCTCCTCCTCCTCCTCCGGTATGAGTCATGAATTCCAGGAATATGAATCCCTCGAGTGATAAGAAAACGCCCCACAAAATAGAATACCAAATGGGCAGGTTGTCCCCTTGGAGTTAGTCCCCTGCAGGAGTGTGAGTCTGCACCCTTTCCTCCCCGTCCTCCTCCTCCTCCTCCTGCTTTGCCTCCCGTCACGTACCTGCCGCCCTGCTCATTACTACTTCAGGTGCTCCTCAGACCCACTTTTTGCCTTGAACACGGTCTTGCCGCGTCATCTCTGGCTCATTTTTTGCCCTATTTTTCCGGCTCGAATATAAGCTTCAGCTGTTATAGATATCGTGTTTCTTTTGCATACGAGTATTTTCTTTTTTTCCCCGTTTTCCTTTTTTTGTTGCGTATGTGTGATGGGGTGGTCTTGCTTTTTTTTTTTTTTTCTGGAGAGAGCAAGGAAGCGTGAATGGGAGTGAGTGGAGGAGGTGAGACTATTTATAAGGTGGACAGGTGGGTAGGAGGTAAGTAAGAAGGTACTGGTGACCATGTTCCCAGGTGATTCATTAGGCGGACAGAGGCTTTATTAAGAGGTCGTGAGGGTGCCTGTGTCCACGTGTCCAAGTTTCGTGTCTAGCTGCGTGTTGTTGCCTCCCCGCCTGCTCATCTCACCTCACCTGTTGCTCATTTACTGCTCCACTCGGTCAGGTGTTCAGGCACGCAGTATACACAGGTGATCCAGTTTCTCTCTCTCTCTCCTGCTTACATCCTTGTCCTTATAGTTTTGATTCTTCTTATTATTATTACTATTATGCGTAGGGAAGGGAGAAGAGTGAGTGGTTAAGAACAGAAGCGCCACTCTCGCTGCAAGGAATCGTAAATAATGATTAGTGCAGCATGTGGGACCTGTTAATTTCTCTCGCTTATCTGCTCTTAATAATTGATGCACATTACTATTGGACTCCTGTTGTTGTGTGAAGACGTTTATCCCGCTTACCTTCATATTATTTTTAGGGAGGACATAATGTAATACAGGTGGATTTTGGAGTCCCGCACCCTGCTCGGAACGGGTTGTGCCAGTGGTGATGGTGGTGGTGGTGGTGGTTTTAGTTAATGTTGTTATTGTTGTTGTTGTTGTTGTTGTTGTTATTATTATTATTGTTATTATTATTATTATTATTATTATTATTATTATTATTATTATTACTACTACTACTACTACTACTACTACTACTACTACTACTACTACTACTACTACTACTACTACTACTACTACTACTACTACTACTACTACTACTACTACTACTACTACTACTACTACTACTATCATCATCATCATTATCATTATCATCATCACTGATTATAGGCAGATATTCAGTTTTCATTTCTTAGTTTGCTACTTTCGTGGACACACACACACACACACACACACACACACACACACACACACACACACACACACACACACACACACACACACACACACACACACACACACACACACACACACACACACACACAAACACTATTATCTCTACCTCTCTGGACAGGTTTCCATTTCTCTTTGCATTTCGCCACCTTCCCACACGGTTCGCCCTCTTCCCTTCAAGATCCCTGCGGCTCGGTCATCACCAGACAGGCAAAACTTGTGTGAAAATTGAAGTTTTATGTCAGGGCCGTGCCTCTCCTTCGCCGGGTGTAGGTGACCATTCCACAAATGTCGTACAGGTGTGTAGGAGGTGTCAGTGGCCCAGGGTGTAATCAGGTATACTCCTAAATGGGTGTATTGTACTGTAAACGACTTTCATTATACACTTTTACTGTTTCACTGTTCTTATATAGGGAAATGGTTATACAACATATTTCAGATAAAAAATCAGTATCAAGTAGAAATCTTCCTCCATCTATCACATTCCCAGTTCTTCTTAGTCTTTACTCTTGATACAAAGCAGTTCACGAGTCTGTATTTACCAGAATAGGTGGCATCACTTCTCGAGGTAACTGTGCATAAAGAAGGCAAGGAAATACTTCATCGAGGTGTATGGATTCAGGCAATCTCTCGCTGGTGACACTATTTAGTTAAGCTTCCCCTTCAGTCCCTTACGTAATTTTCTTCACATTCTTATCGAGGGCGATGCGAGGGGACGTGCACGTCGCCTAATACATTTAGGTAAAACTGGTAAACTTCCCCAGGTGTTCTCATTCAAGTTGACTCCACTCCGTATACTGTAGATTCCCCCTCAGTTCCTAAACATTGGTGGTATTTAGCAAGGTGAGGGTGAGGCGAGGCGAAGCGAAGCGAGAAGAGGCGGGGCAGTGTTGTGTCCAGGTGCGCTCAGGTAATCGATCCCAGATAGAGTATCAGTGTCCACTACGAAGCCTTCCCCCTTGGTATCTTAATTTCACAGGCGTTCTTATTAATAAAAGGAGGGCGTGGGGTGAGTTGGCGTGTTGCGAGGCGGGGATATTTTACTCTGATAACTAGCGCGGGTTTTCATGCAAGACGGCAGGGAGGTGTGAGGATCTGAGCGAGGGATCTGTGAGGGAGGGAATAAGCTGTATAGGTTGTACAATGGTAGGCAGAAGCTGGGTAACACATCTGACTCACTTCCATTGTGCTTAATGTTGTGCTTCATTCTTAAGTCCTCTGATCTGTTAAGAACCTATCAATTACCAGGTTCTGTAAGGAGAGTGTCACTGGATCAAGGAGCTTGTGATTGAGGAAAAAGAATAAAGCATAGTATAAATAAGCGTAGAAAATTACTCGACTGTACTAACATAAGGCGTGACTAAAGCTGTGAAAGGTTGATAAGGAAGGAAGGAAGGGAGGAAGGAGAAGAAGGACAGGAGAAAGTCAGGGAAGGGGCGCTGAGGGCAAAACAAGAAAAGGTTAAGGTTATTCTTTTAATTAACTTCACAATAGATTGGGCGTGGAATCTAAGCAGCTGATAATGCAAGGGGAAAAAAAAAATCATATGCATCTAATCCTGTGCGGCTGACTGGCTCAAAGAGTTGGACTTTTTCGTATGATGTCGTATATTTTCTGGTGATTAGCGAGTCATCGTGATGGATAAATCTTGTGTCACGTTTTTCGCCCATGGAGATAAGAAATTTATCACAAATTTTAGACGCAGAAAAAGAGAGAGAGAGAGAGAGAGAGAGAGAGAGAGAGAGAGAGAGAGAGAGAGAGAGAGAGAGAGAGAGAGAGAGAGTGAAAGTAATTTCAGGCAAGAAAGTGAAAACAGAAGAAACAAGAGAACAGTTACTGAAATAAATGAAGAAAGATGAGAATGAAGAAAGGAAGAAAGGAAAAACGCAAAAAGTAAGAAAGAAAATATAAATTCATAAATAGGCTGTAGAGAAGAAGCACCTACAGAGAGAGAGAGAGAGAGAGAGAGAGAGAGAGAGAGAGAGAGAGAGAGAGAGAGAGAGAGAGAGAGAGAGAGAGAGAGAGCGAGCAGGTGATGTGAGGGGTTCATTTACTCCCTGACAGCCGCATGACAGGTACTTCTTGCCCGCTGGAGACGGTGCGGTGCAGGCGGCGAGGGAGGGAGGGAATACAATAAAGAAGGCGGAGAAAGATGGCAGGAGTATGAAGTGCATCTTGTGTGCCCTGAGAGAGAGAGAGAGAGAGAGAGAGAGAGAGAGAGAGAGAGAGAGAGAGAGAGAGAGAGAGAGAGAGAGAGAAGACGAGTACTGAAAGTCAAGGAGAAGAAAACAAGAGCGGGAGTATTGGTGGTTAAGGGCGTCTATGGTACTGAATTAATATGCAAGGGATGTAGGGAAGCTGAGGAGAGGAACCCGCTGATCTCTCGCCGAGGTGCTGGATTGGATGTAGCGGGGCGGGTCTCCTCAAGGCGATACACTGAAGGGAGTAACGGAGAAGAAACTTGTGTGACTCGTAATGTGTTCAAATACCTCCGAATTGAATACATTGAATATGTCAGGTAGAGGTGAAGGAGAAGAGCCTCCCTCAGTATGTTAGATGATTTATTACCTTCCCCATTATTCTGTATCGAGTGTGAGGCCCGCACTCTCAAACGTTTCCAATTCTTATAACAGACTTTAGAGAAAGTTATTGGGGATGTTAAGGATGTTTTCATGATTCTAGGAAGGTTTTAACAAGAATATTCTGCGTCGTCAGTGGGATGAAATAAAGATCAGAGCGCGAAAAAATAATTTCTGGCTTTTAAATAGAGAAAATGAAACTGTTCAGAATTCAAACATGAATCTTAAAACGACTTAATCCTGCCACTGCTATAGTCATCCTTCGTCAGCATTCATGGCACTATTTATTTGGATACACAGAAAGAGAACCACTATATTTTCTAAAAGCTACGTAACTATTTAAGACACTGTAGTAAAATAATAAGTGTCTGAGAAGTCGTATGTAATTATGGGAAAAAAATATTTGGCGGGAAAGTGATTAGATACGTCCTTATTTAATCTGAGTGAGGCAGAGGCGAAGAAGAACGAGTTTTGTGTGATTAAATTACTTCCACATTATTATTCTACTCGTGCACTTTCAATCTACATTATTTTGTCTTGTTTATCCTGTTTGTCTTCTTCGTCATCCAGCAACTCAACAAACTCCTCCTTTCCTTCACGTGGATATGGAACAATAAAACACACACACACTAAAAAGAAGAAAAAAAAACATAAAGAAAAAGAGAAGAAAAAAAAACAAATGTGTCCCCCTGTTGAACTGAAGCAGATAATGAAGGCAATTTGTGCCATATTGTGCCACTCAGTGAGGTTATTTACCATTGTCTCGCGTCCCACTCATTGAGGATAATTTGTCGGATCCTGTTTCGTCCGTTTCAACACCTCTTAAGGCAGTACTCCCTTATCTTTTATTAGGGCCATCCGACCTTAATGGAGCTCCTTACCCCTCTGATTGTTGAGAGAGAGAGAGAGAGAGAGAGAGAGAGAGAGAGAGAGAGAGAGAGAGAGAGATTACCGATAAGATGACACGGCAAGAAGGAAATGTTAAAGGTAAAAGGAATCGAAGGAAGACGATAAGAAAAAAAGATAAGCAAGAAAAGATTAGTAAGAAAAGAAAGAAAGGAAATAATGAAACAAGTGAAAAAAAAATAAATTGCTTTAATGTATAAAAAAAGAAATTGAAAAAAGAGTTTTGGTAATAAGAGGGAATATTAAAACTGTTGCAAAAGAGAGGGGAGAGAGAGAGAGAGAGAGAGAGAGAGAGAGAGAGAGAGAGAGAGAGAGAGAGAGAGAGAGAGAGAGAGAGAGAATCAGAAAGTGGCAATGAGGAGACAGGTCAATAAGATTTTTTTGATTTCCGCCTCCTCCTCCTCCTCCTCCTCCTCTTCCTCCTCCTCCTCATCTTCCTCTCAAACAATATAATTTTCTTTTTCTGTTACTGTAAGTTGTTTTAACACAATATTTAATTAACATTTATTTCATCTCCCCAAACTCTCTCTCTCTCTCTCTCTCTCTCTCTCTCTCTCTCTCTCTCTCTCTCTCTCTCTCTCTCTCTCTCTCTCTCTCTCTCTCTCTCTCTCTCTCTCTCTCTCTCTCTCTCTCATCCGTCCATACCTCTCACCCTACCTTCCCTCACGTTTCTCTTTCTCTTCCTCTCCCTCTCTGCCCCCTTTCTCTCTCCCCTCTCTCACTCTCTCTCCCTCCTCCCCTCCTATGCCCCTCCAGTCCCTCACCACACCCAGCTGTCACTGCCTTACTCCGCGGCCATTTTTTGATTGCCATTTGAAGGATACACTGTTTTTCACTGTTTTGAAATGCTGTAAAATAATACGTTGTAGGGAGGGAGAGGGGGGATGGATGGGACGTGGAAGAAAAATTATCCAAAGGGAGGGAAAGTCTTGTAGAAAAAGAGTCTGGGGGGAGAAAAATGGTTGGGCTTTGTCAGAAAAAATATTGTTGCTTGTGGGAAAAAAATGACAGGTGGATGGAGATGGAAAAGATTAGATTCGTTATTGATGAATTTGTTAGGTGTCAGTCAGTCAACGTAAGAAAGGTGTGTGTGTGTGTGTGTGTGTGTGTGTGTGTGTGTGTGTGTGGAAGGAGAGATATGTGTGAGGGCTTTGCATCAGCATTTGGAATAATGATTACGGTAAAGCTGAGAGAGAGAGAGAGAGAGAGAGAGAGAGAGAGAGAGAGAGAGAGAGAGAGAGAGAGAGAGAGAGAGAGAGAGGGAGAGAGAAATACATGTCAAATAAAATCAAACCAGTTCACAGAATCATCCATAATAGCTGCACAAATAATTAGACCATTCACTTTCTTAACACCAGTAGGTGGGGCAAGCAGGGCAGAGCGGGCCTTGCACAACACTAGGGCGCTTGGCTGGAGACTGACGGGATAGCGGGTGAAGAGAGGGAGGCGATGGCAATGACAGGTGTCGAGGTGTGTGCTTTGTGGGATAATGAGACACAAGGATGCTGTACAGAGGCAAGGGAAAAAATAATGATAGCAGTGCAACGTTAAGTAAGGCAGGCTGTAATCTGCGTAGCGTCAGATGAAGAGAGAATTGTGAAGTATATATTTTAACTTTCATTTGTTGGCTTCAAGGATTTTTATAGTAATTTCAAGCGTAACCGGTAGCTGTAGCAACCGCGTGGTGATCGAAATATCCAGTATTAGACTCGTACAAAGAAAAAATGCTAAGTTCTGATGCTGCTTTTAGAAACTGGAGGAGAAGCACAAAAAAGAAAAAAAAGTGCAGAAGAAGAAGAATATGAAAGTGATCAGCTCGGTGCATTAGAGAAGCATTATAGCTGTTGTAAAAAATGCCTTGGGTCTTTTTGTGGGGCGTAAGGTGCTATGGGTGAGAGCAGGTAGCAGTGAGGGGTACAGGAGATCATTTAAAGGATGGGCATGGGAGCAGGTGGGAGAAGATTGAAGATGCTAATAAATTTCTGTCTTGTGGTGGTGTGGACAGGGATAAGGCAAGGTGGAGGAGGAGGTGGAGGAGAAGGAGGGAGTGATGTGAAGGGAGTGGAGGCAGGTGAACACGAGTCAGCCAGTCATACCTGCCGTGTCACATTATTACCGCCATCTCTTCACTTACCTGTAAAGGATCGAGGCGAGCATTCCCAAAGGGCACAGAGAGAGAGAGAGAGAGAGAGAGAGAGAGAGAGAGAGAGAGAGAGAGAGAGAGAGAGAGAGAGAGAGAGAGAGAGAGAGAGAGAGAGAGAGAAAGGGCAATTAATTAGTTGATAAGAGTCTGGTTTTACAATTAGTTATACATCGTGTGAACATCTGAACACACACACACACACACACACACACACACACACACACACACACACACACACACACACACACACACACACACACACACACACACACACACACACACACACACACACACACACACACACACACACACACACATACACAGGTACGTACATAAGTTTTTCTTTTTCCCACGGCCACTAAACAATAAACTGAACAGTAGCGAATCATTATAAACCTCTATTTTTTTTTTACTTCTCTCTCCTTTCTTAATCCAATTTCTTGCATCCGCCAAAGATATCCGGTTTTGTGATATACTTTGTCGTTAAGTGGCGAGCAGAGAGAGAGAGAGAGAGAGAGAGAGAGAGAGAGAGAGAGAGAGAGAGAGAGAGAGAGAGGGAGAGAGAGGGGAGGGGGAGTGACCGAGTTTTTTTAAGAAACATCGCTTTCTCCTCCTTTTAACTAAGTCCATGTTTTACTTCCTTCTCCTTCTCGCCCCACTGTACAAGAATGCCGTTCATATATGTAGACTTTACGACCGCCGGGAACGAGCAGGAGAGGAGCGGAGGGAGGGAAGCAGGAATGAAGGAAAAACTAGGCTATACGGAGGGAGAATAATGGAGGAAAGGGAGGGAGGTAGAGTGATAGGGAGGGTAATAAAATGCTCTAAACACTGGGTATCAGGAGACAGTCACGGAGGAGAAATTCTTGCAACGCCGCCACTCCTCCCTCCTTCATTCCCTCCTTCCCCTTCTTTCCGCCCTCCTTCACCTTCATTCCGTCATTCCCTCTTCTCCCTCCATCATTATTCCCTCCTGCCTTCCCTTCATTCTTTATTCCATCCTTCCCTCCCCTCCTTCACCTGTATTCCGTTCTGTCCTTCCCTCTCCCCTTCATTCATTCTTTCTCTCCCTCTCTCCCTCTTTCACCTTCATACTGACCAGATAACTAGAGTGAGAAATACCTTAGCGACCTCAACCGAACTAACTCACACAGGACCACACCACCGGCCAGACCCATACCGGATCAGGGCTTAGTAGACCGAGACGCGGCGGTCCCAGCACCTCGCCTCTTCCCGCCAGACCGGACTCTCTGGCACCGGACCAAGGGAACGTTTACCGGAACCTTGTGTAACTTACCGGAACATGTACTGGTGGTGATTCTGTACCGGGGTTAACCTGTATTGGGTTTACCTGCACCAGGGGAACAATTATCACTAGTGGTACTTATTTCTTACTCTTACTCGAATTGTACTGGTGTAAATTTTCAGACTGGTATTTTCCGTTTCGTTGACGTGTGTGTGTGTGTGTGTGTGTGTGTGTGTGTGTGTGTGTGTGTGTGTGTGTGTGTGTGTGTGTGTGTGTGTGTGTGTGTGTGTGTGTGGGTTCGTCGATAGGTGGATGTTCCATCAATATAAATTTCTTCCTTAAATCCTTGACATCTTCTCATTACCTTCGCTTCGCTTACTTCACCTGTATAATCAAGACAGCATGACCGGTTCACCTGTAGCCGCTCATAGGGATTGAGGACGAAGACGAGAAGGAGGAAGAGGAGCAGCAGCAGGAGGAGGAGGAGGAGGAGGAGGAGGAGGAGGAGGAGGAGGTGGACGAGGGAGAGGTGGTAGTGGTGGTGGCGGTGGCTCTAGACTCCGCCGTATGTCAGGTTGTCTAAAGTTGGTTAGAATATATGGAGAGAGAGAGAGAGAGAGAGAGAGAGAGAGAGAGAGAGAGAGAGAGAGAGAGAGAGAGAGAGAGAGAGAGAGAGAGAGAGAGAGAGGAAAGGGAATGTAATTTAGGTGTTGGAGGGTAATTATCACACACGCATAACAAGGTGTACGCTCACTTTGCTGTCGCCGCGCCGCCGCCGCCTCCGCCACCGCCACCGCCTCCGCCGCCACCTCCGCCGCTGTCGCCGTCGCCGCCACCTCCGTCGCTCGCCCCGTTCAACGTGCAACATTAATTGGGTTCACTGGCTTGTTTTATCTTGGGTACGTCGGGTTCCCGCTTCATGCCGCCGCCACTGCCGCTGCAACTACTCCAGGTCAAAACCAGAAAACACGGGAGAAACCAGTCAGTCGAAGGAGAGCAGTGTGCAGTGCTCTAGTATTTTCTTTCTCTCACACACACTTTTTTTTTCCTCTCCAGCGTTCTCCTTTTTCTTTTTTTCTTTACTTCTTTGCTCCTCTTCGCTTTTACCACATGCACCACTTAAGGATTTATTCCGAGACTTTTCCTTATTCCCGGCTGGTAAAATGCGCGTCATTATCGTTCCTCGCGGCTCTCCTCCGTTATGCAATACACATGTCAAGACTCGAGCGTGACTTAAAAGACTTGTTCCTGATCTTTATTCTTGGTCTGCATTTTAACATCTTTCCCTTTTTCCTCTCTCTCTCTCTCTCTCTCTCTCTCTCTCTCTCTCTCTCTCTCTCTCTCTCTCTCTCTCTCTCTCTCTCTCTCTCTCTCTCTCTCTCTCTCTCTCTCTCTCTCTCTCTCTCTCTTTTCCTTTAGTGTGTTCGTGTGTTCATGTGTTCGTGAGCGTGTGTGTATCAGTCACAAAGCTGCAAAAATCTCCCTTGAAGTATACGTACATAAACTCCATCTACGTATGTAAAAGAAGCACCGAGAGAGAGAGGAGAAAAAAAAGGGAACAGAGTAGAAATAACAGCACGACTAGGTATGCAAGTTCTTAATCTTTTGTACATGCATTTGGAAGCATCACAGGTAGGAACACACCTTAATATACCTACATTATTTTCATCTGGCCGTTGAGCGCAGCAGGGTGAGAGGAGGAGGAGGAGGAGGAGGCTTTTTTGAGTGAATGTGCAGCGGCCGAGGAAGCGCCGCTGATGTCGAGGGAATGTGGGAGAAGGAGACTGACACTCCCTTCCAAAAATTAATCAATATCTGGCAGCAAAAATTTCGTCTGTGACTTGCATGGTGTGTATATTTTTTTCCTCCCAGGCAGGAGTATAATGCAGGGAGGAGGATGAGGGATAGGAATAGGGGGAGGAGGGAGGAAGGGAGGGAAGGAGGGAAAGAGGGAAGGAGGGGTAGGGATGGGAGTAGGAGGGAAGAAGAGAGTATAAGACGAAGTTGAATGTTGCTTTTGGTCATAAAATATCTTAGTGGAATGTCCTGTTTTTTTTTTGTTTTTTTCTTTCTTCCTCTCATAAACACACACACACACACACACACACACACACACACACACACACACACACACACACACACACACACACACACACACACACACACACACACACACACACACACACACACACACACACACACACACACACACACACACACACACACACACTTTAAGCTTTCTCTGCTTCCAAGTTTTTTGCCCATTTGTGGTTCACACTTGTTTTGAAAGTAAACTAATAAAAAAAAAAACAATAGTAAATAAGAGCGTTCGCTGACACACACACACACAAAAAAAAAAATAAGAGCAAATCATGGGACAGGACTAGAGAGAGAGAGAGAGAGAGAGAGAGAGAGAGAGAGAGAGAGAGAGAGAGAGAGAGAGAGAGAGAGAGAGAGAGAGAGAGAGAGAGAGAGAGAGAGACAGAGAGAGAGAGAGAGAGAGAGAGGACAACAGGAGGTAAAGGAGAAGAGAAGCTTTAACATATTCTAAAGTTGAAACACACACACACACACACACACACACACACACACACACACACACACACACACACACACACACACACACACACACACACACACACACACACATACACACACACACTAGGGACAAGAAATTGAAAACAAGAAAATAAAAGTGTCTCCCATCACAGAGTACAAAGATCGAATATATCTTTGTGATGCTAGAGGTTCTGACACACAGCAGCTACACCCTGAGAGGAGGAGGAGGAGGAGAAGGAGGAGGAGGAAGAGGAGGAGGAGGAAGAGGAGGAGGAGGAGGAGGAGGAGGAGGACGACGACGACGACGACGACGACGAAATGGAACTAGTGAGAGAGAGAGAGAGAGAGAGAGAGAGAGAGAGAGAGAGAGAGAGAGAGAGAGAGAGAGAGAGAGAGAGAATTCTTCGTTACTTCTTCACTTCACCTGCACGGCTCATAATGTGTGGGCGAGGAACAGACAGGTGTTCCCGTAGTGGCCAAGTCAATATTACCTTCTATTTGGTTTCGTTAATTAATATTTTCTGATCGATGGCACGCTCAACAGGAGGAGGAGGAGGAGGAGGAGGAGGAGGTGGAGGAAGAGGAGGAAGAGGGAGAGGAAGGAAGAGTAGGAGGAGGAGGAGTAGAATAAATTGAAGTGAATTTAAGTAGGTAAAGGACGAGGAAGGAACAACGTCCAGTATTTTGCTGCTTTTTCTTTTTTTACATTTTTTTTTTTTTGTTTCCTCTAATCTGGGTACATCTGC
Organism: Scylla paramamosain; assembly: GCF_035594125.1. Lineage (NCBI taxonomy): Eukaryota > Metazoa > Arthropoda > Malacostraca > Decapoda > Portunidae > Scylla > Scylla paramamosain. The sequence continues at coordinate 29,632,941 of NC_087156.1, read as the reverse complement.
TTTTTTTTTTTTTTTCTCGCTCTTTTTCTTTTATTTTCTCTAATTTATACACGTCACTGTCTCAGAACTTCTCGGTGCTGGGGATCCGGTTGCATGTGTGTGTGTGTGTGTGTTTGTGTGTGTGTGTGTGTGTGTGTGTGTGTGTATGTGTGTGTGTGTGTGTGTGTGTGTTGATGCATGTCGGTAAAGATATGGTGAGCGGTGATTAATGTGCGGTAGTAATGGTGATAATGGTAGTGGTGCTGGTACTGATGGTGTTACTAAGTGGTGGTTGTAACGCATCTTTGTGGGTGATGCTCTGAGGCGAGGGAGACTTTAACTGCTGAGAGGGGAGAGGGAGAGGGAGAGCGAGGACACAAGAAAGGGAGATAAAATAGGGAGGAGGGGAGGGAAGAAAGCAAATAAGGCCAGTAGCTCTTAAATATTACGAGGATAAACATATGTCTTTAACAAAAATTAATTTCATGAGATAACTGATGACAGTCTGGTAGATGGACAGAGGGACAGGTTGGTGTGTGTGTGTGAGAGAGAGAGAGAGAGAGAGAGAGAGAGAGAGAGAGAGAGAGAGAGAGAGAGAGAGAGAGAGAGAGAGAGAGAGAGAGAGAGAGAGAGACTGTGTTGGTGTGGTTGCGATTTATAATTCATAATATATCATTATTTATTAAAAAGGACTCTGGTACTACGTGTGTGTGTGTGTGTGTGTGTGTGTGTACTGTAGTGACTCGACGCTTTGAATTAATTGTTTGATTATTATTATTATTATTATTATTATTATTATTATTATTATTATTATTATTATTATTATTATTATTATTATTATTATTATTACCGTCAAAATAATAGTCATCATCATCATCATCATCATCATCATCACTAGTTACTACTACTACTACTACTACTACTACTACTACTACTACTACTACTACTACTACTACTACTACTACTACTACTACTACTACTACTACTAGCACCTCTACTACTACTGCTTTTTTTTATTGCATATGATTATTGTTGCTGTTGATTATGATAACTGTACTTGTGGTAATATAGATGCTTGTGTGAGTGTGTGTGTGTGTGTGTGTGTGTGAGTGTGAGAGAGTATGCGCGCGCTGCACTTCCACGCTGGCACAAGTAACTGGAAGGAGAAAATTAAGCTAAAGAACTTGAGTGAGGGGCGTGTCTGTGGAGGTCGGTAGCGGGAGGGAGTGAGGGACGGAGGGAGAAGGGAGGGGGAGAGGGAAGAGAGAGAGGAGGGACACGGCACACACCTTTGGACACCTGCCTGACAAATTCCCTCACACCAGGCCGCCTGTGTAAAACCAAACATTTCTGGACAGTTAAATCACAGGCTTGCTCTCATAACTTTCACGACACCTGTTTCCTTTCTGTGTAATTACTGCCAGACAGGTGTGGCGGCCCTCCAGCTCCAGTCCTCAGGTGACCTCGCGGGAACCTGTGCATGGCGATCCCTCTTCTGCCCCTCCCTCTCTCCCTTACTCTCCTGTCTCGCCTATCCCTTCCTCTCTCCTCCCGTCTCTCTCTCTCTCTCTCTCTCTCTCTCTCTCTCTCTCTCTCTCTCTCTCTCTCTCTCTCTCTCTCTCTCTCTCTCTCTCTCTCTCTCTCTCTCTCTCTTTTCCCTGTCTTTCCTTCCTCCTCCCGTTTCATGTCCATCCCTGTCTCTCCTATCATCTATCCCTTCCTTCCCTCCTTGCTCCAGTCACTCCCTGGCCACCAGACTATTGTTTAACCTCCCCCGAGTTTGGTTCTTTGAAAATTCATTAAGGCGCATGGTACTGAGGCGAGAAGTCACAGGACTGCCGGTTAAGGAAGACGCCCCACGAGGAGCGCCTTCCAGGAACAGATCACCTTCGCTGCTCTTAGAACGAAGCCTCACACTGGGCGGCGGCGGGGGAGGAAGAGAGAGAGAAAGAAAGAGGAAAAAAAAAAACCGAGGGAAAAGATAGCACGGAGCCTCGTGTCTTTAGGCGGAGAAACTGGAGGGCGTGTCGGTCTTGGTCAGCGGCAGAAGAAAGTCACGGTGACATCTGATGTGTTCCGCAACGGCGTGGAATGTCCGTGTGGTGGTCCAGGTTGAGTGTCCGCCGCGCGTGTTCCATCATCCGGCGGTGCCCTTGTCTGGTCTGCACTCCTTCCTGGCGGAGGGCGACCGTTGCAACGTGTAGGAAGGGAAGGAGGGAGGGATTACAGGAGTGTGGAAGGAAGGAAGGAGTGAGGATGTGATTGTTTATTGGTTTGTCTTGTCCTATTGCTCCTGATCACCTCGAGAAGTTTCATTTGGGCTAGAGAGAGAGAGAGAGAGAGAGAGAGAGAGAGAGAGAGAGAGAGAAGGAGGATCCCGGCAGCTATGTGCCCTCAGGTAGTGATCCGACCTTTGGGGAAAACGTTACCTGCTTCTCTCTCTCTCTCTCTCTCTCTCTCTCTCTCTCTCTCTCTCTCTCTCTCTCTCTCTCTCTCTCTCTCTCTCTCTCTGTTATTAATACATGATATACAATTTGTTCATGTTGAGGATTGTACGGGTTAAAGCAGATATTTCGGGTACCTCCCCTGTCTAATTTAAGATCTTACATTTACTGTACAAGTGTCGCTGTCACTTGCGAGGCCGAGCCGCTACCACGTATCAAAGCGTCACTGTCGCTTACGAGGCCAACCTCTACTATTCTCTCTCTCTCTCTCTCTCTCTCTCTCTCTCTCTCTCTCTCTCTCTCTCTCTCTCTCTCTCTCTCTCTCTCTCTCTCTCTCTCTCTCTTGCCTCCTTAATGGCATTGTTTAGGTAAATGGAGAAAACAGCTAAAACAGCCTTCCTCCTCCTCCTCCTCCTCCTCCTCCTCCTCCTCCTCCTCCTCCTTCGGAGGGAGTGGTGGGTGGGGAGGAGCCTTCTGCTATGCTGTCCTGTCTCTCTTCACTGTAGCTAGTTAGAAGTAGTTACCAAACAGCCTTGCAAGGACCAAAAGGTCTGTTGCTGTTTGGCTTTCCTTTGTATTCCTTTGTATTCCTTTGTATTCCTCCTCCTCCTCCTCCTCCTCCTCCTCCTCCTCCTCCTCCTCCCCTTCCTCCTCCTCCTCCTCCCCTTCCTCCTCCTCCTCCTCCTCCTCCTCCTCCTCCTCCTCCTCCTCCTCCTCCTCCTCCTCCTCCTCCTCCTCCTCCTCCTCCTCCTCCTCTCCCACAAAATAACTTTTTTTTTCTCTTGATTATCTGCAACTCTCATCCTCCTTTTACATCTACTTTTTCCTTACCTCACCTCGCCTCACCTCACCTACTATACCTCCATCGTCTGCACACACACACACACACACACACACACACACACACACACACACGCACACACACACCTGCCCTGCCTTTCTCACCCCCTTATAAGTTACCCTGTACAGCTCCTTGCCTTTGCCACAGAAAAAGAAGATTCATTCCTAAGACCATTTTTATC
>NC_087156.1:29619496-29621996 GCF_035594125.1 Scylla paramamosain | reverse complement strand
CAATGTTTGTTTGATTTTTACGTTGATTTATTTATTTATTTTTTTCTCTACTTACTCTTTATTTGGTACTGAGTGTATTTATGAAACGAAAAACTGAGAAGGAAAAATGAGCTTAATGAAGGGAATGGAGAAGGGAAGAGACGAAAAAGAATGCAGAATAACAAAAAATAATAAGAACGATAATAACAAGCGAGAGAAAAGCAGGATAGGAAGAACAGAAAATAAGAAATTCAATGAGGAAAAAATAAATTAATATCACACACACACACACACACACACACACACACACACACACACACACACACACACACACACACACACACACACACACACACACACACACACACACACACACACACACAGAGAGAGAGAGAGAGAGAGAGAGAGAGAGAGAGAGAGAGAGAGAGAGAGAGAGAGAGAGAGAGAGAGAGAGAGAGAGAGAGAGAGAGAGAGAGAGAGAGAATACCATTGGACGACGGGTCAGTGGTTGAGTGAGGAGAGTAAGAGATGGAGGAGGAAGAGGTGCGGCAGCAGGAGGAGGAGGAAGAGGAGGAGGAGGAGAAGGTGTAGGATGGGATAAAGAGAAGAAGAGCAGGAGGAAGAGTAGTAGGTTAGTAAAGGTAAAGACAAAACAGGTAATATATATATTTTTTTTTTCCTAGGCATTAGAAAGTTGCGTTAGGTTTGAAATTGGAGGCAAACACTTGAGAAACATATTATATACAAGTCTCGTTCCCTCTTAACTTCCTTGCTGCAAATGCTTGTCTTTTTATTCTGAGGGACGCAAAAAGTGATCAGAGGCGCACATTAATTGCAGGGAAGAGGAGAAGGAGGAGGAGGAGGAGGTGGTGGTGGTGGTGGTGGTGGTGGTGGTGGTGGTGGTGGTGGTTTACGGCGCGCGAGAAATGGGAAAAGAAAAAAATGAAAGACAGAGAGAAAGAAAAGCCACAAAGAAAGAAAGTCCAGTCGGGGAGAAGGAAGAGAGAGAAAAAAAAAGTGAAGGAGGAAAAACAGCCAAACGAGTTGAGAATATTAAGTGAGAAAGTGACGTAGGTAATTGTGAGAGATGCTGCCCGTACGTCTCTCTCTCTCTCTCTCTCTCTCTCTCTCTCTCTCTCTCTCTCTCTCTCTCTCTCTCTCTGGATTGAAGACGTGAGGCATTTGTAGAGGAGGGCGTGGAGATGAAGGAGGAGGAGGAGGAGGAGGAGGAGGAGCACGAGAAGATGGAGGACATGTTCTTAAGGATTATATTGGAGGTGAAGTAGTAGTTCAAGACTGAAGTAGGGAAGGAGGAGGGGGAGGAAGAAGAAAAAGAGAAGGAGGAGGAGGAGGAGGAGGAATAAGAAAGTTAGGGGAAATTTTGAAAATATGGATAAGGAAAAGGAAGATCCGCTTGCGTAGTACAGGTTGACCCTCTTGAAACAGGTCCTGCCCCCAAGAGAGAGAGAGAGAGAGAGAGAGAGAGAGAGAGGGGGGGGTGGAAAGGAGAGAGGGAGAGTTAAGCGTTGCACTGGGGTTTAAATAACATGATCAAAGATAGGAACCATTTTAGTGCGTCATAACAAAAAGAAAAGTAGAAGCGTACGTTTAAATCCTCAGATCCGTTTTGCTGTTCCTCCTCCTCCTCCTCCTCCTCCTCCTCCTCCTCCTCCTCCTCCTCCTCCTCCTCCTCCTCCTCCTCCTCCTCCTGCTCCAGTGCGGCGTGAACCAGTCCGTAGCGTCAGTCAGGCCAACACATTACCAGTTTTCTCCCGTCACCCTCCGCCGCCACATTAGTACCCTAGTAATTTTTCCCCATCATTTATATCACATTAACAATACTCCATTTTTATTTTACTGCATACTTCCACCGCCGTGCCAATAGCGGTCTCTACTGCGTACTACTGCTACATTACCTCACGTTTTTTGTTCGGTTTTTGGGACGCGGCGGCCATCACTGCTTCCTGTATTTACGCGCTGCTTTTTTATTTTTTTATTTTGCTACATAAACTGCATTTGTGTGTTAGGATAACTACTGCGTTTTAATTTTCGTTGCTGCTTCCTCCTCTTGCTCCTTCTGTTCCTCCTGCCCCGCGACCACCACCACCACTGACTCTTCTATATTGTAGCATGGTTTTTGTTTTACCAGTTGTATTACAGGCGGTAGTCCTCATTCGCCTCTTCAGTAATTCTATGCCATTAACTACTTCCAGCCAGATAAACTCTTTTCTTCTTGACAGTTTTCCGTATCACTGTCATCTCCGCCACACACATGCTGCTTTACTGCACAAACTGCTCCGCCTCTCACCCGGTTTGTGCTACACCAAGAATTCTCTCCCATGTAATATCCATCCTGCCGTCGATACTTTGCCCTAGTTTATGGCCGCACCGCCGCTCCGCCTGCCCGTCCTGACCAGCCTCTGCTATGCTCCAATTGGCCGCACACACACACACACACACACACACACACACACACACACACACACACACACACACACACACACACGTAATTGCACAACCA
>NC_087156.1:29604496-29614496 GCF_035594125.1 Scylla paramamosain | reverse complement strand
AGCCCGCCGGTGTTAAAATAGACAGTTCTTTTGCTCTGTAATTGAGGAAGGGGAAAAAATTGTAAGAGGAGGAGGAGAAACAGGAGGACGTGGAGGAGGAGGAGGAGGAGAGGAAGGAGCAAGACGAAGAGTAAAGGGGGGAGGGAAGCCGGAGGAGGAATGAGGATGAGGAGGACGAGGAAACGAGGAAAATAAGTATGAAAAATGGAATATACGTGAGAGAAACAAAAGACGTTTAAAATAGAAGTAAAGACAAGAAAGATATAACGGAGAATAAAAAAAAAGAAAAAAAGAAAAACAGAAAAGAGAATGAAAACCAAAAATTAAAACAAAACCTGTGAAAATGTTATGTATAACCTACGTGTGTGTGTGTGTGTGTGTGTGTGTGTGTGTGTGTGTGTGTGTGTGTGTGTGTGTATGTATGTCTGTGCGCGTGTGTGTAGACCAGTGAAAAAGAAGGTAATGGAATGCTAAACACTTCCACCATCAACAAGAAATGGAGCCCGCGAGCAAGATGGCCGTTCTCTAATGTAAACAAAGGGCTGTGGTCACATCTCGCACCCCGGGACTGATTCGCCGAAGTCCTTTGTGGTTAGAGACCTAATTTTATGCGACTGTGGAGAGAGAGAGAGAGAGAGAGAGAGAGAGAGAGAGAGAGAGAGAGAGAGAGAGAGAGAGAGAGAGAGAGAGAGAGAGAGAGAGAGAGAGAGAGAGAGAGAGAGAGAGAGAGAGAGAGAGAGAGAGAGAGAGAGAGAGAGAGAGAGAGAGAGAGAGAGAGAGAGAGAGAGAGAGAGAGAGAGAGAGAGAGATTCTTATAAGGTCAGGGGTTGGAAGGTAAGGAGGGAGGGAGGAAGGAAAGAGAGAGAAAAAAATATCCTGTAAGGGAAAGGGGTGGGTGAGAGGGTGGGGGACGTTAGAGGGACAGGTTGAGGAGCGGGTGGTGTGGTGTGTAAGGGAAGGAAGGAAGGAAGGAAGGAGAGGAGAGGAGAGGAGAGGAGAGGAGAGGGAAGAGGAGGAAAGTAGAGAAGAGGCTGGTTTTGTGATGATATCTTTACATATGATGTTTGGTTCGTGGTGATTCGTTTTGCATTATCTCTCTCTCTCCCTCTCCCCCCCTCTCTCTCTCTCTCTCTCTCTCTCTCTCTCTCTCTCTCTCTCTCTCTCTCTCTCTCTCTCTCTTTCGCTCGCCCTGGCGCCGGAAGCATGGATCGAGGAAGGAAAATGAAAGAAAAGAGCGACAAAAATGGTCACCTCGAGGGAAAAATGTTATTTGGAAGCTGTGCTTGAGGGAGGGAAAAAGTCAATCTCTCGTGGATTGCTGTTTCACGGCAGAAAAATTTAAGTTTGCCATTAAAGGAAGTTAAGAGAAAATGGTCTTATGATGGATATAAATTGAGAAGGAGGAAGAAGCGGAAAAAATGAAAGTCCAGAAGGGAAAAAGAAGAGATAAATGAAGGAGGGAAAATCAGAGAGAGAGAGAGAGAGAGAGAGAGAGAGAGAGAGAGAGAGAGAGAGAGAGAGAGAGAGAGGGAGGGGGGAGAAGGGAGTGAGGGTGGAGAAATGTTTCCAAAGTTTCCACGTAGAAAGCACACACACACACACACACACACACACACACACACACACACACACACACACACACACACACACACACACAAGTCCAGAGGCATAAGAACTCATGAAAATGTCTTACTTTGTGCAATACTGGAGGAGAAGGAGGAGGAGATTGAAGAGAGGGACGAGGAGGAGGAGAAAGTGCAGAATTGGAAAAAAAAATAGAAAAAAGTGATATGTGAAAGAAAAGGGAGATAATGAACGTAGAAAGAAGTGGAGGAGGAGAATGGGAGGAGGAAGAGGACGAGAAGAGTTTTCGGGTGGAAAGAATTATTTGATAACAAATCATGACTGAAATAGAGAAAGGGAGGGATGGAGGGAAGGAAGGAGGGAAGAAAAAGAGAATTTTTGCTTTCAGTCTGTGAAGGAAGAAAACACACACACACACACACACACACACACACACACACACACACACACACACACACACACACACACACACACACACACACACACACACACACACACACACAAGGAGAGAAACAGACAAGAAAACTGAAATTATATCTAAAAAAATAAAAGCTTGATTAACACACTCTCTCCACCACCACCACCACCACCACTACTGTCAAATTAACACCATCTTAGTCATAATCAGGAGCCTGTTTTATTAAGGCCAAATCACCACCACTACTTACCCACAACTCCTTGTTCCCCTTCATTAACCCTCTGTAAAACACACACACACACACACACACACACACACACACACACACACACACACACACACACACACACACACACACACACACACGCAAAAAGGCCATAAGTGTGTAAGTTAGGTTCATATACTTACTTAAAGAACAAATGTTGATTTTTGTTCCTTGAGATACTATTAACTTGCGAAGGAAGAGAAAGAGGAGGAGGAGGAGGAGGAAGAGGGGGTTGAGGAGGAGTATTGGCAAGGGTAAGGGGAAGTGGGATAATGTGGAGGATTAAGAAAATAAAATATTGGAACGCAGAAATATAAGAGGAAAAGTGTTAGCAGAAAATGTGTAAAGTTATCTTCCCAATTATTATCTTCACCGATCTTAACTATTGGTATTGGAGAGCGAGGAAGAGAGAGAGAGAGAGAGAGAGAAAGAGAGAGAGAGAGAGAGAGAGAGAGAGAGAGAGAGAGAGAGAGAGAGAGAGAGAGAGAGAGAGAGAGAGAGAGAGAGAGGAGAATGATGAGTTTACGAGAAAGTATTACGAAAGTAACATTCATGTAAAGAAAAATCTGAATCGCTTAGGAACAGAGAAGAAGAGGAAGAAGAAGAACTCAGAACAGTGGAAGGAAAACATAAACAATTGAAATTTTTAAAGAAATAAAGGAAAGGATACAAGTACCAAACGCATAAATGAAGAACTGAATGACAAAAAAAAAAAGAACGGAACATCAAACTATTTAGAAAAAAAAGACGAAGGAAAATAAATGGAAAGAATTATTTACTTGATAAAATGACAACCGCAAAAAAATAAAATATGAGTAGTGAGGACACAAAGCAGATAAGAACATAGAAAAAAACTAGACAGGAAACAAGAGAATTACGGAAAAAGAGAAAATAATTACCTGATTAAAAATAGGATAACAGAAGAATCAGGCATAAGAAGAAAGAAAAGTAAATGATGAAAGAACAGAAAAGCAAGGGAACATAGGATTATATGGAAAAAAAAAATCAAACAAAATAAAAAAAAATCAAACAAAATAAAGAAGTAAAAGAAGAAACGTTTGATTTAGAATACGAAAGATGATAGTAAAGAAAGCACAAAAAAAATAAAGTAGTGGATGACGAAGACACAGTGAAATAGAATAGAAATGGAAGAAAACGTAAGAAAAAAAACATAAAAGCAGATGAACAGGAACATATAGATAAATAAAAGAAATAAAAAGAAGAAAGAAAAACCGAGAAAACCAAGCAAGAAGTAAATATATAAACATTAAACCCAACACAAAAACCCTAAAAAAAAAAAATAAATAAAACAAGAACATCACCATCTTTACCACATCCTTTACATCCTCCTTCACATCACAGGACTCGCGAGATGAACCACCCCGGGAGAAGCGAGGGTCAGCAGGGAGGCTAGAAAATTGGCTGCCATAAAGTTAGTAATCTAGCTATTAGGAAGGAGGCGATATCGTTGTTCAGGCACAAAGGGGGTGTATGTTATTAGTGTCCAGGAGGGCTGCCGGGGGTCCGATTTATTACAGCCCATTGGAGGGTGGTCGTAAGGTGCAGAGTGGTGAATGTAGCGCGCTGACTTACCACTACATACCCCCTGCCCTGCCCTGCCCTACCTTGCCCTGTGCTTGTGTTTGTGCGTCTCTCTCTCTCTCTCTCTCTCTCTCTCTCTCTCTCTCTCTCTCTCTCTCTCTCTCTCTCTCTCTCTCTCTCTCTCTCTCTCTCTCTCTCTCTCTCTCTCTCTCTCTCTCTCTCTCTCTCTCTCTCGTCGTTTTCATCTCATCACCCACACACAGTCATGTTCCAGTTTACCCTCTTTATTTACCTTCTACCATCCTTAACTTCTCCCTCCCACTTACCTCACTCGCTCCTTTTCTCCCTTTACATCCATAAGTTACTCCCTTATAGACTCCCTCCTTTAACTCCTTCACTCCCCTCCTCAGTTTACATCCTTAACTCCCTCCCTACTTAACTCCTTCTTTTCTCAATTCCCTCACAATCACTCTCTGTACCTCCTCCACTAGTCCCTTCTTTCTGTCCACCCTCTCTCACCTCCTTTCATTTTCATCCCACCCACATAGTCCTCTCACAGCCACCCTCCCTTATTAGCTCCATTCCTCCATCCTTCTCTTTATCTCCTCCTTTTTCCTTCTTTCCTCTCCCTCTACCGTCCTCCCCAATCCCTCCCCACGCCTTAGTTCGAGCAGGCCACAAAAACTCGGTAGCAGTTGGACTAGTTTTAGTACGAGCCACGAGACAGGTCCAACAGGTCACTTTGGGGGTTGGGTCATGTGTTCCCTAACCCTCCTTCCACTCCTCTCAACTTCCCTCCAAGCTTTGTGTTCACTCCCCAGGCTGTAAGAATGGTTTTGTGTAGGCGGGCGGGTGGCTGACGTAGGCTGGTCGACTGGCCGGGTGGTTGGCTGGCTGGCTGGTTCGCTGGCTGGGTGTGTTCTGTTGCGGTTAGATCTTAGATTGGATAAAGATTGAGATGCTTGGGGTAAATATAATTTAAGATAAGAACGAAGGGATGTGGTGATGGTGGTGTTGGTGGTGGTGCTGGTGGACGAATTACGAATGATGCTTTGGCTCCGAGGATAAGAATTGGTGCAGTCTTCATTTTTTATTAATCTGTTTATCTGTTTTATGATTTGTGTTTCTAGATTAATTTTCCTGGTTTTTTTTATCTCTTATCTTTACACCGACGTTGTGGTCTTTCTTGTTCTGAAGCATGTCATGATGAGAGAGAGAGAGAGAGAGAGAGAGAGAGAGAGAGAGAGAGAGAGAGAGAGAGAGAGAGAGAGAGAGAGAGAGAGTTGGGGTGGAGAGTACACGACTGATGGATGCTATTAGAGGATCGAAGTTAATGACCAAAAAGAAATTCCACATACATAAAGTATGGATTTTCATGTTGCGGTTGGGATTCATGGAGAAAATAAGAGAAATAGGAAGGAGGAGGAGGAGGAGGAGGAGGAGGAGTCAGCTAACGCCCCAGGTGGTTACGATCCCCACAGATTGAGAAATTGATTAGTAAATTCCGTTTCTTCTTGAGAGACGTCCGGTTTCTCTCTTTTTTGTCAGTGTCTAATATGAGTGGTAGATGAAGCATCAGTTAGCGTTTTTTTTTCTTCCTTTCTTTTTTGGAAAAGCAAGAACGTGTTGGTAGCTTACTTGGGGCTAACCGGTGTGTGTGTGTGTGTGTGTGTGTGTGTGTGTGTGTGTGTGTGTGTGTGTGTGTGTGTGTGTGTGCGCGCGAGCGCGCACGCACGTGCAACTTTTAAATCCACAGGTTAGTTGATTTAGCAAAAATTTTACCAGGAAAACCTTAGCTATTTTGGAGCAGTCCCTTAAGGAAACGTTGTGATCAAACCAGATCAGTGTGTTACGTTCTGCAGGTTTTGTTCTTTTTTCCTGCCTGCTTAGGTTTAAATATAGCATCACAAGGATGAAATTCTTAGCGAGTTTCACTTAGCGAGGAATGCAGTGTTCCTAGGAGACGTAACAAGGAATTATGAAAGTCATGGTGCTGCTGAGGGTGCTGGTGAGGGTGGTGGTGGTGGAGATGATGGTGGTACTTGTTAGTGTTGTTTTTGTTGTTGCTGTTGTTGTTGTCGTTGTTCTTCTTATTTTCATTTTTATTGATATTATTATTTTTATTATTATTATTATTATTATTAGTAGTAGTAGTAGTAGTAGTACAAATATTAACAACTATATCCTCACTACCACCACCATCACCGCCACTAACAACAGCATCAGCAACAACAACAACAACAACAACAACAACAACAACAACAACAACAACAACAACAAGATCTGCTACTACTACTACTACTACTACTACTACTATTACTGTTGCTGCTGCTGCTGTTGCTACCAGTACTACTATTATTACTACTACTACTACTACTACTACTACTACTACTACTACTACTACTACTAATAATAATAATAATAATAATAATAATAATAACAATAACAACAACAGTACGTATTACCACCACCACCACCACCACCACCACCATCACCACCGAGATCAAAACAACAACGATCACAATTATAAAAGAATCAATATCACCAAGGGAAAATACGCTCCAGTAAATTCCTCCCCCGTCCTAAAATAATATTGTATCTTTCCCCCCTTAAACACACACACACACACACACACACACACACACACACACACACACACACACACACACACACACACACACACACACACACACGCAATGTCCACTACTGATTCGCGATACGATTTTAATGAGGTGATAAAAAGACAAGGAAAGAAAAAAATATATAACGGATGTGGAGGAGCGGCAGAATACTAGTGTTGCCCCGTCTGTCCCGTTGCGCGTTAGTAATCGAATTCAGGCTAATGATAACACTTGGTTCATAATGCTTGGGACACGTTCGCGAGGCACCTGCACTCTTCAGGAACCGTGGCAGAAACGTTTTATTGCCTCGTATGTGTGTGAGTGTCTTCGTGTGTGTGTGCGTGTGTGTGTATGTGTGTGAGAGATGTACATGTCCCAATTTTCACCCAGGTACTTTTGTTTTTTATTTTTTCTCTCTTAATAGGTCGACTTCAGCCTCGTTTGTCTTGTAATTGAAAGTTTCGTCGCTTTCTGGGGAACGTTTTGCGAGGCAGCGATGGACGCGGCGCTGCTTAAAAGTGTAATTTATGTGCTGGTTCCCCCGGCGGGCTTTGAGGACTGTCCGGCCTTCTTACCTGGCTCAAGAAGTTGCGTTTCCAGTTTGTCGGTGCATAGTGCGGAGGTGCTGGTTGTGGTTGTGGTTTTGGAGGAGGAGTAGGAAGAGGAGGAGGAGCAGTAGCAGGAGCAGGCAGGAGGCGAAGTAGAAGGAAGAGAAGAGGGTTCAGTCATCTGTGTGAATCGTGAGGTTTTTGTTGTGTTCTGCGTCCGGTGTGCTCCAGTTTCCTGAATTACGTTGCTTCTTTACTGACGTGTGCGTTGTGCTTTATATAGTCTTGTGCGTCGCCTCGAGGCTGCATCCTTTCTATGGGTCTTCAACGCAAACGCCAAGGTAAGAGAGTAGCTAATGTGTACAACGTCTCTCTTTTCGTCTGCGATTTTGTTTATTTTCCTTTATTAGTTCATGCAATTGGTCGTCTTCCAAGCTGTGTGTGTGTGTGTGTGTGTGTGTGTGTGTGTGTGTGTGTGTGTCTGTGAGTGCACGTGTGTCTGTGTGTGCGCGTGTGGGATTGGCAGAGTAAGCAAGCAGGTGGTAATTTTTGCTTCCACATATTCTCCAAGAGTGTCATGCAAAGAGATGTATTTTCCTCATCTTTTAGAGAATCACACACACACACACACACACACACACACACACACACACACACACACACACACACACACACACACACACACACACACACACACACACACACACACACACACACACACACACACACACACACACACACACACACACACACACACACACACACACACACACACACACACACATGGGAGTTCGAGTTAATGGGGGAGTGTGGTTAATGTCACAGCTCAACGGTGAAGGAAAAATTGGCGGCTCATCATCTTCCAATCGCCAACCCGCTCATTCGTCCAGTTCGCACATCCTCTCCCTGCCCTAACTAGCACCTTATAATGGCATCATTTTTCACACCAGCTGTACTTCGAGCTTATTTTCCACTTGGTACTTCTTCAAAGCAACAGGTTCTCTGCCTTCCTGTCTTCCGTTATATGAACCTCCTTTTCCACTTCCATTTTCTCCTCCTCCTCCTCCTCCTTTTTTTCCTCCTCTTCCTCGCACCACTTCTTAACCTACTCACCAAAGCCACATCCTACCCGCCACCCATCTCCTGACATGCACGGGAGCCTTCAGATCACCACCTTTGTATTCTCATGCTCACATTATCATCCCAAATTTGACCTGATTCTTCGCCGCGAGGTGGTTCCTGCTGACACTGTTTGCAAGGGGGATTTTCGCACGCAAGAGAGGCTGAGAGAAAAGAGGAAAAAGCAAAATGCTCGTGCTAGGACACAAATTGATTTCAGCGAATGTGATAATAATGAAAATTGGACGTTTGTAATTGTATCTAAATCTTCACCTTGTCTCCCCGAAAAAGAAGGTGGTTCAGTTTTTTTTTTTTTTATTATTTTTTTTTTTTTAACAATAGCTGCTCCAAGTGGGAACTTCTGCCGCTACTCTTGTTAGTATTTTTTCCCTAGAAAGTACTACATGCCTCTTCTTCATTTTCTCATGTTCTACGTTCTATTGTCCACTTGTGTGTCAGTCTCTCTCTCTCTCTCTCTCTCTCTCTCTCTCTCTCTCTCTCTCTCTCTCTCTCTCTCTCTCTCTCTCTCTCTCTCTCTCTCTCTCTCTCTCTCTCTCATTCAACACACCTCTACACATCCCCTCCTCGCTCTGAACCTCTGTACGTTGCTCTCTTCCCTCCCTCTCTTCCCTTCCTCTCCCCTCGTCATCGCCCCGTACCCTCAGCACCCCCCAGGCAGTGTCAAAGCCCCAGTGTTCTCAAGCGTGTGGTAGAATGGGGAGATGTGGGCTGGGGACTGAGTGGTGTGGAGAGTGAGTGAGTGGATGAGAGAGAGGGGGACTTGAGATGAATAGAGAAGGTATGTATATTGTTTGAAATATGTACTTTTAACATTATTTAACCAAACTCTTCCTCCTTCTCTTCCTCTTCCTTTTACATAGCTCCTAGCAGGCACTCTTCCCTTCCTCATGGCACTTTCTCATCAACCCCATCACCAGCCTCACTTAGTACTCCTTTGGCACTGATGGGATGGTGATTATGGTACACACTCCGCCCCTCCTTCACTCCCTCACCACCCCCACTCCCCACCCACCACCACCACGCCCGCCGCCCCCAATATGACAGTGGCACTTTCACGCTTTCAGTTACCCTCGTGGCACGCTTCTGAGTGGTACTTGTTTTGGCTCACGAGAGGAGGGACGAGTGAAGGGGTGAAGGGTGAGGGGAAGTGAGGGGAGGGAGATCAGACATGTTGGCGGGGAGTAAAAAAAAAAAAAAAATGAAGTGTACCCTAAGCGATGAGGAGGGGAAGAGAGGCGAGGGGAAGGGGAGGGGAAAGGGGGAAGTTGGCGCAGTGCCCAGTTTCCCCTTTTAAATTGAGAGGAAGGAAGGAAGGAAGAAATATAGGAAGAAAGGAAGGGTGAAACAAGGGGGAGGGAGTAAAGAAAGAACGAAGATGAGAACAGGAGGACAGAGAAAAGTTTTCTAGAAAGAGATGAAAGGAAGGAGAGAAACATACAAGACGCAAAAATAGAGAGAATGTAAAGAAACGACACCACAAGAAAGGAAGGAAGGAAGAGGAAAATAAAGAAAAAACATGGACAAAACATCACAGACTCTCTCTCTCTCTCTCTCTCTCTCTCTCTCTCTCTCTCTCTCTCTCTCTCTCTCTCTCTCTCATGCACAATCCTAGGAGTCCACCATCACTCTTCCTCACTCATTCGCTCTCACTCTGGTTCAGTGATGTCAACTTTTCAACCCACCTCATTCCTCACTCTAATTAGGAACAGCTCCTCTTGCACCTTATATAGCGTTATATCCACCTGCCTCACCGCCTCCTCCTGCTCCCTTCAAGTTCATCTCACTCCCCCTCCTGCTCTCACATGTCTCCATCACCTAAACCTCCAGACGCTTCAGCTTCAGCCAACACACCAATTCCTCTCCCACACCCAAATGGAGCCAC
>NC_087156.1:29596996-29599496 GCF_035594125.1 Scylla paramamosain | reverse complement strand
TGCGTAGAGACTTGTTTCCGGGAAGCCGAGGGAGTGAGTGTGTGTGTGTGTGTGTGTGTGTGTGTGTGTGTGTGTGTGTGTGTGTGTGTGTTTAGCCGACCAATTGGATGCAAAATTTGACTGACAGCCGAGTCCTCCACACGAGTCGCCGCAGCAAAGAGTCATCGCCATTTACATCAGCGGGCGCGTCTCGCTCATGGTGTCCGGCCTTGAGTTAGTGTCATTACGCGTGTGTCCCGAGCCTCATTTGTGTTGGTCCACCCGCAAAACTCAACCTCGTATTTCATTTGTTTCCCTCCCCCTCCTCTCTTGCCCTTGTTTCCCTTCCCGCCCCACCACCCTCCCTCTCTCCCTCTCTCACTCTCTCATCCTCTCCCCTCTACTCTGTTCCCCTTCCAACGCCCGTTTTTATCTCTCTCTCTCTCTCTTTTTTGTGCAAAGTTCGAGGTGGGAGTTACGAGGTCGGGGGCGAGCTGCGTGAACAGATCGTGTCCCGTGAAATGTTGACCACGTCCCTCCGTCTCGTATCTCATCGCCAGTGGCCGGGTTATGGGGCGGCGCGCTGTGAGGGCCGCGTCAGGGCTAATGGAGTGCCATCTCTCTCCTGTCACACGCTGCCACGCTACCCCGACGCTTGTCTGTGGTCTCGCGCCAGCCCTGCCTTGCCTACCAACACTACTGCTGCTGCTGGTACCACTACTATCACCACAACCCGCTATGTTTCCCCACCAGCCTTGCCTAACCACTAGTTTAAGCCGTTAGCGTTCCCACTGTTTGTCTTACACTTCTCCACAAATGAGACGGTTCTTCTTTGTTCTTCACAGCCGCCGAGCATCTGCTGTAGTTGTTCCCTTGTTCTTACCTGCTAACTGAATATGAATTTCGCCGTAAATACATCATCTTGCTTATTTTTTTCCCACCGCTTTTAATTTGGACGATTTTGGCAAACTATAATCTCGTCATTACTTTTTTCTGCCAGTCATCGCCTCAGCACCTCCTCCTCCATCACCTCCACCACCCTCGCCACCACCACCACGATTACTCCACGCTGCCCGGCTCTCTTACCACTATTTTGAACCTCTCCATCACTCACAGCGATTATTCATCAGTTCAGTTCCTCCACTCCCTGCTCCACCGCTTATTCTCTCCCTCCCTCACCACACCCAAGCCTTTCTTGTCCCCTGCACTCCGCGACCCCTTTGCGTCACTCCTTACATGTCCCCTCACCCTTCACCCTCACCCTTCATCCTTTAGCCGATAGGTCCTGAAGAGGCTTGATTGGAATGGTTAAAGATGGCCAGTGACTCCAATCCATCATGTAACATTGGCCTTGACTTCAAACGTTACGCTTCTCAAGGTATATGATTTAAAGGAGGAGCAGCAGGAGGAGGAGGAGGGACGAGGAGGAAGAGGAAATGGGAAATGAAAGACTTAGTGATGAGGAGCACAGATATTCGAGGCTGGGAAACGAACGAGGTGAGGATTATAGCAGATGACATAGGCTGATAAATAAGAAGATGAAGTGTAAGGAATGGATGATGGAGTGAGCGAAGCAGAACGAGATGGATTGAACGGTTGTATAAATTGTACATGAAGGAACGAAAGACTAGATAGGAATGAGGAGAAGAAATGTGGATGAAGCAAAAGGAGAGGAAGAGGAAGATTGAAATTAAGAAACCCAAAGATGGTGCCGAAGTTAGAGAGAGAGAGAGAGAGAGAGAGAGAGAGAGAGAGAGAGAGAGAGAGAGAGAGAGAGAGAGAGAGAGAGAGAGAGAGAGAGAGAGTTATGTGATATGCAAATACTGAGAGCCATAATTTAGTATTACAAATACATGCCAAAGTAGTGTTTGGAACAGGTCAGACTGGACCTTCTGTGACCTCGGATGGCAGGGGTCAGGGTCATGATGGTGCACACTCAAGGGAAAAGGCCTGTGTGTGTGTGTGTGTGTGTGTGTGTGTGTGTGTGTGTGTGTGTGTGTGTGTGTGTGTGTGTGTGTGTGTGTGTGTGTGTTTTAAGCTGTAATTTATAGTGACTCGCACGAGATTCGTTCAGCGCCGCTGACTGAGATGATTGGCGAGAGAGAGAGAGAGAGAGAGAGAGAGAGAGAGAGAGAGAGAGAGAGAGAGAGAGAGAGAGAGAGAGAGAGAATACAGAGGTCAACTCAACTTGTTCAAGACCAAACTCCGCCCTTCCCGCCCACTACTCGTATTCCTCCCTCCCCCACTCTTTTCCCCTCTCCCTCCTTGCCTTCTCACATCCCACACGCTGCCTCTGCCCTCTCACCCGCCTCGCCTCACCTGGACACCCCGATCGTGGGTCGTCCTGAGGGGTGGGAGGTATTCCGCGGCCCAAAACGCTACTGACTTGTGTAGTAATGATCGTTATTAAATGTCTGATTTGTGTGAACCTGACTGACAAGTGTAAGGAGGAGGAGAAGAAGCAGGAGGAGAAGAAGGGATGGGTAGAAACAGGAGTAGGAACAGGAGGAAAATTAGGAGG
>NC_087156.1:29574496-29591996 GCF_035594125.1 Scylla paramamosain | reverse complement strand
CCGTCCCTCCCTCAAGATCTGAACATACGCGAGAGGGTTGGCTGGAGGAGAAGGGACGCTTGTCAAGTCTTGTCTGGGAAAAATGCAGCCAGGGTGGGGTGAGGTGGGGTACAAGTGATCCGGATTCTCCCAAGCTGTGTGGCGAGCAGTACATGGCTCCATTGATGTCAGGTGGCGGCGGGGCTGGCAGTGGTGGTGGCGGTGGTGGTGGTGGTGGTGGTGACAGTGCCGAGGTTTTGGGCGGGAAATGTCATGGTTGGCTGTCTGTAGAAGGCGGTGAAGGAGGAGGGAAAAACTGGAGGATGGTTTTGTGAATGGTATTATTCTTTGATAATAAGATGGATGGATGGATTGACTGATAGATAAATAGACAGAAAGATAAGTAAGATAGAGAAGTAAATAGAGTGCCTGAGAGAGAGAGAGAGAGAGAGAGAGAGAGAGAGAGAGAGAGAGAGAGAGAGAGAGAGAGAGAGAGAGAGAGAGAGAGATTATAAGGGAGGGGAACAGAATGAAATGGGGTTTGTTTTTGTTGTTCCATTACCAGGGTGAGGGTTGTCTGCTGCACTAGGGCAGAGAGAGAGAGAGAGAGAGAGAGGAGGGGGAAAGTTATCTCTTTGCTTATTCATTTATTTATCTTATATCCCTCTTATTTATGTTATTTCCTGATTTTTCCTTTTCTCTTTCTATTTCTTTCCCCTCTGTGTGTCTTTCCACGACCGCATTTTCTCGTACGTTTCCCATTTTCCGCGTTTCAAGTGTTTTTCCCCTCCCTTCCATTTTCTTTTTCCTTTCTTTCGCCGCGAGTCCTTGAGTTGTGTACATTTTTGCTCAGACAACTCGTGTTCTGTGGCTGAAACGCTATTTTTGAGCTTTCTTATTTTCCCCTCTCTCTCTCTCTCTCTCTCTCTCTCTCTCTCTCTCTCTCTCTCTCTCTCTCTCTCTCTCTCTCTCTCTTTTGTGTCTTTCTTACGCTGTGCTCGAATTGCACCCTTTTTTTCTCTTTTTCTTTCTTTCTTTCTTTCCTTCTTTCTTTCGTCGTGTTTTCTTGGGTTGCTCTGAGGCGTTTGTGACTTCTTCTTTCCTCGTATAATCTTTACTGGCCAAGGACACGAAGATACAACCACCACCACCACCACCACCACCACTACTACTACTACTACTACTATTACTACACTCCGGCAGGTTTTCCTTTCCCGAAATATAAAACAATTATTCTTTTTACAATAACAACTATGTCCTTTCCTCCTCCTCCTCCTCCTCCTCCTCTTTCTCTTCCTCCTCTTCCTCCTCCTCCTCACTCAGGTCATTCAGGGAAGTGTTGGAGAACGAGAGAGAGAGAGAGAGAGAGAGAGAGAGAGAGAGAGAGAGAGAGAGAGAGAGAGAGAGAGAGAGAGAGAGAGAGAGAGGTCAGAGGGAGAGAACAAGGAGAGAATGAGTGTGGAAGAAGAAAAGAAGAGGGAAGAGCACGATGCGGAAGAAAGAGGAAGCGGTATTAAAGAGAAAAAAAAGGAGGAAGAAGGGGAAAAAGCGGGATGGAAAGAAGCGTAAAGAGTAAAGAGAAAAATAGATAAATATACTATAGATTCTGATTACAAAAAAGAAAAAGAGAAACAAAAGAGAATAAAGAGAAGGAAAAAAGAGCTGAACGAGGACAACATTAAATGAATGAGTGAATAAAAAAAAAGATGAGAAAGAGACGGAGAAGACGAGAGCATGAGAGAGAATGAAAAGAAGTCCAATTGAAAGAAAGAATTTTGTAAGCGAACACAAAAGACTGAAGTAAAAGGTGAAGCTCAGAAGAAAGAATAAGAAGCGGAGAAGACGAAGAAAAAAAAAAAAGAGAAAAAGAAAAAAGGTTACAAAAGATATATGAGAAAGGGTGTAGTGGAAAACACGAGACGCACACGATAAATAAGTTGAAAATAAAAAGCGAGGGGAAGAAGGAGGAGGAGGAGGAGGAGGAGGAGGAGGAGGAGGAGGAGGAGGAGGCGAGAGGAAAAAGAAAGCAAAATATTTCTAAGAAGTAAATATTGAAGGAGAAATAAATAAAAACATCTGTGAGAACGGTTTTGGAGAAAGAGGAGGAGTAGGAGGAGAAAGAAATGGAGGAAAAGAAGGAGGAAGAGCAGAAGGAGCAGGAGAAAGAAAACGCAAGAAAAAAAGAGTGTATACGAGGAGGAGTAGTAGTAGGAGGAGGAGGAGGAGGAGGAGGAACAACAGCTGGAGGATAAGAACGAGGAGCAGGTGGAAAGAAAGCCAGCAGATGAAGAGTACTTATATAGAAGGAAGGATAGAGAAGGATGAGGAGGACGGAGAGGAAGAGGAGGAGGAGCAGAAGGCAATAAATACCCACAATAATCCCCCCGTCTCTCACTTCGCCTCAGTAAACGGCTCAGTGAGAAAGCACAAAAGTAAACTCCGGGAAACGCACCTCTCGCGATATTTTTGTGAGGCGAGTCAAGACGGTGGACGATCAATAAACCCGCCTCTTGTAACAGCCGCGGACACAAAAACCCACCCTTGGGAACACTGGACCCACAAGCATCGAACTGCCTTCCTCCTCCTCCTCCTCCTCCTCCTCCTCCTCCTCCTCCCCCTCCTCCTCCTCCTCCTCCTCCTCCTCCTCCTCCTCCTCCTCCTCCTCCTCCTCCCCCACACACGTCCAGTCGCTCGCGCTCTTCAGAAAAAAATAGTGAGAAAGAGAGAAAAGGAAAGAAAAAAAGAGCAGAAAGCAAGACCTGGAGCAGTCAATAATGTTCTGTCGGGAGCGTGTACTCGCCCCGCCGACAGGACACCCCGGGGGCTAAATGACCACCTTGGGGTATAACGACCAGCCCGGGGCGTGTAGCACTTGCCAAGGGGTGATTGAGGCTTCTTCAGGGCACGGACGACCTTCTTAAGGCAGGGAAAAACTTGCCTAGGGATGAATAGGGTTATTACTGCTGCTTAAATTATTTCCTTTGGGGTATGTTAATGTTTCTTGAGTGGGGCAGTTTTTCTGGGGTATGGACGCCTTCCATAGGGCTTGCAAGAGTTTTTTGGGGGTGAGGGGGATGACTAGGGTGCTTTTAGGGGAGGAGTAGGTGATGATGGTGAAGGTGGTGGTAGCGGTGGTGGTAGTGGAAGAATATCGAGGGGAACACAAGTCTAACAACGAGGAAGAGGAGGAGGAAAAAGAGGAAGGAGAGGAGGAGCAAGACCAGGGTGTTGTCAGGAGTGTGTATGGGACAATATCAAGTCATCATTGGTGGTGCAAGGAATGTTCTTAGTTCGTAATTCGTCTACTCGTGTATAAAATGACACAGAACCATTGACAGCAGGCGAAGAATTGTCACCTGTCTGTTTACGAGCTCACCACATCCTCCTCAACTCTTCACGCCATTTACACCTCCCTCTTCTTATCTCTCCATACTCCACTTTCATCTCTCCATCTCCTCCTTCCCTCACCTCATAACTTATCCCCTCCCCTATCATCACCCTCATGACGCCGCTGATAGTGACGCCCGTGTGGCCGAGGAACAAGAGGTGTTGGTGGCTGAACACGTGGAGGTCTCGGCTGGGATGCGCCCCACTGAGCATGTGCACGACTCTTCTCCTGCCTTCCTCCTCCTCCTCTTCCACTCTCCCCCCGCCAGAATCTCTCCACGGGACATTGTGCTGTTTGTTCCTCCTCCCTCCATGCCCTTTCTTCCCCCTCTCCGCTCTTTCTCCTCCTCCCAGTTCCTCCTCCTCCTCCTCCTCCTCCTCCTCCTCCTCCTCCTCCTCGTATCGGCAGGTGGTGGTTCGCAGGGCAGGGCAGGCCGGGCCGGGTGTCGGGAACCTGTGTAGTCGAACATCAGAGCGCTGACTCCTGCCGCGCGAACACGTCTCTCTCTCTCTCTCTCTCTCTCTCTCTCTCTCTCTCTCTCTCTCTCTCTCTCTCTCTCTCTCTCTCTCGTCGTCTTGTCGTCTGCACTGTCAACATTCACTGAATTTCATTAACATAGCGCATTTTCAGATCACTTTCAGGTGCAAATTCGCAAATTCGGGTCACTTTTTTTTTCTCCATTTCTTTTTTCCTCCCTCTTTTTGGGGATGCAGGAAGAGGGGGAAGGAAGGGAGAGAAGCAAGGGAGGGGAGGGGAAGGGGAAGGATGAGGAGGGCGCTGAAGCGATGCATAATTGTACCAACCTCATTTTTGAGCTTCTTTTCCAGTGGACACTACTCTTTATTTTTTTTTTTTAATCAAGGCCACTGGCGGATGCAAATTGGAGTTTCAATTTGTATTAACTTAGGCAGGATGCGTTTACCCCCACATGGGCGTCGACGAGGCGTGAAAAAGTGAGGTGGGGAGTGGCGGCGTGGCTCGGAAGGGGGCGGCGCTGGCAGCAGGAAGAGGAGGAGGAGGAGGAGGAGAGGGGACAAAAGGTTTGGTGTTGGGTATCCCGCAGTGCACAAATGGAGAGTCGGGGGTGGCCACTCTCTCAAGCAAACTCCATCAAGCGCTAACCTGATATGCTTGCCGCTGCTGAGGGGAAGGAGGCGGGCGGGGAGGGGAAGGAGGAGGAAGGGAAAAAAGGAAAGGCGTGGTAGGGAGGAAGGGAAAGAGGATGGGAGGGTAGTGAGGAGGGAAAGGAAGAAGAGCAGGAGAAGGAGGAAAGAAAGAGAAGGTTAAGTGATAGGAAGGATTTTTTCGTGTATGTAAAGGAGCGAAGAGAGAGAGAGAGAGAGAGAGAGAGAGAGAGAGAGAGAGAGAGAGAGAGAGAGAGAGAGAGAGAGAGAGAGAGAGATGGTGCCTGTGTATGCAGCATGGAATGGAGTTGAACGAGTTGTTATGGGATGTGTGTGAGAGAGAGAGAGAGAGAGAGAGAGAGAGAGAGAGAGAGAGAGAGAGAGAGAGAGAGAGAGAGAGAGAGAGACTGGTGGCAGGCGAAGGGAAAAGTAAAAGGGGAGGAGTAGGAGTATTTGTATTAGATGTGGAGAGAGAGAGAGAGAGAGAGAGAGAGAGAGAGAGAGAGAGAGAGAGAGAGAGAGAGAGAGAGAGAGAGAGAGACCGACAGAGACTTAGAGAAAACGGAGGTAAAGAGATAAAGAAGCAAGAAGAATATCAGAAAAAGAAATGAGAGAAAGGGAAGGAGAGAAGGAAGGGGAGAGGAAGGGGAAGAGAAGGGGCGGCCAATAAAGAGTCAGGAGGACCAGGGGGGCTGAAGGGGGGCAGGGGTGCCTCAAAAACACCAAGGACGCTTCGGTATCAGGAGTCGGGAGCCAATGCAGCCAGCCAAGATTTTTTTTTCCCCCTCTCAGTCTTCACATCCCCCTGGAAGACGCCCCTTGCACTCTCTCTCTCTCTCTCTCTCTCTCTCTCTCTCTCTCTCTCTCTCTCTCTCTCTCTCTCTCTCTCTCTCTCTCTCTCTCCCACATCTTTTTCTCAACCTATATCATTATCTGCATCATCTCGCATTTTCTTTTATCTTCCTCCTCTTCCTCTGGTCTTTCTTATCCACCTTTTACTCCCCTCTCCCCTCCTCTCTCGCTCTCTCTTTCTTTTCCTCTCCCCTCCTCTCCCTTCGTCCTCTCCCCTGCTCTCTCCCACCACCCCCTCTCCTGGCTGTCTCCGGCTGGGTTGCTCGTATCTGGCACTTTTTGCGTGTTTTCCACCTCAACGTCGGTGATTTGTTGTCGAAAAGAGGAAAAATAATCTCGCAGTTCTCATTTCCATGTCGCGAGAGAGAGAGAGAGAGAGAGAGAGAGAGAGAGAGAGAGAGAGAGAGAGAGAGAGAGAGTAGAAAATATCGACTCCACTTAGAAAATTTATGTCAATTTGTTTACTACATAAAGATACAACTAAGACATGATCTGAAATACATCAGTCACAATGAGAGAGAGAGAGAGAGAGAGAGAGAGAGAGAGAGAGAGAGAGAGAGAGAGAGAGAGAGAGAGAGAGAGAGAGAGGGAATCGTGGTGCTGATGAAATAATATTAAGATTCCTTCTTTCCTTCCTCCTCCTCCTCCTCCTCTTCCTCTTCGTCGTCATGCTGAAATAGTTTAGCTTTCACATGGTTGTTGTTGTTGTGAGGTTTCGTCAGACAGGAAGAGAGAGAGAGAGAGAGAGAGAGAGAGAGAGAGAGAGAGAGAGAGAGAGAGAGAGAGAGAGAGAGAGAGAGTATGGTTTTCGGTCTTATTCTGTTTGTATATTTTCATTTACAATAAGTCTCTTCCTTCACCACAACCAGCACATCTCTCATCATAGCAAAAACCCATTTCTCCTCCTCCTCCTCCTCCTCCTCCTCCTTCTGCTCGTTTCATATCTTTTATTCATGTCCCACTTGTCTCGCTCTCCAGTTCTTATTCACTTCACATTTTCAGTATCTATGATTTTTCACACTTTTCTCATTATTTTTCCTTATCATTCTTCGACTCGTTTCATTTTGTTGTTGCAGTTTTGTGTTTTGAACGTGATTTTTTTTTTTTTTTTTTTTACTTGTTCGTTGTCTTCCTCGTATTGCTTTCCTCCTCCTCCTCCTCCTCCTCCTCCTCCTTCTCCTCCTCCTCCTCCTCCTCCTCCTCCTCCTCCTCCTCCTCCTCCTCAAGCATGCACGTGGTGTACCCGAGGGGAGGTTGGCACAAAGATATAAATATAAACCATGTAGGGAAGACTCATTAATTTTGATGGCTAGAACGATGCCTTTTTCTCTGGCTGGGGTTCACTGTTGCAAAACCTCTCTCTCTCTCTCTCTCTCTCTCTCTCTCTCTCTCTCTCTCTCTCTCTCTCTCTCTCTCTCTCTCTCTCTCTCTCTCTCTCTCTCTCTCTCTCTCTCTCTCTCTCTCTCTCTCTCTCTCTCTCTCTCTCTCTCTCTCTCTCTCTCTCTCTCTCTCTCTCTCTCTCTCTCTCTCTCTCTCTCTCTCTCTCTCTCGTATGTAATGTGATGATAATATGCACGTAATGTTTAGTCCCCCTTAAAATATATTCATGATTGTGTGTTTGTGTGTGGGAAGGTATACTCTCTCTCTCTCTCTCTCTCTCTCTCTCTCTCTCTCTCTCTCTCTCTCTCTCTCTCTCTCTCTCTCTCTCTCGGAAGCATTGAGCCAGCCTGGAAGTGTGTGAAAGGTGGCAGTTCACTGAATTGATAATGAGAGGTTGTGTGATGTAATAGGTGCGTGTGTTTGCGTGTTAAGTAGCTGGAGGTGATTTCGTCTCCCTCCTCCTCCTCCTCCTCCTCCTTCTCCTCCTCCTCCTCCTTTGTATTCCTCCTCCTCCTCCTCCTCCTCCTCCTCTCTCGTTCTTTCTGTCTTTCTCTCTGCTACTGTAAATGTTTTCTTTCCATTTATCTTCTTCATTTTCTTTTCCTTCCTCCTCCTCCTCCTCCTCCTCCTCCTCCTCCTCCTCCTCCTCCTCCTCCTCCTCCTCCTCCTCCTCCTCCTCCTCCTCCTCCTCCTCCTCCTCATGCTATTTTTGCTGCCGATCCACAAAAGTGTTACTTGGCAAGCACTTCAGGACAACCCACAAGCCCACCCTGTATCTCCTGTGTGTCACGTGTCTTGAGTGTTTGGGCGCCCCTCTCTGCCTCTCCTCCTCCCCTCCTCCCTCTCGCTTCTCATATCCCTCCTACTCCTCTTATCCGCCTCCTCCTCCTCTTCATTTTCCTCTCCCTTCTCCTTATGTCCCTCTTGCTTATGTTCTGATGACTGGTAGTATATGCAGTATGGTAGTAGTAGTAGTAGTAGTAGTAGTACGAGGTGTGTCATTAAAGTTCCAGGACTGGTGCCACACAAGTTTTATTTCACATCCAGGCTACAAACTATAGGTTATCTCCTTCGAAGTAATCCCCCTGGCACCGCATGCACTTGTCCATCCTTCTCTGCCAGGCTTGCATGCACTGCTGGAAGGATTCTTGCGGGATGCTCCTCAGCTCCGTCGTCACGGCCTTTTTGATGTCGTCCGCATCATCAAAACGGGTCCCCTTCATGACCTCCTTGAGCTTGGGGAAGAGGAAGAAGTCGCACGGAGCGAGGTCAGGTGAGTAGGGCGGTTGCTCCAGCACGGCGATGTTCTTCTTGGCCAAGAACTCTCTGATGCTCAGGGCATTGTGAGCAGGCGCATTGTCGTGGTGAAGCAGCCACGAGTTGCCCTGCCACAACTCCCGCCTCTTCTCGCGCACTGCACGAAGCAGACGCCGCAGTACTTCTTTGTACACATGTTGGTTGACTGTCTGGCCCTGTGGCAAGAACTCGCAGTGGACGATGCCCCTCACATCGAAGAAAGCGATCAACATGACCTTGAAGCTGGACCTGGACTGCCTTGCTTTCTTCGGCCGTGGCGACGCCGGACTCTTCCATTGAAGGCTCTGGCGTTTGGTCTCCGGGTCGTACTCAAATACCCAGGACTCATCGCCGGTGATGACTCTCCTGAGCAAGTCTGGTTCAGTTTCCAGACGCTCGAGGATGTCCTGACACACCTGCATGCGTCGTCCCTTCTGGTCATCGTTCAGGAGTCTCGGCACCATCTTCGCACAGACTTTCCGCATGCCCAGATCTTCAGTGATAATCTTCCACACGCTGTTGTGGTTCATGCCAAGCTCATCTGCGATCTTTCGAACAGTCAACCGACGATCGTCACGCACCATCTGCTTGACACGCTCAACATTGGCCTCATTCCTGCTCGTTGAGGGTCTTCCACTCCTGGGGTCATCTTCCACGTCCTCCCGGCCCTCTTTGAACCTCTTGCACCACTCAAAAACACGTGAGCGTGACATTGTCTCATCCCCGTACACTTTTTGCAGCATACCCAGTGCTTCTGACGGCGTTTTCCCCAACTGCACCAAAAACTTCAAGTTTGTTCGCTGTTCAGCGCTCATTGTTAAACGACCTGCAACAGAGGACATGATTTTAAAAGCACGTAAGAAAAAGATTAGTGACTGTAGAGGGTTGGGAGCGCAGTTGTATACTCCAGAAGGATTACTTTGAAGGGGAAATATGGTGGTTTGTGGCTTGGGTTTGAAATTCATCTTTTAGGACACCAGTCCTGGAACTTTAATGACACACCTCGTAGTAGGAGTAGGAGCCATTTGTAATCACCGCTTGCCTACTTAATTGACTGCTTTCTCTTGCCTGGTTGCGTGGCCTCTATCTGGCGCCTTTGTACCGACTGATTCCTAACACCTAACGCGCGTCCACTTACATGCATATTATCTTGGACTTGGTGTCGGGCAGATAGCGGCTGAGGGACGTGGTGGTGGTGGTGGTGGTGGTGGTGGTGGTGGTGGGAGAAGGGTGGCCGTGTGTTGACAGACGAGACGACGCAACAACCTCCGCCCTTCCCGCTAGGTTGTGATAAAATGGAGAGAGAGAGAGAGAGAGAGAGAGAGAGAGAGAGAGAGAGAGAGAGAGAGAGAGAGAGAGAGAGAGAGAGAGAGAGAGAGAGAAGATTGTAAGCGCTTGTTGCCTCAGGACTGGTTCAAGTTATCATTATTGTTACATTTATTAATATCATTATAATTACTTTCATTGTAATTTTTATAATGAGCGTCCCGATAGTGCTAGTCATTCTCAGGCATTATTTTTATTAAAGGGGAATTCAAGAAGACATTTAGTTCGTGTCTTCTTTCACACCGTAGTTCATGCTCAGCTGGCAGGGAATATGTAGTGGACGTAAGCCGATAAGACCAGCATTCCTGCCTTCCTGTGTGTGTGTGTGTGTGTGTGTGTGTGTGCGTGCAGGACCAGGAATAGCGTACGCCACGCCTTGAAGGATAAACAGAACAAGCGCAGATATAAAAAGGAAATTATTTTCTTCACATTATCGTTATCTGTACTACAATCACTTCTTATCTATCCGAGTAATTAGCCTCGTACGCAAAAAAAAAACTTATCTTCTGAGTATCTCCCCAAATCCAGTTTTCTTAAGTACCCTCGATTACTGCTTAGTCTACCTCCTCCTTCTTCTCCTCCTCCTCCTCCTCCTCCACCTCCTCCTCCTCCTCCTCCTCCTCCTCCTCCACCTCCTCCTGTACCTCCCCGTTCGTGCGCTGGTCGGTGAAGCGGTGAAGTGAGATCACACCGCTAACTGATGGAGTCCAAGAGGGAAAATACTCGCAGAGGGGCCGAGGGTGTGTGTGTGTGTGGGCAAGACTTATATTTTGTTACTTACTAAACTATTCTTCATCTGCAGCTTTTTCCCTTGTCTTCTTCAGTTTTGTACTCGAGAATTTCTAATACCTTAATTTTTACACACACACACACACACACACACACACACACACACACACACACACACACACAAACAGGAAGGTATATACATGCAGTTAACCACATTTATCGTTGCATTAGAAGAAGTGACCTGTCATTTGATATCAGGACCTGTCACTTAGACTATATCATTATTCTCTCTCTCTCTCTCTCTCTCTCTCTCTCTCTCTCTCTCTCTCTCTCTCTCTCTCTCTCTCTCTCTCTCTCTCTCTCTCTCTCTCTCTCTCTCTCTCTCTCTCTCTCTCTGGCATATGTCAACCTTGCATAATTAGAGAGAGAGGGAGAGAGAGAGAGAGAGAGAGAGAGAGAGAGAGAGAGAGAGAGAGAGAGAGAGAGAGAGAGAGAATAATGATAGTATAAGTGACAGATCTTGATATCATATGACGGAGCACTTCTCTCTCTCTCTCTCCAAAAGTATGCAAGGTTGACGTACGTTACAGAGAGAGAGAGAGAGAGAGAGAGAGAGAGAGAGAGAGAGAGAGAGAGAGAGAGAGAGAGAGAGAGAGAGAGAGAGAGAGGTAGAGTCCACGCCCGCCATTTGTCAGGTGAGGTGTGTCTTGGTGGTGCCTATCTGAGCATTCAGGTGGGGCCGTCGCTGCTCACCTGACTGCTGCTCTAATTATCTGCTTGTATTTGTTTATCTGGTCACCGGTCTGCCTAATTATTCTACACCACATGCTTCTGTTATTTGTCTTATTCTGTCTTCCTCGTAACTTGCTTTTTCTCATGTCTTTTTATCTTTTTGTACGTCTGTTACTAGTTTTATTGTTCTCTCTCTCTCTCTCTCTCTCTCTCTCTCTCTCTCTCTCTCTCTCTCTCTCTCTCTCTCTCTCTCTCTCTCTCTCTCTCTCTCTCTCTCTCTCTCTCCATGTCCTCTGCGAGTGTTGTTTTTCTTTCTTTCTTTTTTTTTTTTTTTTTTTTTTTTTTTTGCCTCATGAATTCTTCCCGCAGGTATATCGATTTGTTGTGTTCACCTTGCATGAACTTCATTGCTTACACAATCTCTCTCTCTCTCTCTCTCTCTCTCTCTCTCTCTCTCTCTCTCTCTCTCTCTCTCTCTCTCTCTCTCTCTCTCTCTCTCTCTCTCTCTCTCTCTCTCTCTCTCTCTCTCTCTCTCTCTCTCTCGAGCCACTGCGCAGGGCTTACATATAGCTCTCATAAAGCGAGCTGATGCAACGTACAATTTACACATGAGCCTAATTAAGCTCGGGCTGTCCGCTGCACATTACAGCGACAGTGTCTGGGATCGCCGCGGTAGAGGCGAGACACATGCGAGGTGGCGGCGCTGGAGAGGGTTCCGTTGCTCTCCTTAATTATAACCTAAAAAACAAGCCACGTCTGCTGAGATTATCCCTTCAAGCAGGAAGAGGAGGAGGAGGGAAGGGAGGACTAGGGGAAGTAGTAGTAGTAGTAGGAGGAGGAGGAGGAGAAAGAGGGATGCAATGCTCTGTACTTGTTCTATATTTTCACTCAGCTCGCGTGTGTATGTACGTGTGTATGTAGAAAGGAACATAATCAGTTGGGTCTGTGTATGCCTAAAGAAGTTAATGTTGAACTTATATATATATATATATATATATATATATATATATATATATATATATATATATATATATATATATATATATATATATATATATATATATATATATATATATATATAATCAACTGAAGCGAAATTTATTATTTGGTTTCTAAGAGAAGAAACACTTGCATAGAGAGAGAGAGAGAGAGAGAGAGAGAGAGAGAGAGAGAGAGAGAGAGAGAGAGAGAGAGAGAGAGAGAGAGAGGCATCCAGTCAGTCGGTTACTAACAGAAAAAAAGAAGGACGTAAATATTTTAACTCAAATAATAAAGTAGCCTGTGGTTAATAAACATGTGAACAAGCCTGAGCGTCCAACTATAAACAAGAGAACATCAAGATAACGCCGATTCCAGACACTTGCTTTTTATTTTTCCTTTTATTTATTTTATTTTTACTTACTCTCACACCCCAAAGAAGAGAAACGGAGACTTGGAAACAGAAAAAAAAATCGAAGGAGGAAAACACGGAGAGAAAGAGAGAGATCGAGAAACGAATACATGTAAATAAATAGGAGAGTGCTTATCTTCCACGTAATGAACTGCCAGGGTTGGTTTGCAGCTTGGGCGGGATTCCGGTAAGAATTTGGCTGGAAAAGACTGGCTGGATTGGGCTAGATTGTGTCACGGCTGGTTGGGCTGGATCAGGGAGGAGAAATCTAGTTCGCCGCAGAAGAAAACTAAGTGTTGGAGAAGGAGGAGGAAGAGGAGAAGAGAAGTGGAAGAGGGGGAGGGAGATGTATGTAGTGAGTTTTGGAAGAGGGAGAAATCAGAGAGTGAAAGAAGGGAGAGATGGAGGAAAAGTTACCTAAGCTTGTAGAAGAAATAAAGAGAGGGAGAGAGAAAGAGAGCGAGAACGAAAAATATACTGTAGTCTCTTTTTTTCCTGTGATCAAGTGGAGGAAAAATTAAAAGCTTTCCTCCGTTTCAACTTCACTTACTCCTTCCTTTCTCCTCCCCTTCTCCCCTTTTTCTCTCCTCCTCCTCCTCCTCCCCCTCTTCCTCCTCCACCTCCTCCTCCTCGCCCCCCATTAGCCACAAGAGAGAGAGAAAAAAGTAAACCAGACAAAGAAAAAAAGAGGAAAAGGACTTGTGAGGAAACTTTTCATGTGCATGTGCCGCCCACTTTGATAAGACCTAGCACACACACACACACACACACACACACACACACACACACACACACACACACACACACACACACACACACACACACACACACACACACTTCCGTTTTCTCAAAGCTTTTGTTTTGAATTGCATTTTTCATTCCCGGAACCAGAGAGAGAGAGAGAGAGAGAGAGAGAGAGAGAGAGAGAGAGAGAGAGAGAGAGAGAGAGAGAGCGTGCCATTAACCCTTAGCTACCTTCTTTATTTATTTTCATTTTTTTCTATATTCATTCATGCGGTTTCTTGAGCAGGACACATCCAAGGACAGCGATTCACGTAGCGGGAAAGATGCCGCTTAAAAGTTTGTATTAATAACGCGGCGGCCAGATTAGCGCTGCGAGAATGTAAACACTGGGAAAAGAAAGGCGCAGAGAGAGAGAGAGAGAGAGAGAGAGAGAGAGAGAGAGAGAGAGAGAGAGAGAGAGAGAGAGAGAGAGAGAGAGAGAGAATAAATTGGCCCATTTTCCGCTACTACACCGCACGCAAGGAGAGAGAGAGAGAGAGAGAGAGAGAGAGAGAGAGAGAGAGAGAGAGAGAGAGAGAGAGAAACAGAGAAGAAAGAGATAAGGTTCACAGGAGGGATGAAATGTGTGAAGTTAATAAGTAAGGGATACAGACGGACGGACGGCTCGCATACGCAGGGAGCTACTCGCCGGACGGACAGGGCGAGATAAAGACAGACAAATGAAGTTGCACGGAGATCCATTTCAGACAGACGAACAGACAGGCTGGCAGACGGAATGACAGACAGGTTCGCGGACCAGCCCAGCAACTGCCCTTTTACATAGTGTGTGTGTAGCGGGGGAGAGGAGAAGAGGAGAGGAAGGAAGGCAGGGAGGCAGATCAAGATTCTCACTGATTTCCCTTTCTTTTTCCTCCTCCTCCTCCTCCTCCTCCTCCTCCTCCTCCTCCTCCTCCTCCTCCTCCTCCTCCTCCTCCTCCTCCTCCCCCTCCTCCTCCTCCTTTTCCACTGCAATCTCGTCCTCCTCTACCTGCTAACCTTTGCCTCCTCTCTGTTGAAGACGTTACACGCACGCACTCTCTCTCTCTCTCTCTCTCTCTCTCTCTCTCTCTCTCTCTCTCTCTCTCTCTCTCTCTCTCTCTCTCTCTCTCTCTCTCTCTCTCTCTCTCTCTCTCTCTCTCTTCTTAACTTCTTCCCTCCCACCTTGCTTGTCCTTCATTGCAGCTGTTCCCTTCTCTCTCTCTCTCTCTCTCTCTCTCTCTCTCTCTCTCTCTCTCTCTCTCTCTCTCTCTCTCTCTCTCTCTCTCTCTCTCTCTCTCTCTCTCTCTGTCCATATGACGTTTTAGATTCTCCTTTCTCCCTCCTTCCTCTCTTCCCTTCCTCCTCCTCCTCCTCCTCCTCCTCCTCCTCCTCCTCCTCCTCCTCCTCCTCCTCCTCCTCCTTTTCATTTTTTCCCTCTCTTCTTTTCCATGTCTATTCCCACTGTTCTAAATTCATCTTCCTCCCTCTCTCCCTTCTTTTCCCTTCATCTTCGCTTATTATAGCCACTTCTTTCTCTCTCTTTTATTTTTCTCTCTTGTCCATCTCCTCTTCACTCATCCTTCCATCGCCTCGCCTACACCCTCTCCTACACCCAATCCTACACCCTTCTCTCTCTGTCCGGGTGTAGTGGCCTCTAGGGGCGTGGCGTCAGAATCTTACTCCAGTGGGGCCCCGGGGGGAGGTGAGTGTATTGAAAGGGGAGTGGGGAGGATGACCAAAAGGGAAAGAGAGAGAGATGAGGGGTGCGGGGAAGGCTATCTGTGTGTGTGTGTGTGTGTGTGTGTGTGTCGCCGCGGGATACTCTGAGAATACCTTGTCACTGATAAACTCTGTGATAAGAACGCTGTAACTTTAGCGTTCTCCGAAGCAATAATCTTTGATTTTTCTTCTTCTTTTTGTGCATTGGCAATTTGTGACTATTTTTTTCTTTTTCTTTCCTGTTGGAATTTTTTTCTCTATCTTTGCATGTCTGTCTGTGTAGTAATCTCTCTCTCTCTCTCTCTCTCTCTCTCTCTCTCTCTCTCTCTCTCTCTCTCTCTCTCTCTCTCTCTCTCTCTCTCTCTCTCTCTCTCTCTCTCTCTCTCTCTCTCTCACACACACACACATCCCACTCACCTTCCTTCACATCTTAACCTGCTTAGCAAACCCAGGAGAGGATGAGATGGCAAGATAAAGACACGTAGCTTGGAGAGGCGTAATGTTAACTGATGGCACGCATAAGATATTATTTGAGGATAGGGAGCAAAAAGAAACAGGAGGAGGAAAGCTGTTGGGCGTCTTCACAGGAAGTCAAAATGCACACATGAGGGCCCACATTTAATGATATCCTCACACACCTGTTCCTATGCCTGTCACTCTCGATACCTCCTCTTCCTCCTGCTCCCCCTCCTAGTGCATTTTTCCTCCCTCACTGCAGCTATGGGTTGGGCTGTGAGGGAGACGAGGAGGGAGGAAGGAAAGATGAGAGAGACAAGAAGGAAGGAAGGGAGGGAGGAAGGTATAGAGAAGGAGGGAAGGAAAAGAAGGGGGGCTGGGGGAGCTAGTGGAGCTTACACCTGTCTCACTCTAATTACACACACACACACACACACACACACACACACACACACACACACACACACACACACACACACACACACACACACACACACACACACACTCGCACGCACATTTGCCACCCAGGAAACATCAAGGTAACGAGAGGAGATAAAAATTAAACAGTCGTGTAGCGCAAGGAATTAAGATGACGGTCAGGTAAAGTTCTTCATTAGGACCAGGTGAATGCCAGGGACGGGGGAGGGATGAGAGAGAGAGAGAGAGAGAGAGAGAGAGAGAGAGAGAGAGAGAGAGAGAGAGAGAGAGAGAGAGAGAGAGAGAGAGAGAGAGAACGGGAAAGGAAACTAGTGGAATGCTTACCACCTACCTACTATCTGCGCGCGCGCACACACACACACACACACACACACACACACACACACACACACACACACACACACACATTTTCCAGAGGTACATAACACTACCACCCTAACACAAAACTTAATAGAAATCCTCGTAGCCAATCCAAAATAGCGGTGTGCAAAAGATAACGATTTTAATTGAACAGAACCATATACATATGTGCCTTCAGATCTGATGGTGGTGGTGGTGGTGGTGGTGGTAGTGGGGATGAGGGGGGAAAAAAGTTGAACTATTATTTTTTCCCAAGTGGCAATATTGCTCTGGTTACGTTTAGTATCCTCGAGCGATTCAGGTCGTGAGGTGAGAAGGTGGAGGAATGAAAAAATAAAAAAAAAGTATTTGCGGGGGACGAGCAGTAAAAGCAAAAGAAGAAAGATAAAAGTGAGAAAGAGAGAATGAAAGTGTGAGAATATGAAAATGAAAACAGAAGCAGTGCAAAAAAAAAAAAACAATTCATATCAACCTGTGTATATGTGTACGACCATGTATACGTATGTACTAGACCAGACAGGCAAGCAGGCAGGCAGGCAGGCAGGCAGGCAGGCAAGCAGGCAGACAGACAAGCAGGAAGGCAGGCAGGCAGGCACCGGCAAGCAGCAGCAAGCATTCCTCCGTATATACAGTGAAACTTCAGCAACAAGTCAGCTTCGTTAAGTTCCCAGTCGCGATGTAATTGAGCCGTACCTCAGTCTGGCCGCCGTAATAACACACTATTTTACGGTAAACTCGGCCTCGGTTAATAACAAAGAGGAGAGGCACGCAAGTAACAGCCTCGCCAATGTCCGGATCAGCGGCGGAACACCACAGCGGGGCAGGTGTGGCTGGATATTGCCTCAAATTATTGGAACCCCCGAATATTGGCCATGTTTACTGCAGCCCTCCACGACCCCACGCCTGCTGCTCCCGATTGCTCTCTTTTTTGCCCATCAGCGGCCTCTTTTTGCCCGCCTTTTTTTGTGCTCCTTAGCTGTTTTTTGCCGGGATGGGACCGCTGGAGGTGTCGCGTCGCTTTTGGGGTGGGCGGCCGAGAGAGAGAGAGAGAGAGAGAGAGAGAGAGAGAGAGAGAGAGAGAGAGAGAGAGAGAGAGAGAGAGAGAGAGAGAGAGACAGACAGACAGACAGACAGACAGACAGACAGACAGACAGACAGAGAGATGCATGCTTTGTGTTGAAATAGGAAACGTTGATATATCGTTGTTATGGAATGGTTCAAGATACAAAAAGAGAGAGAGAGAGAGAGAGAGAGAGAGAGAGAGAGAGAGAGAGAGAGAGAGAGAGAGAGAGAGAGAGAGAGATGCAAGCCATCCACACGTTATTTTTACTTGCTCTGTTATATTCTCAGGAGCACTTGCCCTTAGTGGCGTAAAATATTTTTCTTTACTGCACACTTTTTCGGGCCAACTGCACCCCCGACTCCCATTTGCGGTAGAAGCGAATCTTTACTCTCCCTCTCTCCTTTCCGCCCTCCCTCTCTCTCTCTCTCTCTCTCTCTCTCTCTCTCTCTCTCTCTCTCTCTCTCTCTCTCTCTCTCTCTCTTGCACCCTCGCTTTCTATTCCCTTA
>NC_087156.1:29559496-29561996 GCF_035594125.1 Scylla paramamosain | reverse complement strand
ATGAAAATATAGGAGAGGGGGAATTAGAGAGGAGAGTGGAAAAGATAAGGGGGATGGAAGAAAGAAGAGAAAGCGGCGGAAGGGAGGAGGGAGGAAAGTGGATGCCGAGGGAAAAGGTGGAAGTAAAAGGAGAGCGAATTACTGAGGCGAGGGGAAAAGGAAAGGAAGATAAAAATAGGAGGAAGAAGAGAGGAGACGAACAGCCAGAGGAAGAAGAAAGTAAGAATAGCTTGGAGAAAAAATATGCAGAGAGAGAGATACAAAGAGGAGAACAATATGAAAAATAGGAGAGAGAGAGAGAGAGAGAGAGAGAGAGAGAGAGAGAGAGAGAGAGAGAGAGAGAGAGAGAGAGAGAGAGAGATGGCGGCGAAACTATTAAGGATGGGAAGTGTTATATTTGAAGAGAAAAATTAATGGAATAAGAGGATTAAGACACATGAAAGATGATGAAAGGAAAGAAGAATGAGAAGGAGAAGGGAAGAGGAAAGAAAAAGCTGGAAAAGATAAACAGGAATGAAACAGAATATGCGAGAGAGAGAGAGAGAGAGAGAGAGAGAGAGAGAGAGAGAGAGAGAGAGAGAGAGAGAGAGAGAGAGAGAGAGAGACGTATTACACAAGTTTACAAAAATGTTATATAATGATGAAAAAACATTATATCTTTTCTATTATATATTCTCCTCCAAGCTCCACTCAGCATATAAACTCGATAGCTTCATCCACTCATCCTCCCACACGCAGCTTCCATCTCTACCCACTCCCTATTCCACCCACATCACCATCTTTGTTCTTCATCTCTCCATACCTGACATCTCTCTCCAACCTGACAAGCTAACAACCTTCTTTCCCTCCACTCTTTATCCTCTTTTCCTCCACTCCTTCCATCTGCAATCCCTGCTCTCCTCCTCTCCACCAGCCCACACATATACTTTCCTCCTGCTCCTCCTCCTCCTCCTCCTGAGTCCAGCATGTACAAAATATTCACTACTTGATAAATAAATAAGGAAAATAAAAACCCACCCTTCTACTAAGCCCACTTCACTTTCTTTCATTTTTTCAATCAACTCAACTCTCTCGTGAGTCCACCACATCAAGAAACAAACTACTTCCATCTCTCTCTCTCTCTCTCTCTCTCTCTCTCTCTCTCTCTCTCTCTCTCTCTCTCTCTCTCTCTCTCTCTCTCTCTCTCTCTCTCTCTCTCTCTCTGGTTTTCTCCCTGCTTCATCTTCTTTTCTTCTTCTCAACCTTCCTCTTCCTACTTCTCTCCTCCTTCTCCTCCTCCCCCTTCTCCTACCCCCTCCCCTACACAGGCGGAATCCCTTGGGAATAATTGAAACAAACAAGATGAAGTTTAGGTAAAATCCTTCCCCAAAAAATCACGTGGATATGAAAGATTATGAAGGAAGTTTCTTGGCTAAAAATGTGGCGCTTTTTTTTACCTTGAAGTTTCGGGGACTTTTGGCAACCATGATCCCTGTATTCACCACTTTTGTACCGGCGAGAGAGAGAGAGAGAGAGAGAGAGAGAGAGAGAGAGAGAGAGAGAGAGAGAGAGAGAGAGAGAGAGAGAGAGAGAGAGAGAGAGGGAAGGGTTGGGGGAAGGGAAGGGAAAGGATGGGACGTGTGTGTGTGTGTGTGTGTGTGTGTGTGTGTGTGTGTGTGTGTGTGTGTGTGTGTGTGTGTGTGTGTGTGTGTGTGTGTGTGTGTGTGTCTGTGCACCTGTTACATAACCCGTTTGTCTGCTTAGAGGAGGAAATGAAGAGCAAAACACATACACCTCAGAATTACCTGGTCTCATTTTTTACCAGAACTTAATCACTTCCACTCCGGTAACTTAAATTGCGGGGAAAAAATATTACAAGTGAAAGTCGATGGCAAAACTAGGAAAACCTGTAGAGAGAGAGAGAGAGAGAGAGAGAGAGAGAGAGAGAGAGAGAGAGAGAGAGAGAGAGAGAGAGACATTGAAACAGGGGAGAAAGAATAAGGAAAAAAAGAGGGAGAACGAAAAAAAAAGTGCATAGAATAATATATAAATGAAAAGTTTAGATTAAATTTCTTGTCTCGGGTTGACTCCCACACTGATGACAATTTCTCGTAAAAGTTACAAATTGGTTCACCTTTTATGCCGATCTTAACTTTTTTATACGCTCCCAGTGTTTCTCAATAAAAATTAAATCTCTGTATATTTTTTTCTTTAACGGTTTACTTTAGTTTACGACCAGAGAGAGAGAGAGAGAGAGAGAGAGAGAGAGAGAGAGAGAGAGAGAGAGAGAGAGAGAGAGAGAGAGAGAGAGAGAGAGAGAGAGAGAGAGAGGTTATCTTCAACTCAGTTACTCTCTTGCACTATTATAATCATGAGAGAATAAAGAGATTGGAAGAGAAAGTGCGGAGAAGGATCGCAAAAAAAAGAACAAAAAAAGAAAAGCATGTAAAGAAAGGAGGAGAAAAGAGGAATAAAAATGCATCGACAGATAAAGAGAGAGGAAAGAAAAATGAGGTAGAAA
>NC_087156.1:29549496-29554496 GCF_035594125.1 Scylla paramamosain | reverse complement strand
GATAGATAAAAACTAATGAATGGATGTGAGTAACAGAGAGAGAGAGAGAGAGAGAGAGAGAGAGAGAGAGAGAGAGAGAGAGAGAGATCGCGTGAGCAGCTAATGGCTATCTTATCTAAGCTATCAAGTATTTTCTGGTTTCCTGCATTCTCGACTACAAATTTACATTGCTAAACACATATTCTCAAACTCAACAGATCATTAACACATGATACGACAAACCGTCACACCTTAATTAGCAGGAGACAATTACACACACACACACACACACACACACACACACACACACACACACACACACACACACACACACACACACACGATAATCACTCTCATGCAGGGCCTACCTGTGGCAACTAATAACCACACAGCCACAACCCCCACCACATACCCCACCTCACCACACGCACATCATCACAGTCACACACACACACACACACACACACACACACACACACTCGCCGCCGCACTCTATACACCCATAAGCACCTCCCTCGCACACACGGCTCCTTTCGCAACACCCGGAGCACAATAGACATGCAAATTCGTTTCCCGCGATGGAATTCAAGTCCTCTCAGGTGTGACCGCAAAAAACTCAGGTAGGATGGGCTGTTTTGGGAGTAATTTAATGACACCTCACCACGCCACACCTGAGACCCGTACCTGAGAGAGAGAGAGAGAGAGAGAGAGAGAGAGAGGTGGAGAGTGGGGACAGACATGACTTTCTTCAATAAATCATGAGATACAGTGAATTTGGACCACACCTCAAGGCTACAAGCATGATAATTACCTGATAAATGTCACTTGTTATTTATTATTTTTTATCGTATTTTTTCCCCCTTGACCGAGTGTGTGTGTGTGTGTGTGTGTGTGTGTGTGTGTGTGTGTGTGTGTGTGTGTGTGTGTGTGTGTGTGTGTGTCGTAGGTTATTATTGAAGCGTCACATTCTCTCTCTCTCTCTCTCTCTCTCTCTCTCTCTCTCTCTCTCTCTCTCTCTCTCTCTCTCTCTCTCTCTCTCTCTCCGATGTACATTCTTGTCATCCTTCTTTTTCCGTCCTCATTTACCTTCTTTTTTGTTCTCCTATCCTACATCCTTCCTTCCTTCCTTCCTTCCTTCCTTCCTTCCTTCCTTCCTTCCTTCCTTCCTTCCTTCCTTCCCTCCCTCCTTCCTTCCTTCCTTCCTTCCTTCCTTCCTTCCTTCCTTCCTTCCTTCCTTCCTTCAACCCTTCCTTCCTTCCTTCCTTCAACCCTTCCTTCCTTCCTTCCATCCTTCTATTTTTTACTTCCTTCCTTCTCCAGATGTAAAAGAAGAAATATATGTAGCCACACACACACACACACACACACACACACACACACACACACACACACACACACACACACACACACACACACACACACACACACACACACACACACATTTGCACCACCTGTGTCTGTTTTAATGGGATATTTGCATGTTCTTGCCTCCCTCCCTCCCTCCTCCGCTCTCTCCCTCTCTGCCTCTCTTCCTTCTTTCCCTTCCCTCCCCTCTCTGTCTCCCTTTCCTCTCCCTCTTCCTCTGCGGTCTCTTCTCCTTCATTCACCACCTCCCTTCTGTGTGTGTGTGTGTGTGTGTGTGTGTGTGTGTGTGTGTGTGTGTGTGTGTGTTCTTTTTGTTCCTCAGTTCCGTGTTATTTTTTTTTCTTTCTGTTATTTACTGATCATCATTGAGTGACATATCGTTAACTTTCTTTCACTGTGACACTCTCTCTCTCTCTCTCTCTCTCTCTCTCTCTCTCTCTCTCTCTCTCTCTCTCTCTCTCTCTCTCTCTCTCTCTCTCTCTCTCACACCTGTATCTTGACCTGGTCCCGTGCGTTCCTCACCTCATAACGTTACTGCTCCGCGCCTCACCTGTCCTCCTCACCTGCTCTTGTTATGATTGTTATTGAGACAGGTAGGCGGGTCCTGTTACGATCCCTCCTCACGACATTACCTGGGGAAGGGCAGGAAGAGGAGAAGGAGGAGGAGGAGGAGGAGGAGAAGAAGAAGGAGGAGGAGGAGGAGGAGGAGGAGGAGGAGGAGGAGGAGGAGGAGGAGGAGGAGGAGGAGGAGGAGGCCATTCCAAAACTGGCCCTTGACACGAAGAATAGAACCCTCATGTTTCACTCCTCCTCCTCTTCCTTTTCTTTTTTTTCTCATCCTCATTCTCCTTCTTATTCATCATTTTTTCCACTACCTTATTATATCTTTTTTTTCTTGATTTCTTATTCTTCATTTGTTGTTATCTCTCTCTCTCTCTCTCTCTCTCTCTCTCTCTCTCTCTCTCTCTCTCTCTCTCTCTCTCTCTCTCTCTCTCTCTCTCTCTCTCTCTCTCTCTCTCTCTCTCTCTCTCTCTCTCTCCGCATTCGAGATTTTTTTTTTCCATTTGTTTTTTTTTGTTTTTTGTATTTTTCTTGCTGTCTTTTATATTAAGTGTTGTTTTTTTCGCTTTTTTTTTTTTTTTAATTTTGTAGTTAATTAGGTGATGTCGATTTGTCTTTATTTTGCTAAACTGAAAAGTAATTGTTTTATACCATTAAGATTTTCTCTCGGCACCCCATCTCTCTCTCTCTCTCTCTCTCTCTCTCTCTCTCTCTCTCTCTCTCTCTCTCTCTCTCTCTCTCTCTCTGTGCTACACTTAAAAATCTGGCTCCAGGGCGTTTTATCATGTCCTGAGGGGAAAAAATGGTCAGTTTTAGCGTATGTTCTCTTTTCCTCCCCTCTTTCCCTCTGCTTCCCCTTCCCCTCCTCTTCCTTCCCTGAACGATAATCTGTTTCCTCATCCCCACGTGTCTCGGCACTCTCTCTCTCTCTCTCTCTCTCTCTCTCTCTCTCTCTCTCTCTCTCTCTCTCTCTCTCTCTCTCTCTCTCTCTCTCTCTCTCTCTCTCTCTCTCTCTTCCCCTCTTTTGCTTGCTGCCCAGGATAAATAGGAAGAACAATAATTATTCTCCCCTTTGTAAAAATATACAGAGGAAGAGAGAGAGAGAGAGAGAGAGAGAGAGAGAGAGAGAGAGAGAGAGAGAGAGAGAGAGAGAGACTTATCTATCTCCAGGTGGTCCAGGGGGAAGAGAATAATCAGGGAATTTTTATTTATAAATTGCTATATTTCTCTCTCTCTCTCTCTCTCTCTCTCTCTCTCTCTCTCTCTCTCTCTCTCTCTCTCTCTCTCTCTCTCTCTCTCTCTCTCTCTAGTTTTTGTGTTTGTGCAGTGTTTGCTTAAAAATCATAATACGAATGAAAAAAAAGAAGATATAATAATGATAATAATAATATTAATAATAATAATAATAATAATAATAATAATAA
This sequence comes from Scylla paramamosain, assembly GCF_035594125.1. Classification (NCBI taxonomy): domain Eukaryota; kingdom Metazoa; phylum Arthropoda; class Malacostraca; order Decapoda; family Portunidae; genus Scylla; species Scylla paramamosain. The sequence continues at coordinate 29,551,167 of NC_087156.1, read as the reverse complement.
TGATAATAATAATAATAATAGGTGACGAAGGTGAAATAGAGGAAGAAGGAAAGAGCGTGGATGGAATTAGGTCATTACTTTATTTATATCCTCTCCTCCTCTTTGCACTCCTTCTTCTCCCTTTTCCCTCCCACGATAACCTCCTCTCCCTCCTTTTCCCTTTCTAATTATCTCCATCCCCTCCGTCTCCCTACTTCCAAGATTACTCTCCTCTCCCTCTTTTCCTCCTCCCTTCTTTCTTATTCCCTACATTTGTATATATATTTAGTACACTGTTCTTTGCCATCCTGTGTCTCTTTCTCTCCTCTCTTGTTCCTTCCTTGCTTTCTTTTCCAGTGTTCCGTTTTTCCTGTTTGTCTTTGCTTTTCATTCTTCCTTATTTGATCTTCTCTATTGCAATCTCTTTGTGGTTTTCTTGTTTTATTGCTTTCTTTTGATCTGATGTCTATTCCTCTTTTCGTTATTTTCTTTGTCTGTGCTTCTCTGCCTCGCCTCTGCTGCTTTCTCTTCTCTTATCTTCTCTTCTCTACTCGCCATGAATCGTCCACGTTTGGAGCCTGACGGGGGGTAGGGAGGACTGGGTGTGTCGCTCTTGTCCTGTAAACCCATAAACTGGAGGTGGGGTGAGTCTCTCTCTCTCTCTCTCTCTCTCTCTCTCTCTCTCTCTCTCTCTCTCTCTCTCTCTCTCTCTCTCTCTCTCTCTCTCTCTCTCTCTCTCTCTCTCTCTCTCTCTCTCTCCATGGCGCCAGTGTTGTCAAACGCTCCACAATGCCTCGCCGTCCACGCACCAATAAGCGTGAGGGAAGTGTACCATCTTTTCGCAGTGACCAGTTACGCCCTGCCTACCCTGCCTGACCCGCCCATCCTAAGTAACACATTCCCAGGACACAGGAACGCGACTGCTGCGTGCGACCCCACCCCACTCACCGCCCCGTGCCACTATTCTCCTTTATTTGTTGTGCTCTACGTCACCCCACCGCGCCCACAAAGACTTCATATTACTGAGTCACTTGATGCACTCCTCACGCGCCATCAGAACTCGGTAACCTCAACCAGACCAGCGCTGCATGGGGACTTCAATGAGCTTGACGTGAGAGGTGTAAGAACAGCGGCGGTGTGTCATAGTCTGTTAGGTAGCTTAAGCATGGTGTGAATGCACCTAACTAGATCCTCACTGACACGCCTGTCTGATATTCATGTCACTCCTGGACTGCACCAGACATTTACCTCCTCCGGTGCCCGCCATATTAAAGATCATATTTCTAAACATTCTCGTCGTCCTCTCTTACTTTAATAGGCTCTAGCGGTGGAACTTACGTGGGGTTTCAAGGTTGTTATCATAATTCTAGTGATAGTTTAAAAGGATTAATCATCATCAGTAGGGAAATAAACCATGAGTATCATACAGATAATCCCTGTGGCCGTTGAAAGTAATTCTAATGAGAGAACAAAGCGTATAGGAATACAAATTTATGACCTATAGACAAAGGGACGCAACAGACAAGGGGTCTGGGCGGTGGCTGCTTTACGTCCTCTGCACCAAGGCAAGTGACGCTGCCTTTGAATAGGTGAGGTGAAAGACATGTCACTACGCCGTGATACGCGAGGATAGCGAAGTGCCTCCGCGAATGAAATGCCAAATAAATGGTGGAGCATGAAAATAAAATTCAT
>NC_087156.1:29536996-29546996 GCF_035594125.1 Scylla paramamosain | reverse complement strand
GTCTTACCGTTAGGATTAATGTTAAGTTTTTCCCCATCCCCTATGTACATTTTCAGTTTGTCAACTGCCTAAATAATAAACCGTTTATTATTATTATTATTATTATTATACATGCATACACACTACACACGCCAAACGTCCTCCCTCATAATGTATCCTCCTCCTCCTCCTCCTCCTCCTCCTCCTCCTCCTCCTCCTCCTCCTCCTCCTCCTCGTCCTCCTCCTCCTTCCAAGCATCTATGCTTTTCCCCCATCACCAGTTGTTATTGTGTTGTTGTTGTTGTTGTTGTTGTTGTTGTTGTTGTTGTGGTGGTGGTGGTGATGATGGTGAAAGCTGATATATTCGTATTTTTCCCCCTTTTTTTTTTGTCTGTTTATTAGTTTGAAGATTTTCTAAGTACTGAAGGTGGTAGTAGTAGTTATAGTAATAGTAGTAGTAGTAGTAGTAGTATACGGAGGAGGAGGAGAAGGAAGGAGGAGGAAGAGGAGGAAGGGATACGAATCTTGCACAGCGGTGATGGTGGTGAGTGGTGATGACAAGTGGCGCTGGTGGTGACACTGATGGCGACTTGCGGTGGTGCTAATAGTAACATTAACAATAAGCGGGTAGTAGTGGTGATGATGGCGAGTGGTGATGACAAGAAAAAGTGACGATACTGGTGATGATGGAGACATGTGTGGTGGTGATGACGATGGCAGTGATAATAGTAAAAGGAATAGTGACAATAGTAGTAGATGGTGGTGATGGTGGTGACAGGAATGGTGATGGCGATAAAGGTAGCAGGAATAATAATAGTAGTGGTGATGGTGGTGGTAGTGGCTGTTGTGGTAGTAGTGCTGGTAACTGTGGTGGTGGTGGTGGTAGTGGTGGCAGGTAGCCAGGCCGGGAACGTTGCCATACGCAGTAAATTGTGTCTGGCTGTCTCTCTTTTATCAGCTCCCCGACGCTGCATTACATCCCCCGCAGCTCCCTCTCCTCCTCCTCCTCCTCCTCCTCCTCCTCCTCCTCCTCCTCCTCCTCCTCCTCCTTTTCTAACTCATTTTATTTTCACTCCGGTGTTCTCTTCTCCCTGGAATCCTCCTCCTCCTCCTCCTCCTTTCCTAACTAATTTTCTTTTCACTCCAGTGTCCTCTGCTCCCTGGAATCCTCCTCCTCCTCCTCCTCCTCCTCATCCTCCTCCTTTTCCTCCTCCCCCTCCTCCTCCTCCTGCTCCTCCTCCTCCTCCTCCTAGCCTTCCTCTTCCATCACATTTTCCTCCATTATATCTACATTTTATTATTATTATTCTACCTCTCCCTCCTTCCTTCTTCTCTTCCCTTCCGTTCCCCTCTTCCTTATCTCCTCTTTCCGCTTTTCCTCAAAACTCGAATATAATAACTAAATCTCTCTCTCTCTCTCTCTCTGATATGGGAAACATGAAGAGAAGCAAGAGAGAATAAGAGAATAAGTGGGTAGAGAAGAGGAGTGGGGAGGAGTGGTGAGGGGAAGGGGAGTGGAAGAGGGGAGGAGGAGGAGGGATTTAAGGGGAATGAGGCCGATGATTGGCTGTAATGTGACGGCGGATTATGGGATTGTGTGCAGTGTTTACGTGGCTTCGCTGTATTGTGGCGTTGTAATGGTGGTTGTGGTGGTGGTGGTGGTGGTGGTGGTGGTTGTGGTGATTTTTCAGTTTCAGTTGTAGTGGTGATGGTAAATAGTAGGTTAGGGTGTATATATCAGCCTTAGGGTTTTTTGTCCATAACGGTGGATGAAGAGGTGGAGGAAGAGGAGGAGGAGGAGGAGGAGGAGGAGGAAGAGAAGACAATGGAGAGAAGATATATGTAAAATGCAATAGTAGTTTCATATACTTTGTAGAGAGAGAGAGAGAGAGAGAGAGAGAGAGAGAGAGAGAGAGAGAGAGAGAGAGAGAGAGAGAGAGAAACCTTCAGACTGTGACCACTCAAGACCTCGCCTGAAGCGCCGCCATTACTGTTGTGTTTCTTCGGTGAGCAGAGAGAGAGAGAGAGAGAGAGAGAGAGAGAGAGAGAGAGAGAGAGAGAGAGAGAGAGAGAGAGAGAGAGAGAGACATTATTGAAGTGAAGAGAAAAAAGTTATCGCATTCGAATGTTCCTTATAAGAGTAACGTCAGTAGCTGTAGTAGCAGCAGCAGTAGTAGTAGTAGTAGTAGTAGTAGTAGTAGTAGTAGTAGTAGTAGTAGTAGTGGTGGTGGATTTTTCTCCCTACCATGACCATATTACCATAACGTCCATTAAAGTTTTCTTATTGATAGTTAAAAGAAAAACTCAATTCTTCTCGGACAGTTTCTTATATTTATATCTTAGGGCACTGCATGAAGGGAGAATATGGAAGAGGAAGGGAGGACGTATAAGAATAATGCATGGGAAGGAAAGGGGAAGAGAAAGGAAAGGGTTAAAGAGAGAACTGAAAAAGTGGAAAGAGTGAAGAAGAAAGGAACAGAAGAGGTTAAGACTGGATATTGGGTTGGACACTGGGAAAGGAAGGAGAAGAAGGAGAGGAAGAAGAAAACGAGAAGTGAAGGTGTGGCAGGAGAAGCAGTAGCAGTAGTAACAGCAGCAGCACCAGGAGGAGGAGGAGGAGGAGGAGGAGGAGGAGGGAGAGGGAGTGGCAAGAGCAGGTGGTCACATGGCCGCTATAATACACAACATGATTAATATTTGAAAAACTAGAGTGTAGTGTTTTTACCTGAACACTTAGGTGGTAGTGCTTCCTCTGTCTTCATGCCCCCCATACTCCCACCCTTCCATCACGCCCATCACTACTCACCCTCCCCTCTCTCCACTCACTTGTACCCTCTCTCCCTCCCTCCCCTATCTCTCCCATTCCTGTTTTTAGCTTGCAGTCTTCCCCAGCTCTCCTCCTGTCAATCCTTCGTCATTTATTCCCATTCAGTATCAATTATTCATTTTTCATTATAGTTTTTTTTTTTTCTCTCTCTCTCTCTCTATTCGTCATAATTCCACTTTCATCCAGTTTTGCTTTTACACCATCATCCCCCTCACCTTCTTCACCTCCACCCTCCTTTTCCTCTTCCTCTTTCTCCACCACTTTCACTTCCATCTCTAATTCCTTCATTTTTCCTCTTTTACACTCCCTCTCTTCCTGAGTTTCTCTTTCACTTATTTTTTTTTCCATTCATCCAATCCTCCCTTACACTTTGATTCCCTCCACCTTCTCCACCCACCTACTTCCTTATTTCCCCTCCTCCTCCACTCACTTTCTTCTTAAATTCCCTCATTCTTCCACTCCCCCCACTACCTCTTCTTCCCTCAATTTCCTCTCTTCTTCTTTTCCTCTTTCATTAATTTCCTCTCTTCTTCTTTTCCTCTTTCATTCCAATACCATATTTTCCCACACCCATTTCCAGGTCCCTCATTCCACCTCCACCACCTCCACCATCTTCCTACGCCCAGTATTCAAAAAACGCTCAACTCTATCACTAAGATTATTTTCATAGACCACATGATTATCCGAGCTGTCAAGAGTGTTTCTCCTGTTAATAATGTAGAAATCTCGTTAGTCTGTCACTAGAACCGTCAAAACACTCTTAAAAACGCGTGCAGTTTCAACCACGGCATTTTCAAAGTAGTCTGGGTGCGGTGCAGAGACGTGCCAGAATATGGTCCTACAGTCCTCGCCTCTGCCACCTTCCCTCTGGCAGCCCGCGCCTCTCGCCCACGTCCCGCCGCTCATGAACACCCAGCACCAGCCTTCCTGCACAAGGACACATCTAATTAGCAAGCAGCAATACCCACCTTGAGTAGGGCGACCCCGCAGGACAAGACACTGAGCAAGGTGAATAGGCCGCTAATGAGAGAGAGAGAGAGAGAGAGAGAGAGAGAGAGAGAGAGAGAGAGAGAGAGAGAGAGAGAGAGAGAGAGAGAGAGAGAGAGAGAAAGTGGGAGCATACATGGAAAAGTGCAAAGATAAGTGAGATGTCGAAGAGGGGAAAAAAGTAAAATTAAAGGCAACAAACAAGGATCATAAATTTTTAACGTTGCTTGTCATAAAAGTCAAATGAGAGATTAAGAGAGACAGAGAGAGAGAGAGAGAGAGAGAGAGAGAGAGAGAGAGAGAGAGAGAGAGAGAGAGAGAGAGAGAGAGAGAGAGAGAGACAAAAATGGAAATACAAAAAAAAAGCCACAGCCATCGAAGACAGAACACTAAACCAACATGAGAAAAAAAAAGGATTATCAGAGGTAGTAAATAAAATGCAAAACAAAACAAACTAAACAAGAAAAAAAAAAAGAGGGCAAGAGCCATAAAGAATGATAGATAAAAAGAGTAAGAGATAGACAGAACACACATGCAAACAGAAAAAAGAATAATAATCGCATAATGATTTCCATCACTAACAAACATTCTCTCTCTCTCTCTCTCTCTCTCTCTCTCTCTCTCTCTCTCTCTCTCTCTCTCTCTCTCTCTCTCTCTCTCTCTCTCTCTCTCTCTCTCTCTCTCTCTCTCTCTCTCTCTCTCTCTCACCTGGCTGACGGAGCAGGCAGGAGGAAACAGACACCACCAGGCGGGTAGGTAATCCACAAGGCACAATAAAGAACAATGAATGCCTCTTAACCGCTTACCGCAGCCAGCCGGTAAACATTCCCTTATTAATGGGATCGATAATTTGGTGTGTTTTTACGACAGGTATTTCTTTTTATATACAAGCTCCTCTGATACTGACGCAGCGAAGATAAAACCTCGCGGGATGAGCCTATAATGTGTGAGAGAGAGAGAGAGAGAGAGAGAGAGAGAGAGAGAGAGAGAGAGAGAGAGAGAGAGAGAGAGAGAAAGGAAATTGTAACAAACGAAGCGTAAACAGTAACATACATCATAGTGAAAGGCCAGATAAAAAAAAAATATATATATATAAATGATAATTGTTTGAAGCGAGGAAAAAAGTATAATGTATCTGGAAATTAGAAAAAAAGAAAAGAAAAAAGAGAAAGAGAGAGACACGATTGAAGTCAGGCATGAATGCAAATGCAGATGAATAAGCAGTAAGAAATGATAAAGGCGAAAAAGAAAGAAGGGGAAGAAAAATAACGAATAGAAAAGATGAAAAGAAAAGAATTGATGTAAAGAAAAGTATAATAATGAAGAGAGGAATGATAAATGAGGTGGAGGCGAGGGAATCTTAATTAATGAACACGTGATAAATAAGCGGAAGAAAAATTGAAGAATAAATAAATAATACAAATAGGGAGAGAAATAAGAGAAGAGAAGTCATAATGATATCATTCATCTCTGTCTTCTCTCCTCCTTCTCCTCTTCCTCCTCTTCCTCCTCCTCCTTTTCCTCCCTTTCTCCGCCCTAGTGAGTGAAGACCTAGAAAGAAAGAAAATAATAAAAGAATATATTATAGAAACAACTAAACACTTTATATTTTCCCTTTCGTTTAGTCCCTCTTTTCCTTCATCCCTTCATTCTTTGTTTCTTTTTTTTAAATCTTTTTTTCCTCATTTCCTTCCTTCACTCATTCTTTATTGTCTGTTTCTTTCATTTTCTTCCTTCCGTCATTTATTCCATCCGTTTTCGCTCTTATTTCTGTTTTTCTTTTTTTCTGCCTTCCTTCCAATTATCTTTTTTCTCTCATTAATGTTTCCTTCTTTTCTTTCACTCCTCTTTTTTTATGGTCTTTTTTTTTCCTTAATTTCTTCCATCCATCCTTCCTTCTTTTTTTCTTCCTTTCCTTCTTTATTTCTTACATTTGTTGATTTTTTCTCCTTTTCATCCATCCTCCTGTTTCATTATTATTACCTTCCTCTTTCTTTCCTTTCCCCTTGTTTTTTGGTATATCTTTTCTTCCCATTTTCTTCTCATTCCTTCATTTTTATCTTTCTTCCCTCCTCTCTTCCTTCCTTCCTTCCTTCCTTCCTTCCTTCTTTCCTTCTTTCCTTCCTTCCATCCATCCTCTATTCCTACCATCCATCCTTCCTTCCCTCTTTCCTTACTTTCTTCAGCTCACCGTCAGCAAAACTGAATCATGCATATATATAATCATCACAAAAGCAAGGGACGTTTTCCACCAACACATCATGAGGTTAAAAATACGACTTTGCTTACTGTGTGTGTGTGTGTGTGTGTGTGTGTGTGTGTGTGTGTGTGTTATGATTTATGCATTTATGTTTTAAGTGAAACGAAGCAAGCATCGAGTCCACTAATGTTTATATGTACGAAGAAATACCAATTGTGTGTGTGTGTGTGTGTGTGTGTGTGTGTGTGTGTGTGTGTGTGTGTGTGTGTGTTTCATTATAGATGGACGCTCCACAGAACACATTAACCACTCGATGTCTGGGCTGTAATTGAGAGAGAGAGAGAGAGAGAGAGAGAGAGAGAGAGAGAGAGAGAGAGAGAGAGAGAGAGAGAGAGAGAGAGAGAGAGAGAGAGAGAGAGAGAGAGAGAGATTTAAGACTGTACGTACATGTTTTTTTTTTTTATCTGTCACATTTCTTTCTTGAATAGTTACTTCTCCTATCCCACCCCTCCTCCTCCTCCTTCTCCTCCTCCTCCTCCTCCTCCTCCTCCTCCTCCTCCTCCTCCTCCTCCTCCTCCTCCTCCTCCTCCTCCTCCTCCAGCTGAAGTCACACTCTGGAATATTTTATTAAGCATACTGGCGTTAAGTGACTTTCTTCATTTGCGTGTCTGTGAGTAAAGTAATTCCTCCCTCCCTCCTCCCCCCTTCCTCCCCATCCCTCCTTCCCTCCCTCCCTCCCTCCCTCCCTGCCCTCTTTCCATTCCTTTCCTTTTGGGAGTGTCCATTCCTCACCTTCTCTAAAGTGGTTATCTCTCTCTCTCTCTCTCTCTCTCTCTCTCTCTCTCTCTCTCTCTCTCTCTCTCTCTCTCTCTCTCTCTCTCTCTCTCTCTCTCTCTCTCTCTCTCTCTCTCTCTCTTCATTATCCTGCAATTTTAAGGCCTGCCGAAGAGAGAGAGAGAGAGAGAGAGAGAGAGAGAGAGAGAGAGAGAGAGAGAGAGAGAGAGAGAGAGAGAAAGTGTGGAGCAGTGTTCTGTCTGATTGGAAGGAGACATTGCCATTGAGGAGGAGGAGGAGGAGGAGGAGGAGGAGGAGGATAACGGTATCCTTCATGACCTTGTTTTGATTCTCGGTCTGTTTGTATACGGGTGTCTTTGCTTGTTTGTTTATTTGCGTGTGTGTGTGTGTGTGTGTGTGTGTGTGTGTGTGTGTGTGTGTGTGTGTGTGTGTGTGTGTTTGTGTGTGTGTGTGTTATCAGGTCCTTAATCCTCATGTCCTTTTTCGGCATAATCTCTCTCTCTCTCTCTCTCTCTCTCTCTCTCTCTCTCTCTCTCTCTCTCTCTCTCTCTCTCTCTCTCTCTCTCTCTCTCTCTCTCTCTCTCTCTCTCTCTCTCTCTCTCTGCACGTCGTTAATAGTACAACTCTTCTACTGGTCTCTCATTTTTTTCCCCTCCTTAGTATATCTTTTCTGATTCCCCTTTTTTTTTGTCCTCACTCTCCCACTTGCTTCTTACTCCTAATCTTCGACTTTCCTAATCTTCATTCCCCAGACCGCTCAGGCTCGGGGCCACAAAAAAGAGGAGAAAAAAAGAGAAAGTGGAGGACAAAGAAAAAAAAAAGGAAGGGGGCAGCTCTGTCCAGCACATCGAGAGAAAAAAATAGATGAAACGAGCAAGTCAGGGTCCCTTCCTCTGTTCTGCAATTAATTTATGTCTCCGGGAACTGAGTACATTTATACAGCTATGTGTGTATAATGGTAGAGAGAGAGAGAGAGAGAGAGAGAGAGAGAGAGAGAGAGAGAGAGAGAGAGAGAGAGAGAGAGAGAGAGAGAGAGAGAAAGTATAAAGATAAAAGATTTCTTGTGTGTTGCTGTTGTTGCTTTGGTTCGTTTTATTTAAGAATTACTACTACTTCTACTCCTACTACTACTACTACTACTACTACTACTACTACTACTACTACTACTACTACTACCACTACTACTATTACAACTACTACTACTACTACCATCATCATTGCCAATGCAACAACTATGCTGCTACTGCTGGGACGTCAAAAATAATGATAGTAATAATAATGAATATAAAAGAGTGGTGTATATGAATAAATGAGTTATTCTCAAAAGCTCTCTGCACATTTCTCTCTCTCTCTCTCTCTCTCTCTCTCTCTCTCTCTCTCTCTCTCTCTCTCTCTCTCTCTCTCTCTCTCTCTCTCTCTCTCTCTCTCTCTCTCTCTCTCGGATCTGAGTTATTATTTTGCACGAAATGTATAAATAAATAAAATGCAGATTAAGGCTTTTACTGTCCCTCTTTCTTTGCGAATCATTTTTACTGACAATGCCTCTCCATTTTCTCTCCTCTTCCTCCTCCTCCTCTTCTTCCTCTTCCTCCTCCTCCTCCTCCTCCTCCTCCTCCTCCTCCTCCTCCTCCTCCTCCTCCTCCTCCTCACATCACTCATGGTGGAAATAGCCGCTAGATGACACTGGTGTTCCAAGATGGCGAACGTGATATGGTAGCTGTTTTTTATAAGCATACTCCTCATTGGGACGCGCTGAGGGGGCGAGGAGAGATAGGAACTTAGTGGATGGAGTAGGAGAGGAAGAGGATGGAGGATGAAGGCTGGGGAAAGGATTGAGGGGGAGGGGATGGACTACGCTAGGCTAGATCGGTTAAGGGAACAGGGGCAAAAAAGAAAAAAAAAAGGAAAAGAATAAAAAAGATCGGATTCACTGCCCTGTGTGTTTTTTGCTAGTTCTTTTTTTTACGGCTTAATTATGTGGTTTTAGATCAGAGTGACTTTTCGGTCTTTTTTTTTTTTTTGTCGTTTTAGCCTCAGGGGTCGATTAGATTTTTAAGACGTGTTGTTTCCTGTATGCCCCCTTTTTTCTTTTTACTCTATAAAGGAAGGAGAAAGAGAACGAGGAGGAGGAGGAGGAAGAGTAGAGTAGAGAGGGAGACTTCGCGTTCTAGATAATGTTATAGACCTTCTAAGAAAAAAAAAATACACTCAAACTTTACTTTCCATTATTTCTTTTGTCTCACCCTTGCACGATCCCGAAAAGTCAGGTTCGGGTGACCTTAATGTCAGCTGTGATGACTCGCATACCGTACCGCCTCACTCCCTTTACCTTCACCACACATCCGCTCAGGTAAATAGGGGTAATCCAGCGTGGTCCAGGTGGGTGAGGATCCCGGTGGGTTCTTAATTAAGTGATAGGATGGACGGGGTGGAGGAGATAGAGGAGGAGGAGAAGTATAGGTGGAGGAGACCTGTTCTGAATTACCCCCCATCGGCTGTTTGAGAGACGGCTCTGATCTCTCATTGTCTCTCGCTGTGAGTTTTGTTCGTTGGCCGGCAGGGGGGCAGCGGAGAGATGCGGGCAGTGTGGTCGAGGGATGGCGGTGGTGGTGGTGATGGTGATGCCTGGGAGGGTTTGGAGATGGTGGTGGTCAGGGAAGATGAAGTGGAGACGTCATGAAGGCCAAGTGGTGACTGCTGTGCCGCGTCATTCATTGCTCTGTGGTGCTAATCTGCCCTCTGGTGGTGGTGGTGGTGGTGGTGGTGGTGGTGGTGGTGGTGGTGGTATGAGTAAAAAAGTGAGGGAAAGGAATAAAGCGGGAAAGTACGCACAAGAAGAGGAGGAAAAGATTTGTGCTGCAGGAGACAAGGACAAGGAAGTTTGTGTTGTGTTGGATGCGAGGAGGAAGTGAGAGAGGATAAGGAAGAAAAGTAAAGTGTGTAGTAACTGTCCTTGAATTTTCTTTCACCACCACCACCACCACCACCACCACCACCACCACCACTACCACCGCATTCCCTGTCTTGCCTTTTCTTCTCCCCTTCCTTCTTTCCTTTCATTTTTCCCTCCTAAATCACCCTCTTACTCAGTCGCTACCTCGTGCGTTGTCAAGTCACCCTCGCCTCCACCCTTCACCCTTCCACACCACCTTTCCTCCCTCCCTCCCTCCGCACGCGCCCTCAACCTTTCCCACTCCTTTCCCTCCCCTTTC
>NC_087156.1:29521996-29526996 GCF_035594125.1 Scylla paramamosain | reverse complement strand
TATAAAAGAAGGTGCATAATAATAAGAAAATAAACAGACACTCAATCCACATCATAAAAAAAATATATATAAACAAAAATTGAATAAATAAAAACCTAAATAAATAAGTAAATAAACAGACAAAAAATATATATGATAAAAAGAGACACGAGCAAACGACGCCATGGTAAAAGAGAGAGAGAGAGAGAGAGAGAGAGAGAGAGAGAGAGAGAGAGAGAGAGAGAGAGAGAGAGAGAGAGAGAGATAAAGTAAAGGAGTTGATATAAAAGACACAATAACTTGTTTTAGGACTTGAAATGCGAGAAGTAAAATAGTGACCCCTAACCTGACGCGAGAAGGACGCTGGGGGGAGGGTGGGAGAGGAAGGGGGACGGGGAGGGTAGGGAGAGTAGAGAGAGGAGGGAGGAAAGGGAATTAAGGGGAGGGAAAGACCAGTTCACAGATCGGGTCCCACGTGGAATTCACCTTTTGGGGGAGGGAAGGTGGAGGGGATGGTGGTGGAGGTGGAAGTGGAGGGGGAGGTTGAGGGAGTGGGGTGAGGGGAAGAGAGGTAATGTACTCTGTAGTCCTTGCCCTTCCCCTCTTGTGCCTCCTCCTCCTCCTCCTCCTCCTCCTCCTCCTCCTCCTCCTCCTCCTCCTCCTCCTCCTACAGAAGAGTCCAGGTAGTACAGAAGGGAGAAGGGGGTGAAGGAGGGTGTTGGGGGAACAATATGCTACGCAGTTTTTGTTCTAGGATATTGTGTCTCTCATATCACACTAATAGTGCAGAATATTCAGGTGTCCGGCGGCTGGTGTACACACACACACACACACACACACACACACACACACACACACACACACACACACACACACACACACACACACACACACACACACACACACACACACACACACACACACACACACACACACACACACACACACACACACACACACACACACACTCCAACATTCCCGTAGACTGACTTGTGCACTTCATTTTTCGTACACTGGCCGCCGCTGCCGCCACCGTCACAAAAACACGCCGTCAAACAGGACAATTTTTCTCAAGGGGCACCAAGAACCTTGCCCCGCCCCGCCCCGCGCATTGTACCCGCGCCGCGATGCTCTACCCGGCACCGCCGCGCCAAATATCGCCCACTGAACCACCTTCATATCGCAGCCTTTTTTGTGGCGATGTCCGCGTGTCCTGGCTTGATGTGGCTTGGTGTGTGTGTGTGTGTGTGTGTGTGTGTGTGTGTGTGTGTGTGTGTGTGTGTGTGTGTGTGTGTGTGTGTGTGTGTGTGTATCTGCCTGGATTGGCTTCTTGAGCGGCATTGTTGTGATGATGATGATGGCGATGGCATCGGTGATAAGATGCTAGACTGAGATAGAGAACCTGTGAGAGAGAGAGGGAGACAGACAGAGAGAGAGAGAGAGAGAGAGAGAGAGAGAGAGAGAGAGAGAGAGAGAGAGAGAGAGAGAAAATCTGTTTTTTATATTGTTCTGTTAGAGATAAAGGAGAAGGGAATAGGTATTATATATATATATATATATATATATATATATATATATATATATATATATATATATATATATATATATATATATATATATATATATATATATATATATGATATTACATTTCTCTTTGGATGCAGAAACGCTGACTAACGCTGCATTAATTAATGTTTTTATTGTTGTTGAGTTTTCTTTAAGTTTAACATTGTAATGAAGAGTGTGATGAAGTGCTTTGATTTCTGTGATGAGCCACGCGTGTGTAGTGGTGGTGAAGGGAGTGTGGAGGAGAAGAGGAGGAGGAAAAGGGGATGGGATAGATGAAGAGGAAGAAAGGGAAGAGAAGGAACAGGAGGAGGAGGAGATGTCTGGGTGATGTGTCAATCATTCTTGTTATTTTGTTGGCACTTCCACCTCACCCCCTCCTTCTACTACCTTACACTCCCCGCTCTAGAGACCCGTGCACCCCTCCGCCGCCATCACCGCCCCCAATCACCCGCCACAACCCTCCGTTACCCTCCCGCAAAGTGACAACACGCTGCCCACAAAACCAACCTTCACTCTAAGTAAATAAAACAACAAAATACAATAAGTTAAAATGGAATTGCATAGAGAGAGAAAAAAAATTGGCTTGTTCGGGCTATTTTTTCAAGCAATTTTTCTCTGACTTTTTTTACCTTTACTTTTTTTTCCATCCCCCCACCCCTCTTTTTTTTTTTGTTCTCTCTCTCTCTCTCTCTCTCTCTCTCTCTCTCTCTCTCTCTCTCTCTCTCTCTCTCTCTCTCTCTCTCTCTCTCTCTCTCTCTCTCTCTCTCTCTCTCTCTCTTTCTGTTTTTTTACCTTCCCGCGTCTGAGTAAGTGATGGAGGACGAGGGCGGAGTTGGCGAATGTCTCTACCACCTGCGTTGTAAGTTTTTTTTTCTTCCCTCTTTTTTCTCTTTTTTAATCCTCTTTCTCCTCCCTAACCCCTCCCTTCCCCTCACTTCCCATTACCCTTCCCTCCCTCCCTCCCCTCACCACCACAGCCACCTCACAACATACTTTTTTTTTCATATATTTTCTTTGTCATTTTTTTTTTTTTTCTTTTTTCCGACTTTTTTTCTTTTTTCTTTTTTTTGGGCAGTCAGTCTGTTTATCAAGTTTGTGCAGCGTGGCGGCGACGAACGTCCGGCGGCGGCAACTGCGGCTGCGGTGGCGGTGGCAGTGGCGGTGACGGTGACGCTTGCTGCTAAGAAATTAAACTGCCACATGAAATATTTGTCCATTCTACTGCTCTTTTTTTTTCTATAAGTCACAAATTATCCTGTTTTTTTTTTTTTTTGTTTATTTTTTGTCTTCCTACTTATAATCATATACCGTAACTCTCTCTCTCTCTCTCTCTCTCTCTCTCTCTCTCTCTCTCTCTCTCTCTCTCTCTCTCTCTCTCTCTCTCTCTCTCTCTCTCTCTCTCTCTCTCTCTCTCTCTCTCTCTCTCTCTATTCATTTCCTTTGGCAACTCCCTGCTCTCGAGAAGATAAACAGTGTCGACAACAATCTTTCATATATTATTTTTTATACACAAAAATTGATACAAAGAAAACTATTGCCTTCAGGAACGCCATAAACGGAAAAAATAATCATAGTGGGCGAAGTTAACGAGAGAGAGAGAGAGAGAGAGAGAGAGAGAGAGAGAGAGAGAGAGAGAGAGAGAGAGAGAGAGAGAGAGAGAGAGAAATAAGTGAGTGATGGTTGGGAGATGGAAAAAAAATAAAGAAGAGGAAGGAAGATAAGAAGGAAGTAATAGGAGTAGGCAGAGAGAGAGAGAGAGAGAGAGAGAGAGAGAGAGAGAGAGAGAGAGAGAGAGAGGGGAGAGTGAGGGAGGGTAGTAGTTGACAGTAGGTGTTTGTACAATGCTTTTTCTTATCTTGAGTTGCCATTAACATTTTTGCGGCCGCGACACATGTTTGCCTCTATTTTGAGATGCCCCGACGCCCGAGAGCCGCTGGTGTACGTTCGCGCAAAAAGCAGATGGCAACGAACCCTCACTTGGTCTTAGCTCCACCACCCCCGCGCTCGTTCTCTGTCTCTCTATCTCTTTCTCTGTTTCCCTCCTCGCTTGCCAGGCCACGAGGAGGTCACTGAAAGAGTTGGTGCCCGTGTTGACCTCCTGCTCCTCGTCTTTTTTCCAGGTGTTTTTCGTTCTCCTCTTCCTCCTGTTCCCTCTCCCTTCCTCCTCCTCCTCCTCCTCCTCCTCCTCCTCCCATCTCCGCTTCTCATGACTGCTTCTGCTTGTACCCTTTCCAAGTCATTGTCCTCTTTTTAGTTTTGGTTTTCTTCATCTCCCTACTCCTCTCCTCCTCCTCCTCCTCCTCTTCGTTGTACTTCTCGTGTTCTGTTCCTACTGTCGCGTTGCATTTGTGTGTGTGTGTGTGTGTGTGTGTGTGTGTGTGTGTGTGTGTGTGTGTGTGTGTGTGTGTGTGTGTGTGTGTGTGTGTGTGTGTGTGTGTTGTAATGAAAGATGTCTTTTTAGAAGCAACCAATTACACTTGACTGGCGCAGCGTCTTGTTTACAGCAGTGGTCCTCAATCTTGGCCTTGTTTGCAGTCTGGTGGTGGTATTGTTACGTAAATACTCTCTCTCTCTCTCTCTCTCTCTCTCTCTCTCTCTCTCTCTCTCTCTCTCTCTCTCTCTCTCTCTCTCTCTCTCTCTCTCTCTCTACGTCATGATTCTGTCACATCCTCTCACTGGATTAAGATGTTCACTCTTCTTAGTGCTCCTCCTCCTCCTCCTCCTTGTTCTTCTTTTTCTTCCTCTCCGTCTTCTTTATTGGTTTTCATCTTTCTTGTTAAAAGTTTCTGCTTCATCCTCTCCTGCTGTTGCTGCGCTTCCTTCTCTCTATCTTTCTTTTGTAGCGTTCTTTTTTCCCTCCACTCTTTCATAATAAATAGCAATCTTCTCTCCTTATTTGTCTGCCACTCCATTCTTGGCCTACGCTCTCTCTCTCTCTCTCTCTCTCTCTCTCTCTCTCTCTCTCTCTCTCTCTCTCTCTCTCTCTCTCTCTCTCTCTCTCTCTCTCTCTCTCTCTCTCTCTCTCTCTCTCTCTCTCTCTCTCTCTCTCTCTCTCTCTCGTTATTATTATGTCAGGGTGTTTTTGGCTTGACACTCCCCTTGTATACCTGTTACTTTGATGGATGCCCTTCACACCTTCCTTTTTTTTTTCATACTCTCTCTCTCTCTCTCTCTCTCTCTCTCTCTCTCTCTCTCTCTCTCTCTCTCTCTCTCTCTCTCTCTCTCTCTCTCTCTCTCTCTCTCTCTCTCTCTCTCTCTCTCTCTCTCTCTCTCTCACCCGCTCGCTCTCGTCCTAATCTAGTCTTGCATTCTTTTATTTTCATTCATCATCGCCTTTTTTTCCGTCGTGCGAGGCTACTGAGTTATTGGTATTGATTGCAGGTTAATGGCTCCGGCCGCCCAGGTGAGGCAGGCCAGGTGAGGCGAGGCAGGGTTAGGTGGCGGCTGTGTTA
>NC_087156.1:29516996-29519496 GCF_035594125.1 Scylla paramamosain | reverse complement strand
CCTCCATCCCTTGCTCCCTCCCTCCATTCATCCCTTCACCTCTCTCTCCCCCCTTGTTTATCCCCCCTCACTCCTCACCCCGTTCCACTCACAGGCACGTGGCACAGATGCATCCCTCCCTCCCTCCCTTTCCCTCTCCCTCCTGCATCCATACATTACCCTACAAACTCTCATCCCTCCCAAACTTTCCCTCTCCCTCTCTCCCTCCCTCCCCTTCCTCTCTCTCTCCCTCTCTTTCCACGCTGCATCAACCATCTCCCTCCCTCCCATCCCTTCCTCCTCATCCCTCCCTTCATTGCCCTTACTCCACTCTCCTTTCTCTCCCCTCTCCCTCCGTCTCCCTCTCCCTCTCCCTCCCTCTCCAACCCCCTCTGTCCTCCCCCAAGGCGCGGCTCCTCACGTGTCTGGCCATAGAGACCATTTAGTATTGTGGTGGTTTTTGTGACGTGGTGACGGTCGTGGGCGAGGTGGCGTGGCGCGCGACCTCCGCCTCTGCCCCCATGGAGTCTCTCGAGGAAGGGGAAGGTAGGGGCGTGGCTCTCCTGCAGGCGGTGGTGGTAGTGGTGTGTGTTTGTGTGTGTATGGAGAGAGAGAGAGAGAGAGAGAGAGAGAGAGAGAGAGAGAGAGAGAGAGAGAGAGAGAGAGAGAGAGAGAGCTGGAATAGTGTGGAAAGAAGCAGGAGGAGGAAGAGTAAAGTTGCTTTGTTGGGTTCCTTTGGCGATGATTACCAGTACTATTGTTATATTATTATTATTATTATTATTACTACTACTACTACTACTACTACTACTACTACTACTACTACTACTACTACTACTACTACTACTACCGCCACTTACTTTAATGTCGTCCTTGTACTCGTGTGATGGGAGGAAGTTACGATTTTTCCGCGGCCTGGCGATGGTGTGAGGGGCTGAAGGGGCTGGTGGGAACGTTAGTCTCTGTTTTATGAGCTGCATGGGAAATACAAGGGAATTAATCAGATTTTTTATCCCCTCTTCTTTTCTTCCTTTCTTCTTCCTCTTGTTCCTATTATTTTCCTTTTTCGTGTCGAGGAGGAAAATACGGACGTGTGGTGGTGGTGGTAGTAGTGGTGGTGGTAGCTGTATGGCGATGTTCTCGTCTCTAATGCTTTTTTTTTTTTTTTTTGAGGGGTTGAATTTCATAACAGTATAAAATAATACAAATAGACTCCACCTTCCTCAAGAGAAAGTGAAATATACTACAGAAATTCTTGTTTCAGTGCGTATGGTTAAGACACACACACACACACACACACACACACACACACACACACACACACACACACACACACACACACACACACACACACACACACAGAGAGAGAGAGAGAGAGAGAGAGAGAGAGAGAGAGAGAGAGAGAGAGAGAGAGACTCTGTTTAAAAAAAAAGTACATGCACCGAAAAGAAAAAAAAAAAGACGCACCAAAACGAAAACAGACACACAAAAAAAGTTAAAATGTATCTGATACAATACCGGACTTTTCAACAATTACACCAACACCCCTCACTTTTTTTAAGCTAATTTTACCAATCCTCTCATTTTTTCCGCGCCGGAGTTAAAAAAAAAAAAAGCGCAATACGTAAATACAAGAACAATGTTTCAGCAGTTATAATAACGCTGCATTTTTCCATCTGTTAATTTTATTGTCAGTTTTTTTCTCTTTTTTTTTTTTAGTTCTGTATTATTTTTCTTTTTGGGGCTCCTTTTTTTTTAAGGTTCACGTGAAAGTGTCAGAATACATTAATTTCAGCTGCGCTCTTGTAGCAGATACACACTTATGTGCCAATAGCTCTTTCTGCACCATTTCGAGTTGCTTAGTATTTTTGCGTGTGTGTTTTGTTTTGTTTTCCCGGGAACGCAATGAAAACGGCTCTCGGGGAAAAATCAGGTGGTAAAAGTGTAGGAAATTTTTACGCTTTTCCATGAGTTAAGTTGATCATATTCTAAAGCTTGTACATTATCATTCTCTCTCTCTCTCTCTCTCTCTCTCTCTCTCTCTCTCTCTCTCTCTCTCTCTCTCTCTCTCTCTCTCTCTCTCTCTCGTTCTCGTTCTCGTTCTCCTTACAGACAAATTGATCTCACATGTTTGAACTTCAAGTATTAATTTTACCTTTTCGTCTCTCTTTGCAGTGGCCGTGACTTCGCAGCCCTCCAACGAGTCAGAGTTGCAGCTGTACCGCGTGCTGCAACGAGCCAACCTCCTGAACTACTACGACACGTTCATCAGTCAAGGTAGAGTGAAAGGTCATTATGAAACTACAGTCAGTATAGTCTCTCTCGATTTTTCCCTCCGGCTTTCATTGTCGTCCGTACTGCTGCTGCTGATGCTGCTACCACCGTCCCACTGCTGCTGCTGCTGCTGCTGCTACTGATGCCGCTGCTGCTACCCCTAGTCCCCCTAGTGGTCCTAGTATACCTCTTAGTAGTACCTGGATGATTAGCTATTAGGTAGTTATAGTTTTTTTGTGTTTTAATT
>NC_087156.1:29506996-29511996 GCF_035594125.1 Scylla paramamosain | reverse complement strand
CTTTCTCACCGTGTGAGTCTTAGGAATAACTTCCATAAATAAATTTCGTTGTTATATCCTTCCACAGCACACACACACACACACACACACACACACACACACACACACACACACACACACACACACACACACACACACACACACACACACACACACACACACACCTTCACCTCTCCGACTCTCACCCCCTCGCACACCTCCGTCTATCTATTTCTCATCCCTCCAGCCCTCCTTCTCTCCCTCAATCACTCCCTGACCCTCCTCCCCCTCCCTCTCCTCCACACCCTTGCCACCTCATCCTCTCTTAACACGTAAATGAAAAATGAAGGTTCGCAAGAAACAGCGGAAGAAGAGAACGAAAAATGAAGATAATCCAAAAGAGAGAAAAAAAAATAGATAAATGAAAAATAAAAACAGCTTTCTATACTTACAAATGATAAATAAAAGAGAGACAGCGATAAAATTCGACGAAGGGAAGCAATGGAAATAAATAATAATGATAAGAAAAATGACATCACTGGGGGAGACGGGAGGTAAAAAACTTATTAAGGCGAGTTTGAGAAAATTTTAAAAAAGGGGAAATAAAAATAAAATATTGAGTCGTGGCTGGGATGTAACATTAATTAGAAAAAACAGAAATAAATAGACGGGAATCGTATTTTTAACATTTGATGGAAAAGGACGGGAAGAGGAGGAGGAGGAGGAGGAGGAGGAAGAGGAGATGGAGATGGAGGAATAGGAGATGAAGATTAGGGAGGAGGTGAAGGTGGAAAAGCTACTGCAGAAGAAGGAGGAGGAGGAGAAGGAGAGAAAGTAAAATCAGACCTCACCCTTCCTTTCTTGCTTTCTTCCCTCCTTCCTTTCTCCCTCTCTCCCTCCCTCCCTCCGTCCTCTCCTTTCTCCCCATGGATGTAAAATTAGACTTGCGTATTACAATTAAATTAAAGTAGTGTGAAAAATGTGTTTCTCAGAGAGAGAGAGAGAGAGAGAGAGAGAGAGAGAGAGAGAGAGAGAGAGAGAGAGAGAGAGAGAGAGAGAGAGAGAGAGAGGGGAAGAGAGTAATGAAGTAAGTTACACGATATTTATAAGTTAAATCAAAATGTTGTGTGTGTGTGTGTGTGTGTGTGTGTGTGTGTGTGTGTGTGTGTGTGTGTGTGTGTGTGTGTGTGTGTGTGTGTGTGTGTATATATATATATATATATATATATATATATATATATATACACACACACACACACACACACACACACACACACACACACACACACACACACACACACACACACACACACACACACACACACACACACACACATTAGAATGGCATGGAATTGGAGCAGCACAACACAACAAAACACTTAGCGAATCCGTTAAATGACGATACATGTAAAAGATACATTGAAAGATAAAACTTTGAACACTATGGCTGAAACAGCATTTATCTTCTCTCTCTCTCTCTCTCTCTCTCTCTCTCTCTCTCTCTCTCTCTCTCTCTCTCTCTCTCTCTCTCTCTCTCTCTCTCTCTCTCTCTCTCTCTCTCTCTCTCTCTCTCTTTCTCTCCCCCCCCCCTGTCCGCGTCCCTCCGTGTGCCATTAAATAACAGATATCTCAGATTAAACCTTCACCGACATGAAGCTGCCCGTCCGGATCAAACTGAATAAATCAAAGACAATCAATTTTAAAACTACTGCTTCATCGCGGTTATTCTCTACCTCTCCCTTTTCTCCCCTCCCTTTCTCCCATCCCTTTACCTCTCCCTCTCCTTCCCCACCATGCTCTCCTCCCGTATACGCAGACAGACGCGCAGACATACACGTGTAGATAGATGTATAGAATAGATAGAAAGGTAAAAATACAGCAGGGAAAAATTGTTTGCAGTGAAATAGACAGAGTTTGGTGGAAAGATCGAAGACGTGTCGTGACGGAAGGGGGAGAAAAAGAATGCGAAGCAAAAAGAACAGCGAATAAAAAGAAATAGGATAGAAATGAAAATGACGAAGAAGGAGAAGGAAGCGAAAAAAGAGAGAGAAACAAAAATAAGGGAGTAAAAAGAAACGGAAGAGAAAGCAACACAATTGAGAGACAGGATGACAGATTCAGAGAAAAGGGAAAAACTGAAGTGGACAAGAGAAAAGAAAAATAGGGGGAAAAATTGGAAAATAAAGAACGTACATACAGGGAATGAAAGAATAGACAGACAGATAGATAGATAGATAAATAGATAAATGAATAGATAGATAGCTAGATAAAGATAGAGAGAGAGAGAGAGAGAGAGAGAGAGAGAGAGAGAGAGAGAGAGAGAGAGAGAGAGAGAGAGAGAGAGAGGCTGTACGTACGTGGATAAAAAGCAGGGACAGTCGATAATGCAATAATAATAGGAACTGGACGAGAGATTTTTCGTAGGTATAAATATGACAGAAGAAAAAACACAACACAATGGGGCTCAGTGAGGAAAGAAGAAAAAACAGGAGACTGAAAGAGAGAGAGAGAGAGAGAGAGAGAGAGAGAGAGAGAGAGAGAGAGAGAGAGAGAGAGAGAGAAAGAAGGAGGAGAAAGACGGAGTTTGGATTCAGGATTACTCAAGAGAGAGAGAGAGAGAGAGAGAGAGAGAGAGAGAGAGAGAGAGAGAGAGAGAGAGAGAGAGAGAGAGAGAGAGAGGAATGAGAGGGAAGGAAGCAAAAGGAAGAGAGTGAGCAGCAAGTATGAGATAGGGAAAGAGAAGAAGTAGATATATTGAAGGAGAGGGGAAGGAGAGGAGAGGCAGAATATTAACACGGAGAGAATGAAAGAGGCTTGGAGAAGGAGGAGGAGGAGCATAGGAGGAAGAATTGGAGGAGGAGGAGAGCAAATATGGTATAACAGGAACACGAAAAGGGGAAAGAATAAAGAGGGGAAGAGTTATTGGAAATGGACGTTTGAAGGGATAAGAGAGAGAGAGAGAGAGAGAGAGAGAGAGAGAGAGAGAGAGAGAGAGAGAGAGAGAGAGAGAGAGAGGGAACAGAGTAAATGTATGATGATAAAATGCATGATAACAGGGGAAGGATAATAATATTTTTTGATAATAAAATGAGGGAAAACACACACACACACACACACACACACACACACACACACACACACACACACACACACACACACACACACACACACACACACACACACACACACACACACACACACACACACACACACACACACACACACACACACAAGATCCTCGTTAACCAGACGGGCAGTATTATTAAAAAGATATAGAAAGAAAAGAAAAGAAATAAGAGAGAGTGGAGTGGGATTCCCCCCCCCCACGAGAGTAAGAGGAATAAGAAAATGGAAGGTAGAGAAAATGACACAATTGGTAAAAAAAAAAAAAAAGAGGAGACAAAAAACTCATAAGGTCATACAAGTACAGACTATTCATGAAAATTATATAATAGAGAGAGAGAGAGAGAGAGAGAGAGAGAGAGAGAGAGAGAGAGAGAGAGAGAGAGAGAGAGAGAGAGAGAGAGAATGTATAAAAAATAATAAATAAAGGGATGTTAAAAGATGCAGAAGGGGAGAGTCAAACTGAAAAGCCGGAGAGAAAATAAAAGTGCACGAGGGAGGGAGGGACGGAGGGACGGTCGGAGGGAAGGCACGTGGGAGGGAGGGAGGGAGGGAAGGAGGGAAGGAGCAACTACATGGATTATTAAGTACAGTGAATGTTGCTTGTCGTGTACCGATGGGCTTCCAAAATGCTGCATGAGAGGGACAAAAATTTTCTTTCTGTGAGGGTGTGGATTGACGAGAGAGAGAGAGAGAGAGAGAGAGAGAGAGAGAGAGAGAGAGAGAGAGAGAGAGAGAGAGAGAGAGAGAGAGAGAGAGAGAGAGAAGACCAAAGGGAAGTAGGATTTAAGTTAGTGGGGTGTTGGTGGGGAGAGAAAGAGGAGGAGAAAGAGGAAAAGGAAAATTTGTATTAAGAGGAGGGGGAGTAGAGGAGAGAGAAAGGAGTGGAGTCTTTACCAGTGGAGGAAAGGGAGGGAAGGAAGGGAGGGATGGGAGTAAAACTATTGGCTTCTTTCACGGTTCGTAAATTGAATGCATCTTTGTTCAGTGCGGCTCTCTGGGGGGAGAGGGGAAAGAGGGGAAGGGGGCAATGTTTGATGATGGTCATATTTCCTTACTTTACTGACTGTCTGACTGAGTGATTAACTGACTGGCTAATTGCTGCCTCACCGCTTGACTGATTATCTGGCTTATAACTGGATACTTTATTGTTTAACCGCATAGCTCACTTACTGATTAACTGACTCACTAAATGACTGACTGGCAGACTCATTTACCGACTGACTCACAAATTATGTTGTGACTCGTTAACCAACTGGCTCACTAGCTGCCTTATCCACTGAATGAGTAACTTGCTAACTGACTAACTAACCGACTTACTAACCGACTGAGTCGTTAATGACTTAACCCCCTGAAAATTCTCACTTGCTAACTAACTGCCTCATTAACCCCTTCCCTCTCAAATTACTTCACCGCTTCAATGATAAAACCACAGACCACGCTGATTTTCTGACTGACTGATTAACCTCCTGACTTACTAATCAACTCCCCGCCTGAACGATTCCCCGCATGGCTCTTCACTCATTCCGGTTATAGACTGACTAGCTGGATACCTGCCTGGGCTTGGATGGTCTTATGATTAGCCTACAAAAGCCTGATTAATTGAGTGGCCGCCCGACAGACCCGACAGATTCACTAACATGATAAATCTCTCTCGCTGAAAACCGGATTCTTTGATAGCTGTGTTTATTCCTAGAGTGTAATAAGCTTGTAGTCTTCTATTTGACCTTCACAGATTATTATAAACCGTAGCCAAGCGACCCTCGTGCACCTGATACGCCTGTAGCTCCCTATATATATATTTTTTACCTGTACCTACCTACTGGGACCAATTAATTAGTTTATTATCGGTAATCTTAACTATAAAAGCTGGGTAGTTGGTGAAGGGAAAATACCAT
>NC_087156.1:29491996-29501996 GCF_035594125.1 Scylla paramamosain | reverse complement strand
GAGAGAGAGAGCATTACCCTATCACCACCACCACCACCACCACCACCACCAACATAGGCAAAAATAACACTATCCAAAGGGGACATATAAAGACAGGTTTGAGGGGAGATATCTGCGTCTGAGGGGAAGCGGCCTGCAGCTCCTGGCTCGAGGGGAAGAAGCCGCTACCTCTTCCTCTTCCTCCTCCTCCTCCTCCTCCTCCTCCTCCTCCTCCTCCTCCTCCTCCTCCTCCTACAGTTGCTAACCCGCCGTGTGAGTGAACGTGATGTCCTTCTACTTTAGAGAGATAGAGAAAGTGAGGGAAAGTGAGGGAAAGAGAGCATTGAGGTAGCTTACGTGAGGGGAGAGAGACTGCAGGCTGATTGGAAAAGGGGAAATCGAGGTGGCTTACTTCAAGGGGAAAACCGTCTCCATTTTGTTTTAGGTAATGCAAGGGGAAGACTTAGGGAAAGAAGTGAGGGGAAAAGAAAGAAAAAGAGGAAGATCTAGCTTACGTCGAGGAAAACCATCATTATTTTTGTTTAAGGGAGTGAGGAAAAAGGGAAAACGGCGCTCAATTTGAGGGAAGCGGAGTCATTACTTTCCTTCAAATATTACGAGGGGAATATCAAGGGAAAGGAGTAAGAGGGGAAAAAAAGACAGAAAAACCAAGTTACTTAAAGGTAAATCAAGGGAAGCATTTAGGAAAGGAAGTTAAGGAAAAAGAAAACAAACTCACTCTAAGGATAAAACCATCATCATTTTTAGATAAAGAAATAAGAAGAAAACACACACAAAGAAAAAAAAAAAGCTTACTTAAAAGAAAAAAAAAACATCACCATTTGGGGTAATACAAGGGAAGTGTTTAGGGAAGGAGGCGAGGGGAGTGACGGGAGAAGACTTCACTTAGATTCACCGAGAGGAAGGAAGGTTTAGGTGACTTCAGGTGGCGCTGGGGGGAAGTTACCTGACTATAGGTGACCCTTTAATTTAGGTGAATGGGTGTTTAGGAGAAAGGACAAGGCAGGACAAGGCAATGCAGTCCGACAGGCATTGAATACAAGGAAATGGGGGAGAGAGAGAGAGGGAGGCGAGAGAGAGGGTGAAGGGGTGAGATGGAGAGGTGAGGGACGAAGAGAGAAGAAGAAGAAGGAAGAGTGAGAGAAATAGGAGGTTTTTAGTGTACTTGAACACCAAAGGAGGAAGGAAATGGAGTGAGAAAGAATGGAAAGATAGGAGAAGGAGGGAACAGGTAAAGAGAAGAGGGTAAGGGAGATGAGGGAGAGAGGAGTAAAGGAGAATGAGGACATGTAAAGTAGATAAGAAGAAGGAGAAAGATGATAAGGGTATGGATGGAGAAGGAAAGATGGGATAAGTTGAAGAAGAAAATGGAAAAGAGAAAAGAGAAAGTATAGGAAATAAGAAAAATTAAAATACACAAGAAACCTGAAAGAAAAGAGAGAAAGTAAAGAAAAGCGGCTGAGGGAAAGGAAATAGTCTGGAAGGAGGGGAAGAGGAGGAGGAAAGAGAGAAGAGAAAGTGAGGGAAAGAGGCTGAGGAAAAGGAGAGAGTCTGGAAATAAGGGAAGGAGGGGAGGGGAAAGAGGGGAAGGAGGGAGAGGGGAAGGGGAGAGGCCTGGAGCTGAGGCTAATGGTTGGTTGGTAATAATTACGACCACCGCGTTCCTTCTGCCCCATAACCCTCTCTCTCTCTCTCTCTCTCTCTCTCTCTCTCTCTCTCTCTCTCTCTCTCTCTCTCTCTCTCTCTCTCTCTCTCTCTCTCGTTTTCCCCACTTTCATCCACTTTTCCTCCTCTTTGTAGTCACATTCTCTCTTCCTCTCCTCCCTCTCTTACTGTTTTCCCCTCCTCCCCCATCTTTCCCTCCCTCATTCTGTCTCTCTTCCCCTTCCCTCCCTTTCTCTCTCTTTCTCTCCTCGCTTGAGTTACCTCCAGTTGTTGCAAACGTATCAGATGCATCGTGATGGAGGGGAAGGGAGCCAGAGTGTTAATGAGAGAGAGAGAGAGAGAGAGAGAGAGAGAGAGAGAGAGAGAGAGAGAGAGAGAGAGAGAGAAATTAGGGGGTTGTCTCCAGCTTCATCTCTCTCTTCCCTTCCTTCCCTAACTCTAACTTTCATATCTCTCTCTCTCTCTCTCTCTCTCTCTCTCTCTCTCTCTCTCTCTCTCTCTCTCTCTCTCTCTCTCTCTCTCTCTCTCTCTCTCTCTCTCTCTCTCTCTCTCTCTCTCTCTCTCTCTCAAACCCTTTGATGCTGTCTAACTAGTTTACAAATATTTTCATTTGATGCATTTAAGCATACTCGTATAGAATTTTTTAATCTGATTTACTTTCTTGGAGAGAGAGAGAGAGAGAGAGAGAGAGAGAGAGAGAGAGAGAGAGAGAGAGAGAGAGAGAGAGAGAGATCAGTGGTGGTGACTTAAATATCAATAAAACCTAAAGTAATAGTAGTAGACATGACACAAACGGTAGTAGTAGTAGTAGTAGTAGTAGTAGTAGTAGTAGTAGTAGTAGAGGTGGATTCAAAGAAAGTAGGGCAGCTAAGAGAGACTGAGAGTAAGAGAGAGAGAGGAAGGGAGAGGGCGAGAATCTTAGAGGGGGGCGGAGATCCCCTTTAAGAGAGTTGGATTCGTTGTAATTTATAGTTTCTTAAGAGGCTTCCGTGGCGAGGTTTTATGTGTGGTTATAATGCTGGGTTTATTGGCTCATTTTCCTGCCGCCCTGCTCCTGTATATAAACCTCCTTCAATCTACTTCTTCATAGCGACGAGAGAGAGAGAGAGAGAGAGAGAGAGAGAGAGAGAGAGAGAGAGAGAGATTTTGCTTCACTTCCTTTCATGTTTCTTCTAATTTCTTTCTCTTCTTTATCCTTTTTTTATTTATTTGTTTGTATATTTCTTTTCTTCTTGTTCTTCTTCCTCCTGTCCTCTCCTCTCATCTCCTTCTCTCTTCCTCCTCTTTTTTCCTACTCTGGTTTCTTTCTTTTATCTTTCTCTTTTTTTTTCTTTTTCGTTCTTTTATTTTTTTTCCTTTCTTTCTTATCTTCTTTCTCTTTCTCTTTATTGTTTTACTTCTTTCCTTTCTTCTCTCTTTCTTTCTATTTTTTATTTATTTCTCTGCTTCTCTCATCCTTTTATGGACTGACTTTTATCTCCTCTCCTTTTCTTCTTATCGTTCTTTCCTAACTTCTTCGTTTCTTTTTGCTATTTTGTCCGTCTGCCAGTCTCTCTCTCTCTCTCTCTCTCTCTCTCTCTCTCTCTCTCTCTCTCTCTCTCTCTCTCTCTCTCTCTCTCTCTCTCTCTCTCTCTCTCATTAGTCTCACAATGCAGCTGCAGATTCGCTCTCCTTCCCTCTTCTCTCCCTCCCACCCTCCCTTCTCTCCCTCCTCCCTCCCTCCGTATCTTCTTTCCCTCCCTCCTTCTCCCCTACAATGCAGCCGGCGGTGGGGGAGAGGAGGGAGAGAAAAAGGGGGGGGGGGATTGCAGCCTACTGGAGGGCTTATACCTCCCCCTTAGGCCCCTCCACTCCCCTGCCCCCTCTCTCTCTCTCTCTCCTCCCCTCTCCCTCTCCCCTCCTTAACCCTCTTTCCCACCCTTCCGTTGATCTACCGTCGAGAGAGAGGGAGAGAGGTAGGGAGGGAGGGAGGGAGGGAGAGAGAGAGAGCCGCCCTCCCTTGCCAACCAGAAAGGGATAAAAATGCAGGAGAGAGAGAGAGAGAAAGGGAGGAAGGGGGAGGGGGAGGAAATGCATGGGTACAAAAATAAAGCAGGGGAGGAGAAAGAGGAGGAGGAGGAGGAGGAGGAGGAGGAGGAGGAGGAGGAGGAGGAAGAGTGAAAGGAGAGGAAGAGGAGACATGAAGGAAGTTAGGTTAGGGAGGAAAGGCACAAGGGAGGGACAGAGGGAGACAAGGAGTAAGGAAGAGAGGGAGGGATGGAAGAAAGGAGGGAAGAAGGGAAGGAAGGAAGCAAAGAGGGAAGAGGGGGAACTAGATCAGTGCAGACTAATTGGTGTTGTCACTGAGTCGTGTTGATTCTCTCTCTCTCTCTCTCTCTCTCTCTCTCTCTCTCTCTCTCTCTCTCTCTCTCTCTCTCTCTCTCTCTCTCTCTCTGGTATCGGATTTCATATCGTCTTCCTCTTTTTTTTTCCTCTCTCTTTATTTTCATATTCATCTAATTTCATCCCACGGCTTCCTTCGCTTTTATTTTTGCTTCCCTTTCTTTTCCTCTCCTTTATTTTGTTTTGTTTTTTCGCCTCTCGTCTTTTCTCTTCTCCTTTCTCCTCTCACTTTCCTGTCCTTTTCTGTCCTATTCTTTCCACTCATATTTTCATTTTTAAATCCTTAGAGAGAGAGAGAGAGAGAGAGAGAGAGAGAGAGAGAGAGAGAGAGAGAGAGAGAGAGAGAGAGAGAGAGAGAGAGAGAGAATCGTTACTTGGGGAGACTTTAAGAGTGAGAGGAGAGACGACACGGAGGAAAAGGAACGCAGTAAAATGTGGAGGGAAGAGGAAGAGGAGGAGGAAGAAGAGGAGAAAGAATAAAAAAAAAGAAAAGGAAAAAAGGAAGACTGGAAGAAAACTAATAAAAATTGTGACGCCGAAAAAGAGGCGACGAATTCTTCGGAGGGGACGAAGGAGAGAGAGAGAGAGAGAGAGAGAGAGAGAGAGAGAGAGAGAGAGAGAGAGAGAGAGAGAGAGAGAGAGAGAGAGAGAATCTTTGTGTGTGTGTGTGTGTGTGTGTGTGTGTGTGTGTGTGTGTGTCGCTCGTTAGTGAGGGGAGAAAAGAGAAAAATTACCTCTATGAGCTATAACTCCTCCACCTCCTCTTCCTCCTCCTCCTCCTCCTCCTCCTCCTCCTGTGATTCTTATCGTCGTCCTCCTTCTTTTCCTATGATTCTTACGTCATCTTCCTCCTCCTCTTTTTCTCCTTTATCACTTCTTTATCTTTCCTCTTCATCTTCTTCATATCCTTCATCTTTCTTTATTCTTTCCTTCCCCTCTTTTCTTCTTGATCCTCTTCCTTCTTATCTTCTCTGTTATCCTTCTCTTCTTCCTTTTCATAATCCTTACCGTCCTTGTCATCTTCCTCCTCCTCCTCCTCCTCCTCCTCCTCCTCCTCCTCCTCCTCCTCCTCCTCCTCCTCCTCCTCTACCTTCCTCCATTTCTCACCGTCTACCTCATTTCAAATAATTACTTGCACCTCCATCGATCCTAAAGTAATTACGATCTTATGTCATTCATTATAAAAAAGATTCTACTCCTTCTTGTTCCCTTTTTTTGTGGGTAATTAAACCATTTTCTCGAGTACGGGAGTGGGGGGCAAGAGAGGAGGAGAAGGAGGAGGAGGAAGAGGAGGAGGAGAGGGAGAGGAAAAGGCTGTGGTTGCAGTGGTACTAGAAGTGATGGAAGTGGTAGTGTTATTGTTCCTGTTGTAGTAGTAGTAGTAGTAGTAGTAGTAGTAGTAGTAGTAGTAGTAGTAGTAGTAGTAGCCATCGAAATAATAAATACAATACTAGGTGGAAAAAAAAAATATTAATAACGTCAGTAGTTACGGTTAATTAAAGACACCGCCATAAAGGTCACATATGGCTGATTAGTGTTACAGGATAGCGCTACCTCTTCCACTCAGAACCTCTCGTGATACAGAACCTTGCAGCCTTCAGGGGGTGAGGCGGGCACGGGCGCCAGGATTGCGGTGTATCCATCGCTCCATACTGCATGGGAAAGAAACACACACAAAGACACGCTAGATTGCAATGCAGTGCGTGGAACAGAAAGGGGGGGAGAAAAAAACACCCATGCAGTGAGGAAAGGAGAAGCATGACTAGGCTAGGAGAGGAAGGAAGGGGGAAAAAAATTACATGTTAGGAAAAGAAAAGGGGAAAGGGAAGGGGTAGAGGGGGGAACTGAGGGAAAAAAATTGGAGGGTAGGGGGACGTAGAAAAGTAATCGATCTTGTAATTAAGTTGCACAATGCAGTTTCAACGGCTTGCATTATTGCCCTTCACCCTCCTTTTTTCCTTCACGTCTCCCTCAGCTGCTCCCCTCCTCTCCCCTCATCTCTCCCTTCTTCTTTTCCTCCCCTCTACACCCCCTCTTACTTCTCTCCTCTCCCCCATCCTTCCATATCTCTTATAGCTTTGCATTTTATCTCTCTCTCTCTCTCTCTCTCTCTCTCTCTCTCTCTCTCTCTCTCTCTCTCTCTCTCTCTCTCTCTCTCTCTCTCTCTCTCTCTCTCTCTCTCATTCCCCCCGCAGTGTCTCTCTCCCCTCTCTCTCCCCAGTATCTTTTTCTCTCCTTCCCCTCTTAGCAACTGCATTTCGCCCATACAGTTTCCCTCCGCTCTCTCTCTCTCTCTCTCTCTCTCTCTCTCTCTCTCTCTCTCTCTCTCTCTCTCTCTCTCTCTCTCTCTCTCTCTCTCTCTCTTCTTAATTTACCCTATCAAATTCTTCCAGTTCTTCTTTATTTCATTGTTCCTCTCTCACCCAGCTGCGGGACAAAACGAGGGGAGTGGGAGGGAGTGGAGGAAGAGGAGCATAGATGGATGGATGGATAAAGGGAAGGAGGGAGGAAGGGAGAGAGGAAGGGAAGGGGGAGGAGAGGGAGGGAAGGGGGAGAAAAGGGAGGGAAGGGGGAGGAGAGGGAGGGTTAGTGGTCATTTTTTTGCCCTGTCTGCATTGAGTTTAAGGATATTGATTTTCGAGTCACAATGATTACTTTCTCGAGTTTCTTGCTTTATATTTTTTAACCTGTTCCCTCCTCCTCCTTCTCCTCCTCCTCCTCTTGGTGGCACCGCTATAGAAACGAGGGTCAGTAAGCATCAACGGCCCGATTCTTTTTTATTTACTTTCTTTTCACTCTTTTTTTTTTCCAGTCGTGTGTTCTTATGTTGTCTTCAAGAGGAGCGTTAGAGGAGGAGGAGGAGGTGTGTTCGAAGCGAGTTTTGAGCAGGAAGTGAATCGGATCGAAATCATGCAGTTGAACGAATACTTTTATTGTTATTTTTTTTTATATGTACTCTCTCTCTCTCTCTCTCTCTCTCTCTCTCTCTCTCTCTCTCTCTCTCTCTCTCTCTCTCTCTCTCTCTCTCTCTCTCTCTCTCTCTCTCTCTTTTTGTGAATGTGTTAGTGTGAGTTTTAATTGTGTCTGCGTCTTTGCGTTTTTTATTTCTTGTTTTCTTGTTCTCTGTTTTGTTGTTTTTTTGTTGTTGTTGTTGCTGTTGATGTTGGTGGTGGTGGTGCAGGTTTTTTTTTTTTTTATCTTTTGTGTTTTTATTCTTGTTGTAATTCTTTTTCATTTACTTTCTCTTGTTCTCGTTCTGTGTGTGTGTGTGTGTGTGTGTGTGTGTGTGTGTGTGTGTGTGTGTGTGTGTGTGTGTGTGTGTTTGCAATTCTTTTTTCTTGTTCTTGTTATTATTCATATTCATTCTGTTTCTGCTGCCATCACTACCACCACCACCACCACCACCACAACCTACAGCAACAACAAAAACAACAACAACAACAACAACAATTACCACAATCTCTAACAACTACATCAGCTCCTCACTAACTCACTCACACAGCACCACCACCATTAACAACAACAACAACAACAACAACAACAATGTATGATCTACTTAGGAACATGTTTTTCCTCTCGCCTTTAAAGTTACAGTACGAGTAGTTGGTTGGTTGGCTGGTTGGTTGGTTCCTCCTCCTGCTGCGCCTCCTTCAGTACCCAACACTTCGTCGTCTTCATACACTCTGCTCCTCCACTGTGCCTCCTTCAGTACCCAACACTTCGTCGTCTTCATACACTCTGCTCCTCCACTGCGCACTATTCTCTCTCTCTCTCTCTCTCTCTCTCTCTCTCTCTCTCTCTCTCTCTCTCTCTCTCTCTCTCTCGTTCACTCATTTTCCCTTTCCTTCCTTCCTTCCTTCCTTTCTTCCCTTATTCATTCATTCATGTATTTCCTGTTATTGTTTGTACCTTCCTTACCTTAACTGCACTCTCTCTCTCTCTCTCTCTCTCTCTCTCTCTCTCTCTCTCTCTCTCTCTCTCTCTCTCTCTCTCTCTCTCTCTCTCTCTCTCTCTCTCTCTCTCTCTCTCTCTCTCTCTCTCTCTCTCTCTCTCTCGTTCTGCACTTCATTCTCCCCCAGCCCCTTCACTTAAACCTCCTCCTCCTCCTCCTCCTCCTCCTCCTCCTCCTCCTCCTCCTCCTCCTCCTCCTCCTCCTCTTCCTGCTTTGCCTTCGCTTTCTTGTCTTCGTACGCGGCATGTTCTGTACACCTTGGTCTTTTTATGTAGTGGATTTTTTTTTTCCCCTTCCCTGTGCTTCGGACGGCGGATGGTCGGCACTCGGGGTTTCGTACGCGCTCAGTTCACGATAATTATAAGTTTGTGTTCGGGAATTTTTCGTACGTAGAATGGAAGGAGTTAGGGCAAGGAGAGAGAGAGAGAGAGAGAGAGAGAGAGAGAGAGAGAGAGAGAGAGAGAGAGAGAGAGAGAGAGAGAGAGAGAGAGAGAGAGAATGTTGGGTTAAGGTAAGGAAGGTACGGACAGTGAAAGAAAATGAAGGAAGAAAGGAAGGAAGAAAGGAAGGAAGGACAAAAAATGAAAAATAAATTGTATGTAATATAAGAGAGAGAGAGAGAGAGAGAGAGAGAGAGAGAGAGAGAGAGAGAGAGAGAGAGAGAGAGAGAGAGTTTAGATAAGGAAGGTGAAGAGAAAGAAATTAACTAAGGGAAAAAAGGGAGGAAGGAAGGAAAGGATTAATGAGTGAAAGAAAAGGGAGAAAATAACTACATTTAATGATGGTATGCACAAGAGAGAGAGAGAGAGAGAGAGAGAGAGAGAGAGAGAGAGAGAGAGAGAGAGAGAGAGAGAGAGAGAGAGAGAGAGAATCAAAGATGGATGAAGAGGAAGGAAGGAAAATATTTTGAACTATTGAGAAGGAAGTTAAAGGGAGAGGAGGGAATGAAAGAATTGGTGAGTGAAGGAAAAGATGAAGGAAGGGGAAGTGAAAACGCCAAAGAGGAGGGGACTGTAATTAGTAGAGAGAGAGAGAGAGAGAGAGAGAGAGAGAGAGAGAGAGAGAGTGTGTGTGTGTGTGTGTGTGTGTGTGTGTGTGTGTGTGTGTGTGTGTGTGTGTGTGTGTGTGTGTGTGTGTGTGTGTGTGTGTGTGTGTTTTATAATCAAGAAAATAAAAAAAAGAAGGAAGAAAGAAAAATCTCAAACACTCTGTCATAACCCCACCACTCTCCCCCACCCCTCTCTCTCTCTCTCTCTCTCTCTTTCTTTCCCCCTCCCTTCTTCCCCTTCCTAAATGCTACTCCTTGCCTCCCTCCTTCCCTCCCCACAAAAACGTAGATGGATCACTCTCTGCCGTGACCCCATCCCTCCCTCCCCTTCCCTCCCATTCCCTCCCTTCCTGATCCCCCCATAAACTCCCCTATCAACTCCCCCCACACTTCTCCCTCTCACTGTACTTTTTTTCTAAATTGAATCTATGTTATGTATCATCCTTTTCCATCCCTCCTTCCCTCATTCTCTCCCTCTCTCTTTGCCTTCCATGTCTCTGTCCTTCCTTCCTTCCTTCCTTCCTTCCTTCCTTCATTCCTTCTTTCCCCTCTCTCCCTCTCTTTCTCTCTCTCTCTGTCCCTCCCTTCCTGGCGCCACAGAAAGTATAGTGTCTGGGTAGTATATCTTTTATTCCATGCTAATTGCAAAGAAAATGATAAGAAAAAGAAATAAAAAAAAATATATTAGATGCCATTATTTTGCACCATTTTTTTTTTCATCGTACTCCTCCTCCTCCTCCTCCTCTTCCTCCTCCTCCTCCTCCTCCTCCTCCTCCTCCTCCTCCTCCTCCTCCTCCTCCTCCTCCTCCTCCTCCTCCTCCTCCTCTCCTCCATTCATTTTCCGTGTATATTATTATCATTATTCTCATTCCTCATATTACTGCGTGCTTCTCTAATTCTCTCTCTCTCTCTCTCTCTCTCTCTCTCTCTCTCTCTCTCTCTCTCTCTCTCTC
>NC_087156.1:29474496-29479496 GCF_035594125.1 Scylla paramamosain | reverse complement strand
TAATTCCAGTGAAATTCCACGCCAGTAATTCTACCGGAAGGTAAACTAATGGCTAATTCCTCTTTTCTTATTTCCTCTTCCTCCTCCTCCTCCTCCTCTTCCTCCTCCTCCTTCTCCTCCTCCTTCTCCTCCAGCGTGTTATTCCCTTCTCTTGTTGAATATCATAATAAATATAACATGCCACTAAAAGTTTAACAACGAAAATAGAAAAAAAATATAACATAGTCATAAAACTTTGGCAAGGAAAATTTTTACCGTCATTTATTTATTGCCCAAGGAAAATATTATCAAAGCTGGGATGAAGGAAAAAAGATAGACAGAGAGAGAGAAAGAAAGAAAGAAAGAAATGCAAAAAGTGTATTATCATGTCTTGAGTATTTGTATTCTTGTTCAGAGAGAGAGAGAGAGAGAGAGAGAGAGAGAGAGAGAGAGAGAGAGAGAGAATTTTAGGTTTGCTATATTGATGTTTTATGTTATTCATCTGTTCGTGTCCGTCTGTTTGTCAGTCTGTCTCTATAATACACGTTTGTATATATCTATGGATCTGTATGTCTGTTTATCTTTCAGTCTATATATCTGTCTACCCATTTACGTATGTATGTATGTATGTAATGTATGTATGTATGTTTGTGTCTCTATCTATTAAACTTTATTATTTTCTACATTTTTCCATTAATTTATTACTGTCTTCATATGAAAAGAGACCGTAAACAAAAATTTGGCAGTGCAGGAAAAGGAAAGAAATAAAAAAAGAGAAAGGAAAAGAGTGAAGGAGGAAGGAAGGAAGGAAGGAAGGAAGGAAGGAAGGAAGGAAGGAAGATGGAAAATAATTGAACTACGACGTGAAACTTTCTTCCATCGTCTACCCTTCTTCATTAACCCCTTCCTCCTCCTCCTCCTCCTCCTCCTCCTCCTCCTCCTCCTCCTCCTCCTCCTCCTCCTCCTCCTCTTCCTCCTCCTCCTCCTCATGGTGCTAAACTCCAATGGGTGTGGGGATACTTTGTTCATTAGGAGGAGGAGGGAGGAGGAGTAGAGGAAGAGGAGGAGGAGGAGGAGGAGTGTGGATTGACGGAAAGCCAAAGAGAAGAAAGAGGTGCAGGCTTGTTAGTGGAGTTTCCTCATCAATAGTGCAGCTTAGAGTGGTTAAGAAGGGAGATAGGGAGCGTCTCTCTCTCTCTCTCTCTCTCTCTCTCTCTCTCTCTCTCTCTCTCTCTCTCTCTCTCTCTCTGCTACCATCCTAAGCCACCTTCTGCAATACTTTATAAGCTTGACTTCACACTGAATCTGGGTGTGGCTCTCTCTCTCTCTCTCTCTCTCTCTCTCTCTCTCTCTCTCTCTCTCTCTCTCTCTCTCTCTCTCTCTCTCTCTCTCTCTCTCTCTCTCTCTCTCTCTCTCTCTCTCTCTCTCTCTCTAACTCCAGCTCTTTTCTCCCTTAACTCCTCCTCCTTGTCGTCCTCCTCCTCCTCCTCCTCCTCCTCCTCCTCCTCCTCCTCCTCCTCCTCCTCCTCCTCCTCCTCCTCCTCCTCCTCCTCCTCCTCCTCCTCGTGACCTCCCTCTTCTCCCTCACACTCACTCGCACTCTTCAAACTTGCTCCTTCCAAGCTCTCACCGGCCCTCTCCACTCTCCATCCTCTCCTGTTTTACCATCCCTTCCCCCGTCCCTTCCCTCTTCTCCTCCCCGACCAGCCGTCCTGCATCAGAGCGGCAAGAAAAAACACAGGGATATAATCGTTGGTATGTCGCTGACTCCTCATCTCCCGTCATTTTCCCGGTTGTAGATCGATGACTCGCCAAATTACGCGATTCGCGGCAAAACTCGGCGAGTCTTCATTATGACAAGTGTTTAATTGAAACTTGCATTTTACACGGACGCACGGACGTCTCTCGTAAAACTGTTTTAATAAGCGAACCGAAAGCAGGAGAGAAGGTACAGAAAGAGGAGGAAGAGGAAGAGGAGGACGAGGAAGAAAGATAGAGAGAGAGCAGAGAGAGAGTGGGAGAGGAAGAGTTAGTGGAAAGAGGTGCTGGATGATTATGTCGAGAAAGAAAAGAGAGAGAGAAAGAGAGAGAGAGAGAGAGAGAGAGAGAGAGAGAGAGAGAGAGAGAGAGAGAGAGAGAGAGAGAGAGAGAGAGAGAGAGAGCCGGGAAAAAAAGAGCTGGATGATGAGAACGGAAGAGGAAAAGGGAGAGGGAGAATAGAGAGGGGGCTTAATGTAAAAGAGGAATTTGATAATGAGAAAGAGAAACAAGAGGAAGAAAAGGAGAGAAAAGAAAGGGGATAGCAGGAGAGAATTAGAAGGAGGAGGTGGTGGATGATTATGAGAAGGCGAGGGAGGAGAGTGAAAGAGGAAAGGGTGGAACAAGTGAAGCGTTGAATGTTGCAAGTTAGTTCAGCCTGTGTTGTTGATTCTGTTGAGGAAGGGATGCAGTTGATTAAGAAAAAAGAGGAAAAAAGTGTGTGTGAATTGCGAAGGATATCGAGAAAGCACGAATAATATCAAACCGCGAATAAGATGAGACAGCGAGCGAGAAGAGAGAGAGAGAGAGAGAGAGAGAGAGAGAGAGAGAGAGAGAGAGAGAGAGAGAGAGAGAGAGAGAGAGAGAGAGAGAGAGAGAGAGAGTTACCTGGAAAAAGGGGAAAAAAGAATCAGAAAGAAAGAAGAACCAGGAAGGAACGCATTAGATAAAGTACAGAAGAGAATTGAACATGAAAGAAGACGAGGGAGAAGAAGAATTAGAAAGAAGAGTGAATTGGAGTAAAAGTTGAAGTGGGGAATTATGGGATGACAAGAAGAGAAAATAAAGATGCGAAGAATAGTAAATGAAAGTAAATGATGCTGGTAATGCAAGAGAAAATGTATAAGTAAACACACACACATACACACACACACACACACACACACACACACACACACGTACACTATGCAAACCAACACTTTTTACAGTCATTTGTTGTGGAAACTTCTGAGGGGAAAAAATAACCAAGGAAGAAAAAAGTAAGACCATATCAACTCACTTTAGAGGAGCGGAATATATGTACTTACTTTTTATTTTACGAACAATGGACCGGAGGAGAGAGAGAGAGAGAGAGAGAGAGAGAGAGAGAGAGAGAGAGAGAGAGAGAGAGAGAGAGAGAGAGAGAGAGAGAGAGAGACAGTGCAGCGTGGATAACCCTTTTCTCTAATCGCGCGCACACACACACACACACACACACACACACACACACACACCGGAAGTCAATGTGCGTACGTATGTTTCCTTGCATCTTCCAATTATAACCTATAGCGAAATTTTCCTCTTCTCTCCCTTGCCATTACACACACGGCATGAGAAATGTATCGTGTTTGTGTGTGTGTGTGTGTGTGTGTGTGTGTGTGTGTGTGTGTGTGTGTGTGTGTGTGTGTGTGTGTGTGTGTGTGTGTGTGTAAGCAAACAGCAATTGCCTGGCCAAGCAGCGAACACCAGCACAGGAGAGGAGGTTGGTAGGGGTTGATTCCCTCTCTCTCTCTCTCACTCACCGTTCTCCTCCTCGTGCACCTCTTCCTCCTCTACCTCCTCGTCCTCCTGCTGCTCTTCCCTCCTCTCTCCCTCCCCCACCTCTTGCCGCAATCTTTCAGGGCCGCTGGACGCCGCTCTCAGCCGGCAAACAAGAGAGGCTCAGTTTTACCTCTGGACAGTAAATTTACCTGTTGCCTCTTTTTGTCCTGGACGAAATCTTCTGAAGTGCTCGGCAATTAAACCACCGGCGGAAGACCCTCTTTTCCCTTATCTCAAATTCAGCGAATTCCAATTATAGTAGATATTCAGTGCGCGCTGCTGAGAAAAAAAAATGCTTGGAAAAGAAAAAACTCGCAACGTTTGCTTGTTTCAACAAAGACCCCAGCCCCTCTCCCCTTCCCGCCGCCGCCACTGCCGCCGCCGCCGCCGCCGCCGCCGCCGCCTCCGCCGCCGCCATCGCCGCTGCCCTGCTGTATACCACCTCCTCCCATTTCTCTCCTTCATCCTCTCACACCCCCTTCCTTCTCCTCCTCCTCGTCTTTCTCCTCCTTCTAACACCACATTTCGTTCTCCTCCAGTTAGTTGTCGTCTTGTCGTCGCCGTCATCTTCCTACTCCTCCTCCTCCTCCTCCTCCTCCTCCTCCTCCTCCTCCTCCTCCTCCTCCTAGTCTTGTCGTACATCGTCTACATATGCACATACATAAACAAGACCAAAGTAAAAGAATGTATGAGGAGAGGAGGAGGAGGACGACGGAGAGGAGGAGGAGGAGGAGGAGGAGGACCAAGAAAACAAAACAAAACACAAAAAAAAGTAGTAGTTCCGCGCTCGCTCAGCAAATACAAGGGGAATAGAAATATATATATGTGTGCGTGGCTTTATAAATTCCCTTCAAGACCTGGCGGAGTCATGAATATCTTAGCATTTGGCGGCGGTAAGTTGGCGACGGATGGCTACGCTTAGTTCTCGCCAAATTATTTTAGAACGCCTCTCCACCTCCTCCCATCTTCTCTCCCCCTCCTTCCTCCTCCTCTCCCACCCCCCTGCCTCGCTCCTTCCCACCAAGTTGAGCGGAAGAAGAAGACAAAAGTGCGTGCGATATTTCCTTCTGTTTAGTTTTCTGAAGGGTGCGAGTACGAAGGAGGAGGAGGAGGAGGAGGAGGTGAAGGCCAGAGAGAGAGAGAGAGAGAGAGAGAGAGAGAGAGAGAGAGAGAGAGAGAGAGAGAGAGAGAGAGAGAGAGAGAGAGAGAGAGAGGTATATGAGTGTGAAAGAGAAAGAGTGGGAATGAAGATGAAAGAGAAAGAGGGGGAATATAGGATAAGAAAGAGAAATGAAAGTAGATTGATCAAGAAAGGAAGAGAAGAAAGAAGGAGAGAGAGCGAGAGGGAGTGAGAAGAGGAGGAGGAGGAGGAGGAGGAGAGGAGGAGTATGAGGAAAAAAATATGTAGCGGAAATAAAAATAAGGATAAATGAGGGGGAAGGGAAGACAAGAGAATATGCAAG
>NC_087156.1:29419496-29459496 GCF_035594125.1 Scylla paramamosain | reverse complement strand
TCTCTCTCTCTCTCTCTCTCTCTCTCTCTTTCCTCTCCCTCCAAAGAAACTAAAAACTATAAAAAAAAACATACAGAGATGAAGTGAAAAGTTTTGAAAAAGTAAGTTGATAAAAACGTATGTCAAAATAGAAATAATGAAAAAGAGGGGTTTAATATGTGGAGTGAAAAGTGTCGTGGGAATGAATTGAGGATAACGAAGTGAATTGCTTAATTGGAGGTCTGACTTGCCTCGGGAATTAGTGAGTAGTTGAGTTGTTAGCTGAGTGATGAAGAGCAGGTCCAGGAGGAGGAGGAGGAGGAGGAGGAGGAGGAAGAAGAAGAAAAAAGAAGCAAAAGATTAAATAGGAGGAAAAAGAGGAAGAACAAGAATAACAAGGAACAAGATAAGGAGGAAGAGGAGGAGGAACAACAAGAATAATTGGAGGAGGAGGAGGAGGAAGAACAAGAACATGAAAATAAGGATGAGGAAGGAGAAGAAAAAGGTAGAGGAGGAGGACAAAATGAAGAAGTTCTATTTTATAAAAGAAGAAAATGAATAACTGTAAATACAGAAGTTGAGAGAGAGAGAGAGAGAGAGAGAGAGAGAGAGAGAGAGAGAGAGAGAGAGAGAGAGAGAGAGAGAGAGAGAGAGAGAGAGAGAGAGAGAGAGAATATATAGAACGATGACGAATGAAGGAAATGCCAGGAAGAGGAAGAAGAGAGGGAGGAGAAAAAAAAAGCACAGAAAAGAAAAGAAAGGTTATGAGAAAAAGACAAGAATATACTGAGGGGTGAGGGACGCAGAGGAGGGAAGGAAGGAAGGAAGGAAGGAAAGAAAGAAGGAAGGAAGGAAGGAGGACAAAGGAAGAGAAAGAAGAAGAAAACTGATCCTTAACTGAGTGAAACTTTGTCCTTCCGTTAGTAGTTCAGATTTATTCAATTATTCTTTATTTATGTCCCGTGTCCAGATAATTACGACCCGGAACGAAGAATTATGAATGCAAACAAACAAAAAAATAGACGGGGCAAAAAAAATGGAGATGTTTTCTTAATTCTTCACTTCTTTCTCCGAGACGTGGGTTAAAAGGGGACCTGATAGAAGTCTTTAAGTGGTATAAGGGTTATAGCAAGGGGGATGTAAGCAAAATTCTTAGGATCAGCAACCAGGGTAGATCAAGAAATAACGGGTTCAAGCTTGAAAAATTTAGGTTTAGGAAGGAGATAGGAAAAAATTGGTTCTCAAATAGAGTGGTAGATGAGTGGAACGGGCTCAGTAATCATGTAGTTAGTGCTAGGACACTAGAAAGCTTTAAGAGAAGATTAGACAAGTTTATGGATGGGGATAGCAGATGGAAATAGGTAGGTGTGTTTCATACAGGGACTGCCACGTGTAAGCCTGGTCGCTTCTTGCAGCTTCCTTTATTACTTATGTTCTTATGTTCTTCTCTCCATCCTTCTTCTTTTCTGATTTCCTTCTTTTCCTCCTTACTTTCCTACTTCATTTTGCTTTATTTTTTTCCTTTTATTAATTTATTTGTAATCATGTATTTTTTTCTTTCATTTTCTCTTTTTTCGCTTATTTAATTATTTTCATAGGTTATTCTTTATTCCTCCATTTTCTTTTTGTTATTTTTTTTTCATTTTCATTCTCTCTCTCTCTCTCTCTCTCTCTCTCTCTCTCTCTCTCTCTCTCTCTCTCTCTCTCTCTCTCTCTCTCTCTCTCTCTCTCTCCATTTCATGTCTCTTCCTTCACATCATCGTTCTTCTTCTTCTTCTTCTTCTTCTTCTTCTTCTTCTTCTTCTTCTTCTTCTTCTTCTTCTTCTTCTTCTTCTTCTTCTTCTTCTTCTTCTTCTTCTTCTTCTTCTTCTTCTTCTTCTTCTTCTTCTTCTTCTTCTTCTTCTTCTTCTTCTTCTTCTTCTTCTTCTTCTTCTTCTTCTTCTTCT
The DNA here is from genome assembly GCF_035594125.1 of Scylla paramamosain. Classification (NCBI taxonomy): domain Eukaryota; kingdom Metazoa; phylum Arthropoda; class Malacostraca; order Decapoda; family Portunidae; genus Scylla; species Scylla paramamosain. Next base: position 29,457,571 of record NC_087156.1, on the reverse strand, counting down.
TCTTCTTCTTCTTCTTCTTCTTCTTCTTCTTCTTCTTCTTCTTCTTCTTCTTCTTCTTCTTCTTCTTCTCCTTAATCGTCATCGTCGTCTTTTCCTTTTCTTTTCTTCGTCACCTTCGTCGCCGCCGTCATTATGATTTTCGCTATTTTTATCATCTATTTCTACCTGTTTTTTGTTTGTTTGTCATGTATTTTCTTTCTCCTACTCCCCCTGTCACCCTTTTCCGTCTTCCTAGTCCTGCTTATCCATGTCCTCCTCCTCCTCCTCCTCCTCCTCCTCCTCCTCCTCCTCCTCCTCCTCCTCCTCCTCCTCCTCCTCCTCCTCCTCCTCCTTTCACATCGGTCATAACAATGTAAAATATAATTATAAATTGAATGGACAAAATTTAATGAAAGTTACTGAAGAGAAGGACCTGGGGGTATTAGTAACAAATGACTTGAAATGTGCAACGCAGTGTTCGGCCGCGAGTCGTAAAGCAAACACTGTCTTGGGATTTATTGCGCGTAATTTTGTTTGTAAAACACCCGAAGTCATAACGCGTCTATATACGTCATTAGTGAGACCGCATTTAGAATATGCGATTCAGTTCTGGTCTCCATGCTATCAGAAAGACATTAAGAAATTGGAGAGCGTGCAAAGACGAGCAACCAAACTAATCCCAGGAATACGTGGTCTGTCTTATGATGAACGTCTAAAAAGATTAGATATGTTTTCTCTTAGAGATCGTCGCATCCGAGGTGACCTCATCGAAACGTTCAAAATACTTAAGAATATAGATGAGATAGATTACAAAAATCTCTTTGAGCTGTCGCAATCAGTAACAAGAAGTAACGGCTTGAAACTTAAAGGACAGCGATGTAATACTGATTTGCGAAGAAACTTTTAACGTAAGAGTAGTTGAATGTTGGAACAAGTTATCAGCGTCTGTAGTGCAAGTTAATACGGTGGCTACCTTCAGAACTAAATTAAATAAGTTTTATAAAGAAAATGGTTTTCGATTTTTTTTTTTTTTTTTTTTTAGCGATAGTAGTAGTTACAGTAGATCTCTTCTTTTTCCCATCTTTCCTATATAAATTTCCCCGATTGTTCCTCTCAGCAATCGGGGTGCACTTTTCGTTTTATTTCTTGCCGGGTAACGTCGGAGGGAGTGGTGGGTGGGGAGGAGCTTCTTCTGTTCCTTCCTTGCCTCCTGCTAAGTATATAGCTTATTATAGATGTAGTATAGTGAACGAGTGACCTCGTCATAGGTCGCAAGGCCTCCTGTCACTCGTCTTTCCTATGTATTCCTCCTCCTCCTCCTCCTCCTCCTCCTCCTCCTCCTCCTCCTTCTGCTCCTCCTCCTCCTCCGCAGGTCGTCCTCCCGCAGGTCGTCAGGTCGCAGCCGTCGAGGGAACAAGTGGAGCAGAACAGGGTCTTAAATACTGTGCCCGTAACTCCACTTGCAAGACACTGCCTGGGGTGGGGGAGGGATGCGAGGTAGAGGGGGAAGGAGGCACCGATAACTCTCTCTCTCTCTCTCTCTCTCTCTCTCTCTCTCTCTCTCTCTCTCTCTCTCTCTCTCTCTCTCTCTCTCTCTCTCTCTCTCTCTCTCTCTCTCTCTCTCTCTCTCTCTCTCTCTCTCTCTCTCTCTCTCTCTCTCTCTCTCAACCCAATCACAGACTTAGACGACTTCAATAAGTATGTCACCTCTCTCTCTCTCTCTCTCTCTCTCTCTCTCTCTCTCTCTCTCTCTCTCTCTCTCTCTCTCTCTCTCTCTCTCTCTCTCTCTCTCTCCCACTTATCACAATACCGAATGGCTTTTGTGTAATTCGTTGTATATCTTTGAAATTTGCTGATGCCATTTTCCTCCTTGGCCCTTTCCACTCCTCCTCCTCCTCCTCCTCCTCCTCCTCCTCCTCCTCCTCCTCCTCCTCCTCCTCCTCCTCCTCCTCCTCCTCCTCCTTCTGCTCCTTCTCTTGTACCCTCCTCTCCCTCCCCCTCATTTTGTACCCTTCTTCTTTACCACTTTCTTCTCATCCCATTTCTCTTCCCTCTTACGGAATTACTAAGGAAACATCCCTCTTTCTCTCTCCCCTTCCTTTTTCCCCTTCCTTTCCTTCCCTTTCTTCCCGTACCCTTTCCTTCTTCCTCCTATCACACTGCGAAGGTAAAGAAAGGAAACAAGAACAAGGAGGAACGGGAGAGGAGAAAGCAAGGTGATAAAGTTTGTAGGACGAGAAGGAGAAGAAGGAGCGGGAGTGAGTGAGAGGAAAGGAGGGAGGGAGGTAAAAATGGGGAGGAAAGAGGGAGGGAGGTAAAAATGGGGAGGAAAGAGGGAGGGAGGTAAAAATTTGTACAGAAAGGGAGGGAAGAGGAAGAGGGAGGTAACAAAAAATAGGTACAGAGAGGGAGGAAAGAGAGGGAGAGAGATAAAAATGGATATAGAATGTGAGGAAGGAGAGAGAGAGAGAGAGAGAGAGAGAGAGAGAGAGAGAGAGAGAGAGAGAGAGAGAGAGAGAGAGAGAGAGAGAGAGAGAGATTAAATGTTTACATCCATAAAGAAGTGAGAGTTAATAAAATCAAGTTAAATATGTAAATCAAAGTTTTCAAACATAGTGTAAATATGCCACTTGCAATTAAGCGCTGACAAGGTTTTAAATTTATTGCTATATCAATCCCGGTGAAGGCAGCAACAGCAGTAGCAACAGCAGCAGCAGTAGTGGTGGTGGTGATGAAAGTAGCTGTAGTAGTAGTAGTAGTAGTAGTGGCAGTAGTAGTAGTACTGGCAGTAGTAGTAGTAGTAGTAGTAGTTGTTGTTGTTGTTGTAGATTTTCATATCCAAAACTTAAAACACATGCAGCTAAAATTTTTACTATTTTCACATATCTCTAATATCTTTCCTCATTCCATCGCTTCCTGCTCCTCCTCCGCCTTGTCTCCTTCCTCCTTTTTCTTCTTTTCCTCCTTTCCCCCTCCTCTCATCCTTCTTTCGTGCTTTCTTTCACACTTACTTTATAACTCTTCTCATTCCACTCCTCCTCCTCCTCCTCCTCCTCCTCCTCCTCCTCCTCCTCCTCCTCCTCCTCCTCCTCCTCCTCCTCCTCCATCTCCCTTTGTCTGTCAGAGTCTCCCATAAGTCCCCCGAAACCCAGTCTCCACCCAAAGCAGCCCTTGCACTCCCCCCCAAGGAAGCCCCCACATATATATTTCTCTCTCTCTCTCTCTCTCTCTCTCTCTCTCTCTCTCTCTCTCTCTCTCTCTCTCTCTCTCTCTCTCTCTCTCTCTCTCTCTCTCTCTCTCTCTCTCTCTCTCTCTCTCTCTCTCTCTCTCTCTCTCTCTCTCTTATCACTTGATCTTTAGAATTTGAGCAGAAAAGACCCAGTATCTTTTTATATATTACCCTTTTTCCATCTTTTGTTCATTTTGAAGTTTCCCGTATTTTTTTTTTTTTTTTAAACTCCCGAGAAGATCAGATGGGAAAAATTACTGCCGGAAGATGGAAGGTTGTCGTTTTTATGTCTTTCTTTTTAGCTATAAAGAATTTTTTTTTCGGAATGAGTGTAACAGTAATAATGAAGGGGAAAAAAAACGTGGTGGCTCATTTTTTATTCAGCATCAATTTCCTTCATTGAAAAAAACTACTAGATTGTTGCTAAAAGATTAATTTCATTTTTTTTTCTTTTCTTTTCTTCGTATTTTTTTCTTTCGTGTTATGTTGTGTTCTTTTTCACTTTTGTTTTATTTTTACTTTTTTCATTATTGTACAGATTAGCTCATTAATTTAGAGAGAGAGAGAGAGAGAGAGAGAGAGAGAGAGAGAGAGAGAGAGAGAGAGAGAGAGAGAGAGAGAGAGAGAGAGAGATAAATGAAAGAGGAAAGGAGGAAGAGATAAAAAAAAAGTAAGAGAGGGAGAGGGGAAGGAAGAGGGAAAGAGTAGAAGGGGAAAGTTATGATAAAAGACAAAAAGAAAGATGGAGAAAAGGAACAGGGAGATAGAGAGAGAGAGAGAGAGAGAGAGAGAGAGAGAGAGAGAGAGAGAGAGAGAGAGAGAGAGAGAGAGAGAGAGAGAGAGACGGACGGAGGAACGCGGCGGCCAATGCACCCTAGACAAGAAAAGGAAAAATAAGGGGGTCACTTTTTAGCTCCTTTCTTTCCTCCTCCTCCTCCTCCTCCTCCTCCTCCTCCTCCTCCTCCTCCTCCTCCTCCTCCTCCTCCTCCTCCTCCTCCTCCTGCTCATCTTCTCTGTTCCCGCATCCTCATCCTATCTCTCTCTCTCTCTCTCTCTCTCTCTCTCTCTCTCTCTCTCTCTCTCTCTCTCTCTCTCTCTCTCTCTCTCTCTCTCTCACCCTGGAAGAAATTAAAATATCCCACCAAATCTCTTCCTCTCCTTTTCTCCTTCACTTTTCTTTCGTCTTGCATATCCTAAGTCGAAGGGGATTACATGCAAAGCCCCTGAAGAGGACATAAACGCGCCCCATTTTTCGCCCCGGCGGCCAGAGGAAGGGGCCGGCGCAGGGCGGGTCTGCGGCCTCGTTGAATCTGCCTGAGTCTGCCCTCGCCGAGCTGTCCTAAGCTGGCCGGCGGAGAAAGAAAACGGGACTGGTATTGTTGTGATGATGTGAGACGGTCGTGATCTTGATGGCTACTGAAGAGGAGGAGGAGGAGGAGGAGGAGGAGGAGGAGGAGGAGTAGGAGGTGGTGTGAGGTGTCTTATAGATGTTGTTGTTGCTGTTGTTGTTTTCGTTTTCTTTTTCTTTTATCTGTTTTTTTTCTGTTTAGCTTTTTTTATTGTCTTTTTTTGTGTGTGTTTTTTTGTGGATTCCTCACTTTCATCTGTTTAATTTGTTTAGATTTTTGTATATATTGTTTTCTTTTTATTTAACCTCCTCATTACTAACTTTTCTTTTGTTTCATTTTACTTTTTTTCATTTTACATTTCATTTATTTTTCTGCATTGACAACTTTTATTTCGTTTTTGTTTTTCTTTCTTTCTCTACCTTTCTTTTCCAACAGGAGTTAATTGTGGTCTGTTTTTTTTATTTTTATCCTCGTTTGTTTTCCTTGTGTTTTGATTTTGTTTGCTTATTTATTAATTTATTTTACTCTTGTTCTTCTTTATCTCTTGTTTCTCTTTTTTGTTCTTCGTCTTTCTCCTCTAAAACGTAGTTAAAACCTACTCTTTTGATCGAAGTTATTATTATTATTATTATTATTATTATTATTATTATTATTATTATTATTATTATTATTATTATTATTATTATTATTGTTATTATTATCATCATCATCATCATCATCATCATCATCATCATCATCATTATTGTCATCACATCATCATGCGGTCTCTGTATGGCCGTGATTTATAGGACATGATATATTCCTGCCATTCTCTCTCTCTCTCTCTCTCTCTCTCTCTCTCTCTCTCTCTCTCTCTCTCTCTCTCTCTCTCTCTCTCTCTCTCTCTCTCTCTCTCCTCTCCTCTCCTCCTCCTCCTCCTTCTGCGCTTGCCAAAACTTTAGAATTATTGCCATTTTTATATATCGCAAGCAGAGCCTCCCTTCTGTCCGCTCTGCCAAAACCAGCCCTTCTTTCCTCCACCCCACCCTCTCTCTCTCTCTCTCTCTCTCTCTCTCTCTCTCTCTCTCTCTCTCTCTCTCTCTCTCTCTCTCTCTCTCTCTCTCTCTCTCTCTCTCTCTGTGTGTGTGTGTGTGTGTGTGTGTGTGTGTGTGTGTGTGTGTGTGTGTGTGTGTGTGTGTTTCTTCGCTCTCTTTTATCAGTTTCATCTCCTCTTCCCTCATGTTTCTTTTTTTTTCTCTTTTTCTCTTTTTATGTTTTGTCTTCCATTTCCTTTTTCCTCTTACGATTCTGTCTTATTCTCTCTCTCTCTCTCTCTCTCTCTCTCTCTCTCTCTCTCTCTCTCTCTCTCTCTCTCTCTCTCTCTCTCTCTCTCTCTCTCTCTCTCTCTCTCTCTCTCTCTCTCTCTCTCTCCATCAATATGTTCTCTGGCTCACTCAACGAAAGAATTTGCAATATTTTCTTTATTAATATTTTTTTCTCTCTCTCTTCACATTCTATTCACTCCCATACACTTTATTTTTCACCCATTTTCTCTTACACTTTTATTATTCCCTTCTTCCTCTCTTCCCTCTTCTTTCTTTCTTTCTTTTTTGTTATGTTTTCATCTCCACTACTTCCCTCTTGCCGTTTCCTCTTCCTTTTCCTTTACTCTGAGATTCCTCCCTCCTCGTCCTCCTCCTCCTCCTCCTCCTCCTTCTCCTCCTCCTCCTCCTGGGTTTTCGTCTCTCTAACACAGTCCAAAAACCTCTCCATTTCTTCCCTAATCACCTCCCTTCTTGTCTCCACTTTCCTCCCCTTTTCTCTATTCACTCTTTCGCCCACTCTTCTGCTTCCTTCCTGTAAATGGCCTTTTCCTTCCTTCCTTTCATCTTTCCTTGTTTTTATTTTTTTATGATTTTTGTTTTACTCTTCCTTTAACTCTCGTTTTCATCCACTTTGTGTCCTTTTTTTTTCATTTCCTTGTATCCTTCATTTATCTTCACGTCTTCATTCACTCCTTCTCTCTCTCTCTCTCTCTCTCTCTCTCTCTCTCTCTCTCTCTCTCTCTCTCTCTCTCTCTCTCTCTCTCTCTCTCTCTCTCTCTCTCTCTCTCTCTCTCTCTCTCTCTCTCTCTCTCCCTCATTATCTTGCTTTATTTTTTTTTCTATTCCTTTTCATTTATTGTTCCTTTCCATATTTTTCCTCTTCCTCTCTTTTTTTCCCCATTGTTTATTTAGTTATCAATATTCCATCCCCGTTTCTTTTCCTTTCCCCCCTTCCTTTCCTTTTTCCTTTCATTTTTTTCCATCATTTGATTTAATGTCAAGCTCACTTTTCTTATTTCTTTCCTTCCTTCCTTTTTCCTTCCTTTTTCGTTATGCCCGTATCATTTTCCTTATCCTATCCCTCCTTCTCTCCTTCCTTCACATACCCACTATTGCTATCCTGTGACCAGTTCCTTCCTTCCTATCTTCATTCCTTCCTTCCTACATCCCTTCACGTACAAACTCTATCCTTTCATTCTCTCCCTCTTTCCTTCAGTCTTTCTTATCCCCACTTCCTTAATTCCTACGTTCATTCATTCCTTCTTTCATTTATAAACTGCAGTGTCCTCAGTTGATCCCTACTTCTTTCACCCTCCCTTTCTCTCCTTCAGTCCCTACTATCCTTACTTAATGCCCAGTTCTTTCCCTCCCTCCCGCCCTCTTCTGTGCCCACTCCACCTGCTCGGGAATGAAAATTTATCGAATTCTCCCCAGCCTCAGGAAGGAGTAAGGAAAAAGCTCTTAAGGAAATTTTATAGGATCTCGTAAATAGGTGCTCCGTTATTCTCTAGCTCTCGTGTATCTCTCTCTCTCTCTCTCTCTCTCTCTCTCTCTCTCTCTCTCTCTCTCTCTCTCTCTCTCTCTCTCTCTCTCTCTCTCTCTCTCTCTCTCTCTCTCTCTCTCTCTCTCTGGGTAGTCCTCCATCTCTCCAGTCTTTCTTTCAACTTTCTTTCAACTTTCTTTCAACCTCCCTCTCATTCCTCTCTTTTTTTTTTATCTGTTTCTTTTTCTCGTTCTCTCTTTCTCTCTTTCTATCTTTTTACCTTCTGCGTTTCTTCTTCCTGGAACTTACTTTTTTTTTTTTTTTGTATGTATTTTTCCCCACTTGTATCCTCTTTGTTCTTCTCTCTCTCTCTCTCTCTCTCTCTCTCTCTCTCTCTCTCTCTCTCTCTCTCTCTCTCTCTCTCTCTCTCTCTCTCTCTCTCTCTCTCTCTCTCTCTCTCTCTTTCTTTCTTTCTTTCTTTTTTTGCTATTCCTCCTCCATCTCCTTCTTCACCACTTCTCCCCCTCCTCCTCCACTTCCTCCTGTCTTTCCTTAATTTTATTTCCTCTTATTATTTACCTTGTGCAACATTTTCCGTTTCCATTTTTCGTCTCAAACTTCGTCTTTCTCTCTCCATTATCTCATATATTTCCTCTTTCTTCGTCCATTATCTGTATTTTACATGAGCACTTTTCATGTTAATCTCTCTCTCTCTCTCTCTCTCTCTCTCTCTCTCTCTCTCTCTCTCTCTCTCTCTCTCTCTCTCTCTCTCTCTCTCTCTCTCTCTCTCTCTCTCTCCCTTTGTCACACTAGAAAATGTCACAATTTTTATTATTAGTTCTCTCATTTCTCTTTATTATTCGTCCTCCATCCCTTCGCCTCCTTCATCAACCTACCTTCCTAACATAGCTTCCCTCTTCTTTTTCCTCCTCCTCCTCCTCCTCCTCCTCCTCCTCCTCCTCCTCCTCCTCCTCCTCCTCCTCCTTCTCATTGTTCTCTGCTTACTCATTTTCCTCTTCATTTTCTGTTTCCTCCTGACCTTCCTGTTACTCTTCCTCCTACTTTTCTTCCTCTTCCTCATTTTCTACTTCTTCCCTGACCTCCTCCTTCTCCTCCTCCTCCTCTGCTTCTTCCTGTTTCTGCACCGCCTTCTTCTCCTCTTTCTTTTATTCTACTTCCTCCTGTTTCTGCACCTTCTCCTCCTCCTCCTCCTCCTCCTCCTCCTCCTCCTCCTCCTCCTCCTCCTCCTCCTCCTCCTCCTCCTCCCCCGTCATCCTCCTCCTCCTCCTCGTCATCCTCCTCCTCCTCCTCCTCCTCCTCCTCCTCATCTTGATCACTACTTCCTCTACTACCACCACCACCACTACCTTCTCTTCCTTGCACTTCTGCTTCTCCTCCTCCTCCTCATCCTCCTCCTTCTTCCACTAACCCCCCACCACCAGCACGACCACCACCACCATCCCTACCACTGCCACCACCAGCAGCGCCACCTTCTGCCCCTCCTTCACTCTCTTAACATATTCAGGTAAAAAAGGGGAGGTTTATGTGCTCGTAAAATATGTCCGACTTTAATTGATTTTGCGTCTGCGTGTGTTATTGCGGAAAAATGAGTACGGGGAAGGAAGAGAGTATCCTTGGGCACCGTCTCTCATGGCCGAGTTACGAGCCTCTCCCCACCCGCCTAAACATTATTACAACCTGGATTTATAACACGCTCCTTTCCCTTCCCTTCCTCCCGACCCCACCCCACCCCACCACCTCCTTCCTCCTTCCTCCTTCCTCCTTCCTCCTTCCTATCCTAGCCTTCCTCTGCCTCTCTCTCTCTCTCTCTCTCTCTCTCTCTCTCTCTCTCTCTCTCTCTCTCTCTCTCTCTCTCTCTCTCTCTCTCTCTCTCTCTCTCTCTCTCTGCTTCTCTGATTCTCTCTCTCTCTCTCTCTCTCTCTCTCTCTCTCTCTCTCTCTCTCTCTCTCTCTCTCTCTCTCTCTCTCTCTCTCTCTCTCTCTCTCTCTCTCTCTCTCTCTCTCTCTCTCTCTCTCTCTCTCTCTCTCCTGCCGCCTACTTGCCTCCTCCTCCTCCTCCTCCTCCTCCTCCTCCTCCTCCTCCTCCTCCTCCTCCTCCTCCTTCGTCGCCGCCGCCTCCTCCTTCGCCTCCTTCTCTCTTCTGCCGCCCGAAATCCGCCCAAAACTATCTGGTCTTCGCTCTCTCTCTCTCTCTCTCTCTCTCTCTCTCTCTCTCTCTCTCTCTCTCTCTCTCTCTCTCTCTCTCTCTCTCTCTCTCTCTCTCTCTCTCTCTCTCTCTCTCTATATATATATATATATATATATATATATATATATATATATATATATATATATATATATATATATATATATATATATATATATATATATATATATAATACGTCCATTCTCCTTCCGTCTTTCTTATTTCTTTCTTAATTTTGTTTTGTCTATGCTCGCTAATGTTTTCCTTGTCCCGTTCGTTCTTCGTGTCTCTCCCTCATTTTCTTTATTTTTTCCCTTGTATTTTTTTCCTTACTTGTGTGTATTTGTGTTGGAGAATTTTTTTCCTCTCTTCTTTCTTCTTTCCTCTTTGTTGGTTGGTGGTGCTTGTTTTCTTACTTTTCTTTACCTTCTTCATGTTTATGGTTCCTTTGTAGTTGTTTTGAGACTTTTTTGCTTGAAATCCTTTAGTTTTCCTTTAATTTTATTTGTCTAATTTCTTGCGCTTTGCTTGGCTGTTTCTCTTTTTTTTTTTTTACTTTTCATTTTCTCTCTCTCTTTCTCCTTCTCTTTTCTATCCTGCATTCGTTCTCTTTTCTTTATTTTTTTCTTTCTGTATAAGTCTTTCTAGTTTCTCTTTTGATCTTTCTTTCGTGTGCTTATTTTCGTCCTTGCCAATATTGTTCTCTGTATTTCCTTCCCTGTTTTATGTTTCCCTCCCGTTTTTTGCTTTTTTCCTCTCCTCCTCCTCTTATTCCTCCGCTACCGCCGCTGCTGCCTCCTCCTCCTCCTCCTCCTCCTCCTCCTCCTCCTCCTCCTCGGCCTTTCCCTTCATCTTACCCCTTTCTTTTTCATGATCTTCGTTCAAATGTGAGTTTTCTTCACTTCTTTTTCTTTTGAGTATATTTCTTTCCCTCCCTCTCTTTCTCTCTTTCTCTCTTTCTCTCCATTTCCTGTCTTTCTCTCAAAATACTGGTAGTCTTTCCACTCTTCCTTTTGCTTTATTCCTCCTTTATCTGCTCCATTCTTCTTTCTAATCCTGCTTTCTCATTCCTTACTTATTCCTCTTTGCTAGTGACGATCATGATTGTGGGCGAATGATGGGCGTGGGTGAGCGTCGTTTGGACTTTGCGGGCGTGGCAGGGCGGGACCTTACGTGCTTTTAGAAGTGTGTGTGTGTGGGAGGGTGGGGGGCGTTTGTGTGTTGTGTGTGTGTATGTGTGGGTGGGGAGGAAGGAAGGAAGAAAGGTGGAGTGAGGATGGAAATGTGTGTGTGTGTGTGTGCATGCGTGTGTGGATTGAGTAACAGGAGATGAAGTTTAGAGTTGAGTGGAAAGAACAGAGCAAAGGGAAGTGGGTGGATGGGTAAGTGCGTGTGTGCGTGTGGGTGTGTGTGGGTCATGTGAATTAGGAGGTGGAGTTTGCAGTTAGGAGGAAAGAGTGAAGGGAACATAGATAATATAGAATCTGCTAATATGTGTTTTAGAGTTTGGAATTAAAAGGAAAGAGAGAAGAATATATGAAAGAAAGATAACGCACAATGTACCGATCCGTGCTTATCTAATTAGTGTTGTTTATATACCTTAATGAATTTCTATACGTTTCTGCATCTAGTGGAAATTAGCAAGGTTTTCAAATGTGTTTTCATGATATTTACCCACAGTTTAACAAGAATTACCTACTTTTAAAAGGGAAAAAAAAACTTTCTTAACCCGACTATGTATCTCTGTGGCCTTTGAAAGTAGTCCTAGTGAAAATACGAGGCGTTTTGATTGAAAGGAGCGCGTGATGTGAGAGAATGAGAGATCAAGGAAGGTTACTCACGTGTTCTGTGCTTGATAGTGTTTGTGTTGTTCATTGGGGCAAAATTTTCCTTGACCTTTCTTTGTTTGTTATAAGTTTCTCTCTCTCTCTCTCTCTCTCTCTCTCTCTCTCTCTCTCTCTCTCTCTCTCTCTCTCTCTCTCTCTCTCTCTCTCTCTCTCTCTCTCACTATATTCCACCTCACTAACATCCATATTTCTCCTCCTCCTCCTCCTCCTCCTCCTCCTCCTCCTCCTCCTCCTCCTCCTCCTCTGTCACCTTTTCCTTCTTTCCTTCCTGCGCTCCTAAATTTTCTTCGCTTCTTCTCTCTCTCTCTCTCTCTCTCTCTCTCTCTCTCTCTCTCTCTCTCTCTCTCTCTCTCTCTCTCTCTCTCTCTCTCTCTCTCTCTCTCTCTCTCTCTCTCTCTCTCATCCCCTACACTCCTTCATCACAAGTCTCTCTAGTCTTCTTTTCCTTTGAATTTCGTTCTTCCTCCTCCTCCTCCTCCTCCTCCTCCTCCTCCTCCTCCTCCTCCTCCTCCTCCTATTTTCTTTCCTTCCCAACCCTCTCTTTTTCTTTTTTTATTCTTCATCTCCACTAATCCCTTCCTCTTCCTCTTCTTCTTCTTCTTCTTCTTCTTCTTCTTCTTCTTCTTCTTCTTCTTCTTCTTCTTCTTCTTCTTCTTCTTCTTCTTCTTCTTCTTCTTCTTCTTCTTCTTCTTCTTCTTCTTCTTCTTCTTCTTCTTCTTCTTCTTCTTCTTCTTCTTCTTCTTCTTCTTCTTCTTCTTCTTCTTCTTCTTCTTCTTCTTCTTCTTCTTCTTCTTCTTCTTCTTCTTCTTCTTCCTCCTCCTCCTCCTCCTCCTCCTCCTCCTCCTCCTCCTCCTCCTCCTCCTCCTCCTCCTCCTCCTCCTCCTCCTCCTCCTCCTCCTCCTCCTCCTCCTCCTCCTCCTCCTCCTCCTCTTCTTCTTCTTCTTCTTCTTCTTCTTCTTCTTCTTCTTCTTCTTCTTCTTCTTCTTCTTCTTCTTCTTCTTCTTCTTCTTCTTCTTCTTCTTCTTCTTCTTCTTCTTCTTCTTCTTCTTCTTCTTCTTCTTCTTCTTCTTCTTCTTCTTCTTCTTCTTCTTCTTCTTCTTCTTCTTCTTCTTCTTCTTCTTCTTCTTCTTCTTCTTCTTCTTCTTCTTCTTCTTCTTCTTCTTCTCCTTCTTCAATTTCGTGAAAATATTAATATTGCGCTTTCTTGTTTTCATGTCCCCCACATTCTCTCTCTCTCTCTCTCTCTCTCTCTCTCTCTCTCTCTCTCTCTCTCTCTCTCTCTCTCTCTCTCTCTCTCTCTCTCTCTCTCTCTCTCTCTCTCTCTCCTTTCTTTCAATTCTCTTAAATACAGTCTTTTCCCTCTCTATTTTTTGCTTTATTTTCTTTTTGCTTTTTCCTCTTTCGCTTCTCCTTGTTTTACTCTCCCCTCCACTGCACTCCCATTTATCCGGTTGCAACTCTCTCTCTCTCTCTCTCTCTCTCTCTCTCTCTCTCTCTCTCTCTCTCTCTCTCTCTCTCTCTCTCTCTCTCTCTCTCTCTCAAGATGGCAGGTTCTTCTCTTTTCTTCCTCCCAACCACACTCGCTCTTTCCTCAACCTCTTCCACTCTCTCTCTTTCTCTACCCTTCCTCCCCCTCCCTTCTCTTCCCCCTTCCCCCTCTTTCCTCCACCTCCACCTCCACCGCTTCCTCCTCCTCCTCCTCCTCCTCCTCCTCCTCCTCCTCCTCCTCCTCCTCCTCTGTCTCCACCCCCCAACTTCGCCAAGACATATATATATCCCTCCTCCTCCTCCTCCTCCTCCTCCTCCTCCTCCTCCTCCTCCTCCTCCTCCTCCTCCTCCTCCTCCTCCTCCTCCCTCAGAAAAGAGGCACTGCGGACGGTGGGAGAAAAAGGTTTGCTTTACGAGTGCCAGCTAAGGTAGTTTTAGGGGGAGGGGGAAGGGAAGGAGAGGGGAGGAAGAGGTAAGGGGGAAGATCAAGGCTTGGAGGGGAAAGAGAAGGGGAGAGTAGGTAGGGGGAGGAAGAGTAAGAGGGTTGTGCTGGATGGAACCTTGAGTGGGAGGAAAGAAGAGAGGGAGGGGAGGGCAGGGTAGGAAGGGAAGTAGGGGTGCCTTGGGTAGCATTATCATAATCCAAGGGTCGTCTCTCTCCCTTATTTATGTTTCGCCATCTATTTATTCTTGTGTATGTGTGTGTGTGTGTGTGTGTGTGTGTGTGTGTGTGTGTGTGTGTGTGTGTGTGTGTGTGTGTGTGTGTGTGTGTAGGTTGGTGGGTGGGTATGTAAATAGACAGCTGTGTATGTGTTTCATGTGGTATGTGCGTTTTATTGTTTTTTTTTTTTTATATCTTTTATCGTGATGTCAATAATAATAATAATAAAAATAATAATAATAATAATAATAATAATAATAATAATAATAAAACTACTGACGCATATGGATTTAATAAAAGTGAGGACATATTAAGAGAAGAAAGAGAAGTAGGAGAAGGAGGAGGAGGAGGAGGAGGAGAAGGGGGAGGAGGTGTCAGGGCTACAGTACTTGAGAGCAAGGTCTTCTCATTAGTATTACTCAGGTGAGCTTCTTCAGGTAGACGCCGCTAATTAAGATTCGCTTCCCGTTGTGACTAATGGCAAAGTACTCCCCTCTCCCTCTCTCCCTCCACTGTCCCACCTTCCTTCATTATGTCCCTCCTTCATTTCTTTCTTTTTCTCCCTCCTTCGCTCCCCTCTCCTCCTGTTTCTCTTCCCCCTTCCGATATATTTCTCTTTTCTCTTTCGCCACTCTCCTTCTCTTCTTTCTCTTTATCCTTCTGTGTTTTCTTCTTTTCTTCGTTTCCTCTCCTTTCTCTGTCTCTTTGACCTCTTCCTTCTCCTCCTCCTCTCGTCTCCTCATATTCTCTTCCTTATCTCTGTCTCCGTCATCCTCTCATCCACTCTTCCTATCCTCTCACATACACTTACTCCGGCTCCTCTCTCTTACTCCCCCTTCCTCCTTTCCATCCCCTCTCCCTTTCTTCCTTTCCCACTCTTTCATCTTCCTACTCCACTTTCCTTCCCTTGTATCCCTTCTCCCTTTTTTCTTCTGCAGTTACTCTCCCCCTCCTCCTCCTCCTCTTCCTCCTCCACCTCCTCCTTATCTTCCTCCTCCTCCTCCTCTCTTTCTCCCCTCAGCCCTCTCCTCCTCCCTCTCAGCCCCCTCCTTCTTTCCTCCTTAATTTCTTCCCAACCTTCCTTCGCCCTCTCTATCCTTCCCTTCTCTCCCTCCTCCTCCTCCTTCCCTCCCTTCTCTCTATCCCCGGAAAACCTCCCGAGAGAGACTTAAGAGGAGGAGGAAGAAAAGTAAAAAGAAAAAAAGAGAAGAAAAAGGAGGAAGATTAGAGTAAAGAAAAGAGAAAGTGAGGGTACATTCAATAAAAAGGAGTATATGAAAGATGATGGAGAGAGAGAGTGAGAGAGAAAGAGGAAGAGAAGAGGAAGAAGGATGAGAGGAGGTTAAGAGGAGGAGGAGGAGGAGGAGGAGGAGGAGGAGGAGGAGGAGTGGCTGAAGAAAGAGGAGATGGAGGAGGAGGAGGGAGAAAATTAAATTAATGCGAGATGAAAATACTACGTGTGCATATCAGAGGAAGTGGTGAAAGAAAATGGAGGATGGAAATATTAAGGAAATGTGAGAAATTGAGAGAGAGAGAGAGAGAGAGAGAGAGAGAGAGAGAGAGAGAGAGAGAGAGAGAGAGAGAGAGAGAGAGAGAGAGAGGAGAATGAAATGATTGCAAGAGAAAAGTACAGAGGGAGACACAAGGGGAGAAAAGTAAAAACGAAGGAAGGGAAGGAGAGACCGACAGAGGGAGGGAGATAAACACAAAAATGAAACGAAGGAAGGAGATAAAGAAGAAAAACAAAATGCAGAAAGGGCAAAGAGGAGAAAAGTAAGAGATAGAGAAAAAAGAAACTAGCAGAGAGAGAGAGAGAGAGAGAGAGAGAGAGAGAGAGAGAGAGAGAGAGAGAGAGAGAGAGAGAGAGAGAGAGAGAGAGACGCAGCACGAGAAAAATACCAGGACGGGACAAGTTATAAGGGTTTTAACTTGGCCAGATACAGCTGACTTGGGACTTATCTGGTCCAGGAAAAATCCCCGTCAAGTTTATGTGTATTTGGGGTAAAAACTTTTGATGGAGGAGAGGGCAAATGCGCCCCCTTAGTTCTGTGGATTTATTGGAAGGAGTGCGGAAGCCCGGGCTGTTTCGTGTAGGAGTTGGGGGCGGGGAGAGGAGAGGAGGGTTGAGGAAGTCAGAGAGAGAGAGAGAGAGAGAGAGAGATGGGTGAGTATGTGTATTTGTGAAGTTATTTTGGAGTTTAAGGTACCTTCAGAGAGAGAGAGAGAGAGAGAGAGAGAGAGAGAGAGAGAGAATCCAGATAAATAGCCATGCAGATGGACAAGTACATGCAAATAAACATGTGCACCCCCGCGGGAATGCGTGTGTGTGTGTGTGTGTGTGTAAGTGTGGGTGTGCGTGCGCGCGCGAGATCGACATCAAAAGATTGTTGACACGTACACACTCTTCTTACAAGCAAGTAAATATACACTGCTTGGCTTCCGTGTTTATGACTGCTTTGCGGCGCGAGAGGGATGCTTACGCGAGCGCGCGCTCACACACACACACACACACACACACACACACACACACACACACACACACACACACACACACACACGCGAAACTACATTGAGCGTGCACACATCCATACACGCTTGAACACACACTCCCTCTCTCTCTCTCTCTCTCTCTCTCTCTCTCTCTCTCTCTCTCTCTCTCTCTCTCTCTCTCTCTCTCTCTCTCTCCGTGACAGATAATATCCAAGTTTCCAGTCGCTTCCGAACAATTTCTTCGAATTTTGTACAGTCTTTCCTTATAGCAGTTTCTTCCCCCGCCCCCTATATCTCATTAATAATTTTCATCCGACTCTTCTTCTTGCTCCTCCTCCTTCTCCTCCTCCTCCTCCTCCTCCTCCTCCTCCTCCTCCTCCTCCTCCTCCTCCTCCTCCTCCTCCTCCTCCACCATAAACCTAATGCAACGACTGTTTTTCCGTGCATCTATTTCCATTGTCTGTTCGTCATAGTCGCTGGTGCTCGTCTCTGCTTGCGTGTGTGTGTGTGTGTGTGTGTGTGTGTGTGTGTGTGTGTGTGTGTGTGTGTGTGTGTGTTTGGGACCTTGAGGACGGTGGCTGCCGAGTGTCATACGCAAATAGACATTCATGTGTGTGTGTGTTTTTGTGTGGCGGTGGAGGAAAAGTGGAGAAGATGAGAGGGTAGGAAAAAGGAGAGAGAGAGAGAGAGAGAGAGAGAGAGAGAGAGAGAGAGAGAGAGAGAGAGAGAGAGAGAGAGAGAGATTCACACACGGAAGAAGCACATTTATCCCATGCACTTTTTTTTCTTTTCTTTCTTTTTTTCCGTAATAAGACAGCCAAGTCCCAGTGTGTGTGTGTGTGTGTGTGTGTGTGTGTGTGTGTGTGTGTGTGTGTGTGTGTGTGTGTGTGTGTGTGCGTAGCAAGCGTGCAGGTAGCGTGTGGATGTGTGCGTGATGCGTCTGTCTGTATGTCAAAGCGTTAAGTTTTTCTTTTCTTTCTCTCTCTCTCTCTCTCTCTCTCTCTCTCTCTCTCTCTCTCTCTCTCTCTCTCTCTCTCTCTCTCTCTCTCTCTCTCTCTCTCTCTCTCTCTGTTCATCCTGTAACCGCACACACACACACACACACACACACACACACACACACACACACACACACACACACACACACACACACACACACACACACACACACACACATCAACACTCACACACCGGCACAGACATGTATAGATTTTGGCGGGAGTGCGAGGCCAAAGAGTCTTTTGCGTCTGTGCATCTTTTATCCTCCTCGGCGGCTGTAGTGGGAGGGTTGGAGGGAAGGAAGGAGGGAGGGAGGGAGGGAAACTAGTACACTTGATGCTGGAGCGTGTGTTGTGGGAAACATTTTTTTTTTCCTGTACTTTTTTCCCCCCGTTTATAAGGTTTACTTCGTGGTTTCATGTGTGTGTGTGTGTGTGTGTGTGTGTGTGTGTGTGTTAAAGGTTTGTTGTTTTTGTTGTTGTTGTTGTTATTGTTATTGTTCCTGGTGCAGTTTTAGGAAGACACAATAACAAAAAGCACTGGAAAGAATAAACGAAAGAAGAAGGGGAAAAAAAGAAAGCAGTGAAGGGAAGGAAGGGAGTGAAGGACAGAAGAGTTGGGTCCTTCCTCTTTCTTCATCTCTTCTTTCCCTTCCCCCGTTTTTTATCACTATTTTGTATCGTATTGCGTTCATTCTTTCCTTTCATCCCCTCATATCTTTTCCTTGTTTTCTTGTTCCTTGCATTCCTTCCTTGTTTTTTTTCTTTTTTCCTGTTTTCTGTCTTACATTTCCGCCTTACAATTTCTTATCATCTTTATTCTCTCTCTATCTTTCTCCCTCCCTCTCTTTCTTTCTTTCTCTTTCCCTCCATCCATTTCTCTTTATTATATTTTTCCCTTCCCACTTGCTAACTTGCTTCACATTTCTTCCGTGACTCTCTCTCTCTCTCTCTCTCTCTCTCTCTCTCTCTCTCTCTCTCTCTCTCTCTCTCTCTCTCTCTCTCTCTCTCTCTCTCTCTCTCTCTCTCTCTCTCTCTCTCTCTCTCTCTCTCCCCATCATTCATCCCTTACTCCTTCCTTCTCTCTCTCTCTCTCTCTCTCTCTCTCTCTCTCTCTCTCTCTCTCTCTCTCTCTCTCTCTCTCTCTCTCTCTCTCTCTCTCTCTCTCTCTCTCTCTCTCTCTCTCTCTCTTGCTCCCTCCATGCCTCCCTTCCTCTCCCTCTCCCTGCCTCCATCCCTCCCTCTAGTTTTTATATGGTTTGGCACACCGCCCCGTCTTGAAGTTATTTTGACGGCCCTGGCTATTAGCAGAATGGAAGTTATTGTCACTGCTATTGTGGGGGCTTGTTGTGGAGCTGTGGTGCTGCTGTGGTGGTTGTAGTGGTGGTGTGGTGCTGTGATGTTCCTGCGGTGAGGCTCAGATTGTCTGCTTTGTGGTTGTTATGTATGGCGTTGTTTATGTTGTTGTTGTTGTTGTTGTTGTTGTTGTTGTTGTTGGTGTGGGTGCTTGCTGTGGGTGTTGTTTGTGGTGGTGATGGTGGTGGTGATGTGTTTTCAATGTTGTGTTTTGGTTTGGTTAGGTCAGGTAAAGCTAGGTTGACTTGAAGTTATGTTAGGTCAAGTTAAATTAGGTTAGGTTAGGCAAGGTTTTAGTTATGTTAAGATTAAGTTAGCTTAAGTTAGATTAGTTTAAGTTATTAGGTTAAGTTAGGTTTGGCTTGGTTACGTTATGGCCTGTTATTGTGTTGCTCTCCTGTGTTGCGTCATTGTTATGGTTTTGTTGTACTCGTAGTGTTGCGTGTTATCGTGTGTTGTAATTTCACGTATCTTTTTTTTTCTCTCTCTCTCCACCTCATCTCTCTCCCTCTCAGTGTGTTTGCAGTAGCTTGTGTTTTGTTTTTGCTGTGATTTTTTTAGGGTACATGGATGGGGAGGTGGGGGGGAAGGGAGAAAGGGATAATGTACATGTAAATCTCCCTCATCCTTTTCATGATTACTTTTTTTTTGTACTTGTATTGCATTCAGCTGGTAGCCTTAATTACCCGTCCAGCGCCAGTGTGTGTGTGTGTGTGTGTGTGTGTGTGTGTGTGTGTGCGCGCGCGTGTGCATGTGTGTGTTTGTGCAACATTATAAATATGTCTGTTTATGTTTCCTCTGCTTCCGTTTATTGTGTCGATGGTCCAGACAGGAATATTGATCTGGTAGGAGGAGAAGGAGAAGGAGAAGATGAAGGAGGAGTAGAAGTAGGAGGAGGAGGAGGAGGAGGAGGAGGAGGAAGAGGAGGAGGGAGAAGAATGAGGAGAAGGGTAGGAAAGGGGTCGAAGTAATGGAGAGGAAGGAGGAGCAGCAGGAGGAGGAGGAGGAGGAGGAGGAGGAGGAGGAAGAGGAAGGGTTGAGGCTGGTAGGAAGAGAGGAGGTGTAGGAGGAGGAGGAGGAGGAGGAGGGGGAGAATAGGGAGGCCTCATAGCTCAGGGGCGTCCGGGGTACAAACTTTCCTCAAGACCCTCCATCTCTCCCTCCCACTCTCCCTCTCCCTCTCTTTCTCCCACTCTCCCTCCCTTCCTTCCTTGGGGATCCACCGTGAGTGACGACTTAAGCTTGTGTGCTGCCAAGAGCGCCAGTGAGTACTTGTGAGTGCCAATGTTTTCCTTATACTTGTGGGGGAGGGTGCCAGCCAGGGGGGACAGTGCCAGGAAGTGCAAGGAACTGACGATAAAGGCCAAAGTGGTGACAGAAAGTGCCTGATCGTGTCATGCTTTCTAGATAGGTTTCCCTTTATCTTACTCTCACTCTCTCTTTCTCTCGCTTCCCTCTCTGTCTCTTTTTCTCCCTCTCTCTCTCCTCCTCCAAAGCGCCACAGAAGGTCGTCGCGCCCAGTACAAATGACCTTCAAGAAAAAAAAAAAAAGAGTAGATGGGTGTTGAAGGTAGAATGAGTGCCAGGAATGATGACTTAGTGCCAGGTGATGACGTTTCCTTCTCCCTCATCACCATCATTATCATCATCATCATCATCATCATCTCTACTTCCTTGTCTTCTGAGCTACTATTTTTTTCCTTTTCTTTTTTTTTTTTATTGCTTCCTTGTTTTAGTGATCTTAGTCTGTCTTCTCTCTAGTTCCTCCTCCTCCTCCTCCTCCTCCTCCTCCTCCTCCTCCTCCTCCTCCTCCTCCTCCTCCTCCTCCTCCCCGCGTGTCTCCCTGGAAGGCGTAGGGAGGCATTATTCTGTCGCAGTCGTGGGCACAACCTCACAGGGTCCGAAAAATTGTCAACTTTGGTAGGCGGGGAGGATGTAGGACCTTCCCTTCTCCCTCCTTCCCCTCCCTCCTTCCCTTCTCCCTACCCTTCGCTTCTCTATTCCCTTCCCTACTCCCTCCTTTCCTCCTCCTTCCCCTTTGTTTCTCTATTCCCTCCTTCCCTTCTCCCTCCTTCCCTCTCTCGCTTCCCTTCTCTCCCTTTCTCTTTCCTTCGTCTCTTCCCTTCTTATCCCTTCTCTTCTATTTTCTGTCCTTTTTTTTCTCTTCTCTTTGGTTCCCTTCTCTCCTTCCTTTCTTTCCTACTTCCTTACTGTTTATCTCTCTCTCTCTCTCTCTCTCTCTCTCTCTCTCTCTCTCTCTCTCTCTCTCTCTCTCTCTCTCTCTCTCTCTCTCTCTCTCTCTCTCTCTCTCTCTCTCTCTCTCTCTCTCTCTCTCTCTCTCTCTCCACTTAACCATATCACAATTCTCCCTTTCTCTTTCTATTCCCTCTTTCTCACCTTTCCTATCCACCCTCCTCCCTTCTCCCTCTTTTCTCAACTTGGAGGTAAAGTGACTAACTCCTCCTCCCTCCTTCTCTCCCTTCCTTCCTTCCCTCCCTTCCTTCCTTCCTTCCTTCCCTCTAGTCTCCCATTTCTTACCTAAACTTTCCCTCACCCTCTCCCCTATCCCCTCTCTCTCTTTCCTCTCCCTTGAATATATGCCTTTCCTATATGCATCGTGATATCAAGTGTGATCCTGAAGGTGCGGGAATGAGCTTTCTGCAGGAGAAAATTGCGTGACTGATGGAAGGGAGGTGACGGGGAAGGTGTGTAGAGAAGAGGCTGCAGGCTCCGATATTTGTCTCTTTTGTGTCCTCCTTCAGTGAGTGTTTTTTCCTTTTTTTTTTTTTTCTCTATCTCTCCTCCTCTCTCTCAGCTTATTATTTTTTTTTCGTCCATGAAAATGCATTTACTAAAACTAGGTTCTTCCTCTTCTTCCTTCTCCTCTTCTTCCTCTTCATCTTCCTTTTCTCCTTATCCTGCGTCTTCCCTCTTCTTGTTTCTCTCTCTCTCTCTCTCTCTCTCTCTCTCTCTCTCTCTCTCTCTCTCTCTCTCTCTCTCTCTCTCTCTCTCTCTCTCTCTCTCTCTCTCTCTCTCTCTCTCTCTCTCTCTCTCTCTCTCTTCCCCTCCTTTCCTCCTGCACAGGAATTCGCAAATGCTAATTCTCCTTGTAGATAATTATGAAAAGGACTCAACTCCCGCCTGTGCGCCGGGAGGAGGGTAGGGCGGGTCTGCTTCTCCTCCCGCCGGGCTTACGACCCTCCTACAGGCGGCGGGTCGTGCAAAAATGACTTATGAATGTGGGTTAGCGAGCGAAAAACTTAGAATAAAACTGGGAGAAAATTTTTAAGGCAAGAAAATTTAACGATCCTCAGCTGAGTCGTTCGTTATGGTGGGAGAATGGCCAGGTTGGAACGGCGGCGGCGGCTGATACACGCAGCGGGAGGGTATGTGCCGCGGCGACCTGCGCAGTACCGGCCCGACTGGTAGTGCTTACTATATACTGGGGTCACCTGTGTATGATGGAGGCTGCTATGGGTACCGGTGAGGGCGTCTGGGTACAAACGGGTACACTCGCGGTCACAAGTCCGATAATTTACACTCATTTGTACTGTTTTCCGTTTTCTCTTGGTCAAAAGTCCTCTCAAGTGCTCACAGTCTTACGAAACCCGATGACTGATGAATTCCTCGCAAATGAAAGGACTAACTAACGAGAAACACTAAACTCAGAAATTAATGCAGGTTGCACAAGTACTAACCATGAATGTACTGTTCTGGTACTAGTAAAGGGCTTCAGGGTACAGTTAGCGTTACCTGGGTGCCAGATGTGGGTACCTGGGGTTATGCAGGTGTTTATTAAGGTGCAAAGTGGTTTATTGGAGGCACTATGCTATTTTTTTCGTTATTTTTTCTTATCATGGTTGTAGTTATAAAACAAAAGATGAACGGTCGTGTAGATTATTTCTCGGTCTTAAAAAAAGTTTTAACATACATAGCATACATACTGCATGCATGCATGCATACATACATACATACATACCTAAATGCATACATACATACATACATACATAAACTAGGCAAACACACACCCTCTGTATTCGTGAGTTTTATGAATTGTGTGTGTGTGTGTGTGTGTGTGTGTGTGTGTGTGTGTGTGTGTGTGTGTGTGTGTGTGTGTGTATTTATTATGAAAATTCTTGTGAAAGAAATGCCTCCTTTGTTTACCTGGCTATTCCACCTTCCCTCTCCAATCCCTCTTGGTGAACCCAATTCTTATCTCCCTCCCTCTCTCTTTTCCCCGCACCTCTTATCCCCTCTTCCTCCCCTCCCCCCAACTCTCCCTCTCTAGCTGTCTTTTCTACTAACACTCCCTCCCTTTAAAACCTTTTCCTTCCCAAACACCTCCCCCTCTCCCCCTCAACAAACTTCAGCTCCCTTCTAGCCCCTCCCCTCTCTCTCTCTTCCCGCTCTCCCTATCGCCTCCTCTCACCCCACCACAGACACACACACGCACACACACTGAAAGCAATTCGCGGGGGATGAAAGAAAACCGCTTGAGTTTTGGGGCAGACTCATAAAACAAGTTCCATTAATTAATCGTCAGGTAAATTTAAGGAGTCTTGCGTCCTGGAAAATGAACTCAAAACTGTCTCATTGGGACCAAAATAAGCGTCAATTGCCGCCCATTATCCGCTAAAGAATCTCTCCTTGTCTCCTTAAAAGTGAGATATGCATCGTTTCAACACTCCAGTCTCACCAACGTCTCTCCGCCTCTGCCTCCTTCTCTTCCTCCTCTCTCTCTCTCTCTCTCTCTCTCTCTCTCTCTCTCTCTCTCTCTCTCTCTCTCTCTCTCTCTCTCTCTCTCTCTCTCTCTCTCTCTTTTCGATGTCCTCCAGTACATCCTCCGGCTTCTCCTCGTCGTCTTCGTTGTTGTTGTTGTTGTTGTTGTTGTTGTTGTTGTTGTTGTTGTTGATGATGTTGTTGTTGTCCTCTTCTCGTTTCTTTATTCTCCCTTTCTCCCTTTCCCTTTCTTTCTGTTTCTTTGTTTCTTTGTTTTTTTGTGTCTTAGTGTTCGTCTTGTTCATCTTCGTCCTTCGTTCATTTTTATTTTCTTCACCTTCGTGTCCCTGTTCGTCGTTTCCTCCTCCTCCTCTTTCTTCTTCTTCTTCTTCTTCTTCTTATTATTATTATTATTATTATTATTATTATTATTATTATTATTATTATTATTATTATTATTATTATTATTATCATTATATTCATGGTGATATCAGCAAGAGTAGGTTTATATTGCAATCTCTCTCTCTCTCTCTCTCTCTCTCTCTCTCTCTCTCTCTCTCTCTCTCTCTCTCTCTCTCTCTCTCTCTCTCTCTCTCTCTCTCTCTCTCTCTCTCATTCTCTCTCTCTCTCTCTCTCTTCTCTCTCTGTTGCTATTTTTCAATCAAATGAACGTTTTCTTCATATTTTTTTCTTTTCCAGGTTTCGTTTCTTTACTTTTCTTTCCTGCAGTTCATTCAATCATTCATTCCTCTCAGTATCGCATTTTCTTGTGTTTTATTTAGTCTTTTATCCTTGATTCTTCCTCCTGATTCCTCTCATTTCCCCTTCTCTAATGCTTTTATTACGAATATATTTAGCTATCTCTCATTCTCCTCGTCCCTTCTTTTCTGCTACTTCCTCCTCCTCCTCCTCCTCCTCCTCCTCCTCCTCCTCCTCCTCCTCCTCCTCCTCTTCTCATAAGGCAAGTAAAAGATACGAAAATTCTCTCCGTTGTATGCTAAAAACCCGCCTCCATCTCCCCCCTTCTCCTTCTCCTTCTTCTCCTCCTTCTTCCTCCCTTTCATGTCCCCCAAACCTTTCCACAATTTCAGGAAAAACAACCTCTCTCTCTCTCTCTCTCTCTCTCTCTCTCTCTCTCTCTCTCTCTCTCTCTCTCTCTCTCTCTCTCTCTCTCTCTCTCTCTCTCTCTCTCTCTCTCTCTCTCTCTCTCTCTCCTCTGTTTCTTTAATTCCTTCCTCTCCTCCTTCCTTTCTTGCTTCATACATTCTTTCTCGCATCATCAACACCTTTTTAGTCCTTCCTGTTTACTCTCTCTCTCTCTCTCTCTCTCTCTCTCTCTCTCTCTCTCTCTCTCTCTCTCTCTCTCTCTCTCTCTCTCTCTCTCTCTCTCTCTCTCTCTCTCTCTCTCTCTCTCTCTCTCTCTCTCTCTCTGTACACTCCCTGTAACACCTTTATCCTCTTTTTCCCCTTGTTTTCCATTCCTAATTACTTCCCTGCGCTTCATAACACTTCTCCGGTACATCCTTGAACACCTTCCCCAAATGCACTTACTTTTCCCTGCTTTTATCGCCCTAGACGCATAAATTTCCCTATATTTAATCGCCAAAGTACACGCATATACTTCCCTAGATTTTCTTTTGCCCTAAAAAGAAGGAAAAATGCTACTACTACTACTACTACTACTACTACTACTACTACTACTACTACTACTCCTCCTCCTCCTCCTCCTCACTGAGTATAAAGTAACGAGGCATCCATAAGGTTGAAATTACCCAGCAAACCTTTTCCCCATTAGACTTTTTTTTTCCTATTTTCCTCCCAGCTGCAAAAGGTTATATGAGCAATTTACTGGAGATTTTTGCATCGTGCGCGGCTTTTTTTCCCTCCTTCCAGCGCTGAGGGGCGGAAGTCCGTCATATGTTACACACTCAATTGCCTTCCACCGTAAAAATAGAGAGGTGGGAGGTGCCGGGGGATAGGGAGGTGGTGGTGGTGGTGGTGGTGGTGGTGGTGGTGGTGGTGGTGGTGGTGGAGGGGAACAGTAAGGGGTATAGTAAAGGAGGGTAGGGGGATGGGGGTTAAAATAAAAAAGCAGAATGTATTAAGGGTGTGTGTGTGTGTGTGTGTGTGTGTGTGTGTGTGTGTGTGTGTGTGTGTTGCTGTTTCTGCTACTACTACTATTGCTGCTGCTACTGCTACTGTTAATAATAATAATGATAATGATAATGATAATAATAATAATAATAACAACAATAATATTAATAATAAAAATAATATTAAACATTTTTATGCAACAATAACAAAAAACACCACCATCACCACTACCAACAACAAAAACAAAAACAGCAACAACAGGAACAACAACAACAACAACAAAAATAAACAAAAATTACACGGAACCCGAAAACACAATTCTCTCTCTCTCTCTCTCTCTCTCTCTCTCTCTCTCTCTCTCTCTCTCTCTCTCTCTCTCTCTCTCTCTCTCTCTCTCTCTCTCTCTCTCTCTCTCTCTCTCTCTCTCTCTCTCTCTCTCTCTCTCTCTCTCTCTCTCTCTCTCTCTCTCTCTCTCTCTCTCTCTCTCTCTCTCTCTCTCTCTCTCTCTCTCTCTCTCTCTCTCTCTCACAACGACATTCAACACTCATTGTAAAACTCTTGGTTGGGTATCGGGGAAAAAAAAAAAAGGCGGTAAAAATAAAAGCCGGGCTGCAAGTCAAAGTAATTCTCTCATTATTTTGGGAAGATTTTCAGTATCGAGTTTTTAAGATGAACAAATTTTTGAGCTAAGGAAGAGGAGGAGGACTAGAAGGAGGAGGAGGAGGAGGAGGAGGAGGAGGAGGAGGAGGAGGAGGAGGAGGAGGAAGAAAGTGTTGCAGTAATGAATTAAGGGAGAGAGAGAGAGAGAGAGAGAGAGAGAGAGAGAGAGAGAGAGAGAGAGAGAGAGAGAGAGAGAGAGAGAGAGAGAGAGAGAAAGGAATGGAGAAAAAATAACTAAATAATAGCAGAGTAAATTATCAAGACCGTAGAAAGTTCCTGTTGTAGTTTTCTTGTGTTGAGAGAGAGAGAGAGAGAGAGAGAGAGAGAGAGAGAGAGAGAGAGAGAGAGAGAGAGAGAGAGAGAGAGAGAGAGAGAGAGAGAGAGAGATTGGGTGGGGAAGAAGGCTGAGGAGAAAGAAGAATAACACACACACACACACACACACACACACACACACACACACACACACACACACACACACACACACACACACACACACACACACACACACACACAGTTCTTTCCTGTAAAACAGAAATAAAGTAAAAATTTGAGAAGAAAAAATCAAACACTGAGCTGATTAATTGAGAAAGGCAAGACGAAAATACAGAAGAAAGAAATAAAGAAAGAGAAGAAACGAAAAGAAAAGAAAGCGAAAAAAAAAATGATACGAGGAAGCGAGCGAGTGAGTGATGAAGGAAAGATATTAAATAAAAAAAATACAAGAAGGAAAGGAAATTAAAAAAAAATAATAATAACTAAGATTGATGTCCGCTATTGCTTCATAAATTAGACACGTTAATTAACATCCAAACTGGTGACGTCACTACTCACACCTGTACACTCACACCTGACACATTTATATATAGACGCTAAATAAAAGATACAAAACAAAATCACTTAATCAGAACAATAACGTAATGTTGCAGATAATGACGAGGATGATAACTCGTTCTTCTCTTATCTCTTTATTATTCCTTCTTTCTTTTTGTATCCTCTCTGTTTTTATTCTTTCTCCCTCCTTCCTGTCCCTTCTTCATCCCCGCCACTCCTCCTTCATTTTCTCCTTTCTTTCCTGTTTTGCATCCTTAAATCTCCCTGACTAAAGTTGATTTTCTTTCTGTTCTTTACTTCTTTTTGTTTTCCTTCCTTTCCCCTCCCCTTCCTTTCCTTTCCGTGATCTTCCTTCTCTTCTCTTCGCTTCTCTTCTGTTTGTTTCCTTTGCCTTTCCTCTTCTTCGCATCCTTCCTGTTTGCTTCCTCTCTTTTTTGTCCTTGTCACTCCTTTCCTTCCCTTCCCATCCTTTCCCTTCTCTTCCCTTATCTTCCATGTTTTTTCTTCCATTCCCTTCCCTTCTCTTCATCCCTTCTCTTCCCTTCTCCACTCTTGTCTTCCCCCTTTCCCTTTTTATCTCGTTTAATTTCTCGTCTCTACCCTTCTCGTCTCTTTTATTCTATTCTGTTACCTTTCCTTATATCCCTTCCATTCCCTTCCCTTCTACCTTCAGGAGTGAAGAGAAGGGGTCGGTGAACGTCAAGTCAACTCCACAATCGCGATTACATAAATAATCTCTTGGGCTGAACGAGAAAAAGAATCACTCACAGGATTCTAAATTGAGCACTGATTACAACGCTATTAAATGCAGGTTTTGCTAATATCCTGAACACGGCGAGGCTTGGGAGGAGGGGGGGGGCAGAGAGAGTGAGGAGAGGAGCAGCACAGAGGGAGGGTAAGGGAGGGAGGGAGTTACAGAGAGGAGTCGGGTAATGGTGGTGGGTGTGGAAGCCAATATTTATATTAAAAAAAAAAAGAATTCGGGTTCATATTAATCGGAGTTAATTGTTTTCATTGCTGTGTATTTATTTGAGTTCCCTTTTCTCTCTCTCTCTCTCTCTCTCTCTCTCTCTCTCTCTCTCTCTCTCTCTCTCTCTCTCTCTCTCTCTCTCTCTCTCTCTCTCTCTCAACTTTTTATGTTAGCTAGGAAGTGAGTGTCTGGCTTTTTCATTATTATTATTATTATTATTATTATTATTATTATTATTATTATTATTATTATTATTATTATATTCATTTGTTGTTGCTAATGCTGTTTTTCGAAGAGGGGACAAGAGAAAGAGGGATAAAGAAAAGGAGGAGGGAAGGTGGAAGAGAAAATGAAGAGGGGAGGGATGAGAAAATGCGGAAAATGAGGTGATAACAATGACTGAAATAGTGCCACGTGAATATGACAAGAGAGAGAGAGAGAGAGAGAGAGAGAGAGAGAGAGAGAGAGAGAGAGAGAGAGAGAGAGAGAGAGAGAGAGAGAGAGAGAGAATGCAACTGGAGATCGAGAGGGGAGGGGAGAGGACAATAAGAAAGAAACAAGAAGGAAAGAATATAATGGAAAAAGATGGAGAGAGGGGAGAGAGAGAGAGAGAGAGAGAGAGAGAGAGAGAGAGAGAGAGAGAGAGAGAGAGAGAGAGAGAGAGAGAGAGAGAGAGAGAGAGAGAGAGAGAGATTGTGTAAAGATGAAAAAGGAAACATGGGGATGCACGACGTATATAGCAAGAGAGAGAGAGAGAGAGAGAGAGAGAGAGAGAGAGAGAGAGAGAGAGAGACGGCAGCAGCAAATAATAAAAAGACTCATACACAACAAATAAATTAAAAATCCCCCGCTGAGGTATTTAAATTAAAAAGAGTAATTACAGCAAAACTCGGAGCGGAATGTGGAAAATTTTTGTGCACTATAATTTAGCGAAGCTTTTATTGACTTATGGATTAGCTGTTGTTTTAGCGAAATGGAATGTTTACAATGAATTATATGGTCCTTTGTGGGGGGGGAGATGTGGAGGAGGAGGAGGAGGAGGAGGAGGAGGAGGAGGAGGAAGAGGAAAAGGGATGTTAGGGTGTGTTTTTATTTGTCTGTTTTGTATGCTGGGGTGATGTTGCGTGTGTGTGTGTGTGTGTGTGTGTGTGTGTGTGTGTGTGTGTGTGTGTGTGTGTGTGTGTGTGTGTGTATGTGTGTGTGCTTGTGTGATATGCGTGATTGTCTCTTCTTTTGTACTCTCTCTCTCTCTCTCTCTCTCTCTCTCTCTCTCTCTCTCTCTCTCTCTCTCTCTCTCTCTCTCTCTCTCTCTCTCTCTCTCTCTCTCACTTTGTTGTATACGTGGTTGGCTTTGTGTTGCATAAAATATCTGTGTTAGTATTTATTTCGCTTCCCGTCACAAGGTATAAATTTGCCTCAAAAAGCCTCATATTACCTGATGAATCGATGTCTTTTGTGTGGGCCTTCCTTTTTTTTCGTGGTGTGTATATATAGACTTTTTTTTTTTTTTTTTTTGTGTGTGTTAATCTTTTGTCCCGTATTCACCATTATTCATTATTTTTCCTCATATTCCTCCATTGTGTTTTCCTTTCCTCCTCCTCCTCCTCCTCCTCCTCCTCCTCCTCCTCCTCCTCCTCCTCCTCCTCCTCCTCCTGCGTTTGTTTCTCTTAGTCGTCTTCACTTTGTTTTCTTTTTTCTTTTTCTTTTCTTTTTTTTTTTTTGTTCTTGTGTTGTTGTTTTGTCTTGATTACCTTGTGTGTTTGTTTGTTTGTTTTGTTTTGGTTTGTTTTGTTCTTTTCCTTCTCCCACATTGTTGTTGCTCTCTCTCTCTCTCTCTCTCTCTCTCTCTCTCTCTCTCTCTCTCTCTCTCTCTCTCTCTCTCTCTCTCTCTCTCTCTCTCTCTCATTTTTACAGTTGAATAATAAAAATACGGCGGAATGAAGGTCGGATAGAGAAGAAAACAATTGTCTCTCTTTTTCCTTTCTTTTTTTAAGTTTTTTCTTTCTCGTTCCATTTTTTTGAGTCTCTTAATACTTCCGTCATTAGTTCTTGTCTCTTTTATTATTGCTGCTGTCTTTTTTTTTTCCTTTCCTTTTTTTTTTTCTTCTTTATTTCAGCGGCAATTTGTATCTTGTTATTGTCTCCCTTTCATCCCCGCGCGTGTTGTGTGTGTGTGTGTGTGTGTGTGTGTGTGTGTGTGTGTGTGTGTGTGTGTGTGTGTGTGTGTGTGTGTGTGTGTGTTAATTTTGTTTTTTTTTTATTCGTGGATTCGTACTTTATTAGTGGTATTATTATTATTATTATTATTATTATTATTATTATTATTATTATTATTATTATTATTATTGTTGTTGTTATTGTTGTTTTGCTGTTGCTGTTACTATTATCATTGTCGTCCCCATCATCATCACCATCATTATCTTCTTCTTCTCCTTCTTCTCCATCTTCTCCTCCTCCTCCTCCTCCTCCTCCTCCTCCTCCTCCTCCTCCTCCTCTTCTTCGCCATTCTCATGATCATACATCCTTCCTTCTTTTTCTTTATTACTCTCCTTTGCCTTTTTCCTTCCGCTGCTCTTCTTACAATTCCTTATATTCCTCCTCCCCATCCTCCTCCCTCTCCTCCTCCTTCTCCTCCTCGCTATTCTCATATTTTTCAGAGATTTACACGGTAATTGATGGGATAAAACTCACATAAACACTGAACTGCACTTTCATGGAGGAGGAGGAGGAGGAGGAGGAGGAGGAGCGGTAGCAGGAGCAGAAGAAGAAAACTTGGAGGAGATGAAAACATATAGAAAACAGAGAGAGAGAGAGAGAGAGAGAGAGAGAGAGAGAGAGAGAGAGAGAGAGAGAGAGAGAGAGAGAGAGAGAGAGAGAGCAACTGTAAAATACGAAAACAAAACAAAAAAATACACACACTACAAAAAAAACAAACAAAGAAGAAATACTTAGAGAGAAAAAATTAACAACACCGAGCAGAGAGAGAGAGAGAGAGAGAGAGAGAGAGAGAGAGAGAGAGAGAGAGACGTTTGCGAAGAAAAAAATCTGTTTTCAAAAGCAAAATTTCAGATTAATGGATAAAGTTGACTTGCCCGGACTCTAGTTTTCTTATGTGCGCTCTCTTTCAACGGCGCCCAAATCTATGACGCTCGTAAAGTCTACGTTTTATTCCCTCATTTCCTTTGTCTGGATGGCTTTGTGGGGGGTGCAGGGGAGGAGGAGGAGCAGGAGGGGCCGGGGGAGGGAAAGCAGGAGAAGGAGGTGAAGAAGGAGGAGGGTAGGAAGGAAGGAAAGGAAGGGAAAGAAGGAAGGAAGGAAGGAAGGAAGATAGCGTGTGTGGGTGGCAGTGTGTATGTATGTGTGTGTGTGTGTGTGTGTGTGTGTGTACGTGGGAAGGAGGTTATGAGTGTATATCTTCCATCTCTCGTGTGCGTTTTTTGAAGGTAACAATATGTCGACTTAGCATGTACGTTTATGTGTTTATGTCTGTGTGTGTGTGTGTGTGTGTGTGTGTGTGTGTGTGTGCAAGATGCGCTTCCTCCATGGACATGATTTTTGATTAATGTAATTTTTTTGTATGGACTTTGTATTGGTTATAATTATACGAGTTGATTGTGTTTTGTGAAAGATTCTCTCTCTCTCTCTCTCTCTCTCTCTCTCTCTCTCTCTCTCTCTCTCTCTCTCTCTCTCTCTCTCTCTCTCTCTCTCTCTCTCTCTCTCTCTCTCTCTCTCTCTCTCTCATCATTAACGCGGATATTAATTTTTACCATCACACAATCACCACACTCCTCCACTCCCTCCCCCTCCCCCTCCTTCCTCATCTCTCAACATTCCTCCACCTTTCACACTTTCTTCCTACTAACATTCTTAACCTCTCACTTCACCCCCGTCACACCTCTCCCTCCCGTCCGTCACATGCAGGCGCCCTCAGTCAAGGTCTCTCTCCGTCACCCCCTCCCCCTCCCTCTACCTTCCATTACTGGCTTCCCCTCCATTAGTTTTCTCTCCCTCCATTACCTTCCTCTCCTCAGTCACACCTCCCTCCTCCTCTCCACCTAGTCCCACTCGTGTGCCTCTCCCTTCCTCCTCCTCCTCCTCCTCCTTCTCCGATATATACTTCTCTCGTTTCTCCTCCGCTCTTGAAGACGCGGCTCCTCCCTCTCTCCCTCCTTCCCATTCTCTCTCTCTCTCTCTCTCTCTCTCTCTCTCTCTCTCTCTCTCTCTCTCTCTCTCTCTCTCTCTCTCTCTCTCTCTCTCTCTCTCTCTCTCTCTCTCTCTCTCTTACGTCTGGATAATAATATAATTAATACGGTTCTCATAAATTTCATCTTTTTCTTACTCCGCAGTTTTCTCAACTTGAGAGTCATAACTTCCTACCAGACTCTCGTGTTACTGCCATCACGCTTCCTCCGCGTTACTCGGTTCACCAAGTGCTCGCCTCTGTACCTTACCCGTGACTTTTGAAAATACTTACCCTTTCCCTGATCTTTCTTTCAAGCTTTCTCTATCTTTTTCTTTCACTTTTACCTGTGATATTTTAGCGTAGTGTTTTTTTTTCCATTTTCTTTTTTTTTTTACTTCGTTTTTTTACCTTGTCTGGTGTTACGTGCGAAACTCATTAAGCTACCTGTCTTTAAACCTCACCTGTTCCATAATCTTCTGAGACTTTGTTGTTACTTGTTTAGTTTTAATTTTGTACTTGATATTAATGATTTTTATTTTGTCTTACCTACATAGTGTCACGCGGCGTCTTAATTAAGCTACTTATTTTTCCACTACCTGCCACCTGTCGTCTGGTTACCATTGATCTCTCCCCTGTAGTTCATTACCAACGGACGGTGTGCACTCAGGACCCCGTCACTTTCCCACCCCATTTCCTCAGCCGCCCACACACACTTGCCACCCATTCAGCGTCCCCCGTAACGCCCTCACACACGTCTCTCCACCACCTGCACACCTGCTTACGTACCGACACAAAGAATTTATATGTTCATAGAAAAGTTAGGAGAATATAATGAAGAAATATTGTAAGAGTTTTTTTTTTCTGTGTAATTGGATGTTATTTTCAAGTTTGTGTTTCTTGGCAAACTAATATGTACTTATCAAAAAAGAAAAGATGTATACACGAACTATACCCAAAGGAAGAGGACCATAAGTAAATGTTGATGTTGCATCTGGTGTGTCATTTGTGAGACTGCATTCCTTAACTCACAAAGAATAGATACATCCGCGAGTCTTATCTTATGGAACACTTCTGAAATATCATTGTTCTTATCTTTACCATTTAGTGTCGTTTTGCATTTGCGTGTTCTTTTTTTAATTATTTAGTGCCATTTTGCGCTTCTTAACTAACCATTCCTCGTTTTCTTTCCCCGCAGCCATGTTCCAGATTCCGCTGATGCCAAACCTCCCGCCCTCTGTCGCGGCGGGTTTTCCAGCCCTCACCGGTCGGGGGCTGATGGGCACCCCCACCCCCACGCCCACCCCCACCCGCCCTTCACCGCCCATGATTACCGCCAGCATCCACCCAAACCACAACTCTAGTCCAGGCATCACTAAGGATTCGATGCCCAATATGAACAGCAACAGGTGAGTGGCGCTAATTAAGATCTTCCCTCACCTGGCCCTCGTCACCTGTCCGTCACTCCGCCTCGTCTTCCCCTCCCACGTTTGTCAACACTTGATTTTTCTCTCCCAACCTGCCTCATTTCCTCTCTCACGACGTTCATCTTCCCTTCCCTCCATCGTGTTTTATCTTATTTATCCCGTCTCTTTTTCTCTCCTCTCCTTCGTCACCTTTCCCTTCCATTCATCTCACTTTTTTTTTTCTTTTCGCTTAACCACCTCCTTAATCTCTTCTGTTTCCCTCCATCTTCCTTTTCTATCATCCATCTATCCACCTCTCTCTGTCTCTCTCCTTTACCTTTCATTTTCCCTTCTAATCTTCGCATCCCGCCATGCAAGCTTTTCCTCCACCAATTCTTATCCATTGTTCACACCTATCCTTTCT
Organism: Scylla paramamosain; assembly: GCF_035594125.1. NCBI lineage: Eukaryota > Metazoa > Arthropoda > Malacostraca > Decapoda > Portunidae > Scylla > Scylla paramamosain. Next base: position 29,423,895 of record NC_087156.1, on the reverse strand, counting down.
TTCTTACCTACCTGTGTGCTCTTCTGTCTCTTCCTCTTGTTTTCTTTCTCTCCTTCCCTCCCATCTCCCGCCTCCTCCTCCTCCTCCTCCTCCTCCTCCTCCTCCTCCTCCTCCTCCTCCTCCTCCTCCTCCTCCTCCTCCTCCTCCTCTTCCACCACCGCCACGACGTGTGTTTGTATTGTGCTTTTATGAATTGTTCTTTCCTCAAGGTCTTTTCCACTCGCCTTTTGTTTACCTTCATGTGTATTGTACGTTTGTGTTTTTATTGAAGGACATCATCTCGAGTTTGAATTGAATAGTAATGAAAATAACAACACCAGCAGCAGCAGCAGCAATAATAGTAATAATAATAATAGTAGTAATAATAATGATAATAATAATAATAGATGCCTTGTTGCCGTGTTTATATATTCTTCTAAGATTTACATGTAATGTATTGCGTCAAGATGAGAGGGTAGTATGAAAAAATATCAACGTAGCAGATGAAAATTAATGTTTGATGTTTAAGAAAAAAATGACAGGATGAGAATGAGAGAGGGAGAGAGGGAATTGGTCCAAGAATACAGAAGGTGATGAGTAGAGGTTGTAAACTTAAGCCTCCGTTCTCCTAAGTGTTAAGTGTGGCACAGAGAATACACAGATATGTAGCTTTTGAAAGGAAAGTGAACTCATGTGGACAGAGAGCCGGGAATTTAAGTGTTAAATAGGTGAGAAGTGAGATGCTTAAGTGTTCATGTTTTAACTTTACTCTCTCTCCCTCTTTCTTTCTTCCTGTTTTTGTGGTGGTGTGGCGTGCGTGTTGAGGGCAGCAGGAGTTGGTTAAAAGAGCGAGACAGAACACAAGATCTATACTGGCTGTGTTTTCAGAGTTTGTATAAATGTAGCGCAAAGGACGGCACGGGGAGGGGAAGGGTGGGGGGTGGGGAAGGGAAGGGAAGATGGAGAGAGGAAGGAAGAGAGAGAGAGAGAGAGAGAGAGAGAGAGAGAGAGAGAGAGAGAGAGAGAGAGAGAGAGAGAGAGAGGAGTTAGGGGCGGGACTCGAGGGAGGTACATATTTCAGGTCCCAACTTGAGATACATAACTCCAGCCGCTTTTTGCCAACATTAGATAGGACGCAGTTTTAAGGAGCCGTTTTCTTACTTTCAACTTTTCGAGTGAGCGAGCAAGAGCCGCCAAGTTTGAGGAGGAGCACTGTTGTTTTAGAGGCGGCGCGCCACTCTCTTGCATGTTACTAATGTTTACTCTGTTGTGGGCGCAGCGTGGGCGGCGTGCGCGACGTCTCGGGCGTGCCCTCCACCCACTCCCTGCCGCTGACCACCGCCTCCACCACCCCCGCCCTGCCCACCTCAACCATCGCCGGCTGCACTTCCAACGCCCGTGACGGACCCTTGGGTCTGGGAGCAGCCGGGATGGGCGGTCCTATGCCTGGCATGGGCGGGGCGCCAATTGGTGGCATGGGAGCGGGCACAGGGGGAGGCATCGGGGGCTCAAGAGGGCCCTCCCCCCACCACACCTCCCCCACACACCCCGGCATCATCCCGCCCACCTCAGTCGGTCTTCAGGTGAGTTCCGTAAAATGTTTGTACGCACACACACACACACACACACACACACACACACACACACACACACACACACACACACACACACACACACACACACACACACACACACACACACACACACACACACAAACACCCTTTGCATGTATTTTTCCTGACATTGCATAACCCATCATCCATCCTCCACTCTCCTTCATGCTCCACACTCCCCACCACAAGCTTCCCTCCACTCCAGCACCACCGCCACACACCTGAGCCCACACTTGTGAACCCCACCACCACCACCACCACCACCACCAGCACCATCACATCCCATTCCCTTACATACACACAGCTTTTCGTCAGTGCTTCACCTACCCGTCCATTTCCTTCCACCACTTCTCCCACCTCCAGCTGCCGCCTCGCTTCTACCGCCCGCAGAAGCATCCTATGTGTTTACTGCCTTTCTTGTGCCTTTTTTTTTTCCCAGCCCGTGTTATCCTTCCCGTGCCGCCTTTAAAACACCTGTGCGGCTATAATTAAAGCTCCCTTTCCCTCGACGTTTCATGTGATTGTCTGTTTGTCAAAGGATTTCTCTCCAAGGAGTAAAGAATAGCAGAGAGAGAGAGAGCGAGAGAGAAAGACAGAGGAGGGGAGGAGGAGCAGGAGGAGGAATTTTAACAGAGATGAGGGAGCGAGATGACGCCTCTGTTTGTCTATTTGTTTGTCTGTTTTTTTATCCTTCGTCTTTATCTCACTCCTCGTCTGTCTTTCCCTCCGTCTGTCTTTCCCTCCTTTCGTATCCTGTCTTTCTTCTTTACGTCTTTCGCCGCGATTCTTTCCCTCTCCCCCCTTTGTTTCCTGCATTCCTTCCTCTCCCCTCCTCTGGCCTGCATCTACTCGCCTCCCTCCCACACTCCCACTCTCCCTCACTCCCCTGCCTTTCCTCTGATGATGATAATAAAAAAAAGATGTGAAAACAATAACGTAGCTGGAAAAAAGGGGAGACGCAGGAGGGGAGACAAAAAGGGGAGACGCAGGAGGGGGAGACAAAAAAAATAGGGGAGACGGGGGGGACTAAAAAATAAGGGAGAATTAACAATATCGCGCTTGACAACATCCTTGGGCTCCATGATAAATGGGAGAGAAGAGACGGAAAGACGGACCAGCCGCCTACCTCTCCTCCTTCCACTGAGGCGAAAACACTAGCCTCTGACCCGTGACTCTCGACCTAAAGAAGGGACTGTGGGTTAGCCATCTCCTGCCCCGCCCGCTTCCAAATCTCTTTCACACATCAATGGCTCTGGAGGCATTTTTCATTGGTCCTTTTTTTTGGCCATTAGAGACTCACAAACTAAAAGAGGTTATTGAAAACAGGAAAACACTGGCTGTTTGTGAGACGGTGAGGCGGTGCGGTGGTGATTGAGACGCGGCGGTGGTGATGATGGTTGTGGTGGTGGTGGTGGTGAGTGGTGGTGGTGACGTTGATTGATGGAGATGGTGATGATCTGCCAATCTCGGTGGGTTAATGGTGACGGTGATGATAATGATGTTGATGTGTGTGTGTGTGTGTGTGTGTGTGTGTGTGTGTGTGTGTGTGTGTGTTTGCGTATGTGCAGTGGTGATTATTTAAACCTCTTCGTGTTGATGACAGGTGCGTAGCAAGATGGTGATGATAAAAGTGATGGTGAAAAAGAAAAGATGATACCTGATACTGGTGATAATTTTGCAAGAGTGTGAATGATGATGACGGAGACAATGCCAATGGTGATGATGACTGAATGTGAGAGTGACAGTGCTATGATAATGATGGTGATAGTGATGGTGGTGGTGGTGATGACAGTGGCAGGTAGAGGACACTATGAAGAGAAGGAGGAGGCAGAGAAGAAAGAGGAGGAGGTGATAAGGTGCTGATGAAGGAGAAGGAAAGGAGGAAAAGATGAAGAAAGTGATTAATGATAATGATAGTCCAGGTTGTGATGATGGTGGCGTGATGTCATTATTATTGCGTTGTAGTTTATCATTTTTTTTTTATTTTCCATCTCTTATCTTTCTTTCCCTCTTTCCCTCGTTCCTTCTTCCCCCTTGTTGCTCTGTTTCCCTCTCCTTTAATTTTAATTCTATTCATCTTTCTTTCTTGTCGTGTTTTCTCTTTCCTTCCTCCCCCCTTATGACCTTTTCCTTCATTATCAACCTTTCGCCTCTCCTCTATCATTGCTTTCTCATTTCTTCTTTTCATTCTCTTTCATTCCCCTGTACTTACTCTTCTCCCTCCCCTGTTATCTTCGTTGTTTTCTCTTCACACGCTTCATTCCATCCTTTCCTACTCTCTCTCTCTCTCTCTCTCTCTCTCTCTCTCTCTCTCTCTCTCTCTCTCTCTCTCTCTCTCTCTCTCTCTCTCTCTCTCTCTCTCTCTCTCTCTCTCTCTCTCTCTCTCTCTCTCTCTCTCTCTCTTTATACTCACATAAGCACTCTATTCCCCTCTCTCTCTCTCATTTTCCCCTCATTTCTCTTTCCCTCCTCCTCCTCCTCCTCCTCATTTCCTCTCCCGTTATCCCGTCCCTTTCATCCCTGTTCTTTTTCCCTGCCTGCTTTTCTGTAACATTGTAAAAATTATATCATACAGTTTATTATCTTCCTTGATGTGCCCTTCTTTTTTTTTTACGTTCCCACACTTAGCTTTTAAAAATATGTGGTTTATTTTGTGTGTGTGTGTGTGTGTGTGTGTGTGTGTGTGTCGCTTTCTCTTTCTCGCTTATGAGTGATGTGTTGAGGTGTTGTTGTTGTATAAAGCAGTGAGGTTGTTATCGTTGTTTTTTTGTTTTTTCGTGTGTGTGTGTGTGTGTGTGTGTGTGTGT
>NC_087156.1:29401996-29404496 GCF_035594125.1 Scylla paramamosain | reverse complement strand
TCCTCCTCCTCCTCCTCCTGCCATGATGGAGTTGGATTAGATGGTAGTTTAAAGCCCTGGCAAACTTTTATTGTTTCTAAAGATTGTTTTTCTCTCTCTCTCTCTCTCTCTCTCTCTCTCTCTCTCTCTCTCTCTCTCTCTCTCTCTCTCTCTCTCTCTCTCTCTCTCTCTCTCTCTCTAAGAGAACAGGAAGAAAACACCGGCGGGGACTTTTTTCTTTTGTCTCCATCTTTTTCTTCTTCTTCCGTCCAAAGTTGAGGATCTGGGAGTCTTTACCCAAGGGAGAGAGAGAGAGAGAGAGAGAGAGAGAGAGAGAGAGAGAGAGAGAGAGAGAGAGGAAAAAGACGGAACTTAGCGTTTTTCCGTATGTGAATTTTTAGTGTCCGTAAGTTTTTTTTTTCTTTCGTTTTTCTATTTCGTCTTGTATTCTTGTCGGATCTTTTTTTTTTTTTGTCCCGCCTTTTATATTTATTTATTTATTTTTTTTATTTCTACTCCTGCGTCTTCGGATTGGTCGAGAGATATTGAGTTTAGGAGGAGAGAAAGAGAGGGAGGGAGAGAGAGGGAGAAGGATGGATGACCCGGGGAGGAGAGGAGAGGAGGGACGGAGGGAGAGAGGGAGGGAGGGCAGGATGAAGGGAGATGAAAGAAAAGAGAAGAGAAAGTCACATTTTTAATTTTGCCAAAAGTTTCCTCAGTATTCTGTTATGAATGTGTTTTTATCATTACTATGAAAATACGCCTTTTTCATAACCATTGTGAGAGAGAGAGAGAGAGAGAGAGAGAGAGAGAGAGAGAGAGAGAGAGAGAGTGTGTGACGGAGAGAGAAAAGAGAGTTAACATTTTTGAAGGAAGTGAAGGAGTGGAATAGAAAAGGAAGGAGATGGGATGGAGGGAAAGGAAGGAGGAAGATGATGTAGTGAAGAAATTGGACGGAAGAAGAGGAAGCGATCTGCATGAATGATGATAATAAAAGAAAGGAAATTATAGAAGAGAAAGAAAGAAGGCGACAGAATTCGAAAGCTCTGAAAGAAGGAGAGGAAGGAAAGCTGTAAGAACGTAAGAATACCCACTCTCTTATAATTTAGTGGCGTGTATTTAAGGAAGATAGGCTGAGGGAGGAGTGGTGTACAAGCCTTGTGTGTGGTAATCTTGGGAACCATATTTAGGCTATTCTTAAACGCTTTGTTCTTTCTTCACTACTGTTTCCAAAGGCCACAGAGATGATTAGCCGGGTTCTCATAGGTATTTTTCCTCTCTGTCCTTATTAATCTATCACTGCAATCACGGAAACGGCATTAAAACCACGGTAACTTCCTTAAGATTGTTGAAAGTAAAGGAGATAAGCGACCAAAGTGTTTAAGAATACGATATGAATGTCAGAGTAAAGAGCGAGTAACAGAGGGGGGAAAAGATGTACGTAAAAGGAGAATTGAGAAAAGAAAAAAGGGAAAATGAGCAACATACGGCCGTTCTTATAAAGGGAGAAAAGGGAGGAAAAAAAAGAAAAAAGAAGAAAGGGAGGGATTTCCATGGATATTAAGTGTAATAATGGGGATGACGATGGTCGGTGGTGACTATAGTGATGATGATGATGATGATGATGATGATAATGATGATGATATTGATGATGACGATGATGACGACGACGAGGATGCTAAACTTTTAACTGTCTCCTTCCTGCCTCACCAACTCTATTTTCCCAGAGAGAGAGAGAGAGAGAGAGAGAGAGAGAGAGAGAGAGAGAGAGAGAGAGAGAGAGAGAGAGAGAGAGAGAGAGAGAGAGAAATTCCACTCCAAGAAAAATGCGTTTGTCCTCTTCTTTCTTCCTTTTTTCCTTCGTCTTTTTTTCCCTTCATTTCTTTGTATTTTCCTCCGTCTTGGCATTTTCAAACGACATATTTTGCTCCATTTTTTTTTCTATTTTTTTCCTTTTCATCCCAGATTTTCTTCTCTGCGAGGAAGTGAGGAAACGACACACACACACACACACACACACACACACACACACACACACACACACACACACACACACACACACACACACACACACACACACACACACACACACACACACACACACACACACACACACACACACACACACACACACACACACACACACACACAGAGAGAGAGAGAGAGAGAGAGAGAGAGTATACAAGAATTGAGAACAAAGTATAAAGGAAACACAATAAACATGAAATAAGAGGTGACGAGGGGAGCGAAAGAGAACTAAGAAGATGCGATAGGAGAAATTAAAGAGAAGGAAAGAGCAATAGGGTAAGAATCTGGAAATAGAAAGACGAAGGCAGAAATACTCTTGAAATAATAAGCAGAGCAAGAAAAGGAAAACATAGAGAAAAGGAAAAGTGGCGAAGGAGGAAGAGGAGGAGGAGGGGCAGGAGAATGAGTGACTGGAGAGACAGAAAGAAGATGAAAAAAAGAATGAAGAAAAAAGAAGTGGTAGAAGTATGAGAATGGGAAAGACGAGAAAGGG
>NC_087156.1:29394496-29396996 GCF_035594125.1 Scylla paramamosain | reverse complement strand
AAGATAATAGTTCATAGTTAAGTCAGCTAGGTGTAATTACACTGTTAGGTACAACAGAAGCACAATGTCCTAAATTTCGATTATGCAATAACTGGAATTTAATCAAGGAAGCTCCGAGGAAGATATATAACACTAATCTGAGGTCACAAACTTTGACTCCACGGCAATCCTCTCGCCACTTCGACTCCCGTACTGTGCGGCACCCACCAGTCTATATGCCTATCCCCCTGTGCTGCCGTGCTCCCTTCCCCAGGCCCCACCTCGCCTGGTGCTGGTCCACCTCGCCACACCAGCAGCTCGGGGCACCACACTGCTGCCTCCAGGCCCCGCACTGACGTTTCGTGGGGCCACGTCACACGTAGAGTCATCACGAGCATGGCGGAAACGAGGCCAGATTTCTTATACATATCATTTTAAGGATTACATTTTTGTGTACTCGGGTGTTTCTTTTAAGATTTTAATGATTGTCATGATTCTTCTGTGATGATGCTAACTTCTTTATTAAGAATAACCGCTGTAAGTGGAAAATAAATGTATTATTATTCTGTCTATTTTCAACGTGTTTTTTCCTTGATAATCTTTTCCTTTTGTAATTTTAAAATGAATATTGTAGTCTATGTGTTTTTTTTTTCTTGCTTTCTTTTTTTTTTTTTTTTTTTTAGCTTTTAATAAGAGGTATTTACTCTGCATACTATTCTGTTTTATTAACATTGTTATTATATTTTGCCTTGATGTGTTTAATATTTCATGTTATTGCCGCTGTCCTTGTTTGTATGTTAATTTCTTATTTATTTATTGTATATGCACCTTTTTTTTTTACGGTTGCATATTTTTCATCAAGCATTTTTAAAAGCGTGGAGACAATAATGTATGCAGAGTAAATGTTTAGTGGTGTGTTTTAATTATGGTGTTTGCTGCTCTTGTTATTGCTATTGTTGTTGTTTTACTGTTTGGTGTTGCTTTTGCATCTACGTGTGTGTGTGTGTGTGTGTGTGTGTGTGTGTCTGTGTGTGTGTGTGTGTGTTTTCCTCACCCTTAAGCTCACCTGGCATTCACCCTAGCACCATATCCATCACCCTTTCTTCCATCTTTCACATCCTTACTCGTGTACCTTACTTTTTCATTCCATATACTCCATATATTCTCCCTTTCTTTTCTCACCGATGCATCCTTTTCTAACATCTTTCCCGACCACAATCCTTCGTCACTTATTCCTACACCTTCATCTCACAATCTTGCCATTCCTCTTACACCTACTTACACACCCTTACTTGTTATTTCCTCCCTCACAACACTTTTATACCCATGCACGCCTTTGTGGCCTTTTCCCTTCCTACTTATTCTTGTCGCATCCTTTTCAATACATCCTTACCTGATCTCTTCTTTGTCCCCTTTTCCCCTATTCACACTCTTCTTTTTTTTTTATTTCCTCCCACGTATTTCATATTTCGCCCTATGTCTAGTACACCTTTACTCAGTCCTTCCTCTTTCCCTTTGTACCTTCACTTCCTTCTCAGCAGCACTCACACTTCTTTCAAATCTCCACATTACGTTTTCACATGACACAGAGACGAACCTTTATTTACATTCCCTCCACAACTCTACGTCTCCTAACCGGCTCTCATTCATTACTACTAACTAATTTGTTCTAATTCCTCTATCCCACCACCAGGAGCGTCTGGAGGCCATCAGTGAGGAGCTGCGGCATATGAGCGAGCGAGCGGAGGAGGTGCGAACGAGCCTCTCCTCCGGCAGCGGGGATGTGACGGCGCTCACCTCCCAGATGGACGCCCTGCAGACCCGCCACTCGCAGCTCACCCTCGAACAAAATGAACTCCTGAAGGCGCAACGCAAGTGAGTCTCCGCTTGCCAGTCAGTCAGTCATTCAGTCAGTAGAGCACTGAGGTCAGGTCTTCCTTCCTCTGTTGACATGGAGTCCACCACTGAGTCTTGTCCTGCTTGGGCCGAGGCAAGGATTATGATTTGGGGGCAGGGGAGAGAGTTCTGAGCTCTTCTCTTTTGTCGGGTCTTTTATATGTATGTGTGTGCTTTTTTTTTTTTTTTTTCTTCATCCTATGGAGTCGTTCTTTCTTTCCTCCTTTCTTTCTCCTTATTCCTTGTCCTTGATTTTTCTCTCCTGGACTCCACCCTCTCTTCTTTCCTACCTTGTTTGCCTAACGTGACCTTGAAGGACTGCTGTTTTCTGGCGGGTTCGTCATCTTGGAGACCAGCATCATCTTGCATCATGCCCTTGATTTAGTTCATGGAAGTAAAGAGGAGACAGGTGTGGTTTTACAACTTTAGTACTGCCGCCCTTGTTTCTTTTTACCTCCCACTATTGCCTGACGGAGGAAAAAACTCAGGACTACATTTACCACATAGACAACAATAGGCTAACAGTATTTAGTGAGAATTGCATTCAAGCCGCCCGTCCCTCAGGCGGGGTGCGGGATCTCAGTGATGTGATGTTAGATAAGCTAATGTTACCCGCCGAAGAGTG
>NC_087156.1:29356996-29381996 GCF_035594125.1 Scylla paramamosain | reverse complement strand
GTGGTAGTGGTGGTGGTGGTGGTGACGGTGGTAGAAGAGGAATCATACTCTATTTATTGTTATTAGTTTTTATTGCATATTTTCTTTGTTTTTACTTTTTTTTTTACTTTATTTGCTTCTGTGTACTTTCACCTTCTATTTTTTTCATGGTGCAGCTACATTTTTTTCTCTCTTTATCATTCATTTTTTCATTACTTTTTTCTCCCTTCCTTTTTTGGCTTTGTCTGTTTTTCATTCGTTCAATTTGCTCGTTTACATCTTTTTTTCTCTTTCTCTTTTCTTTCCCTTTCTATCTATATTCATGTTTTTCTGTGTTTTTTTTTTTAATACTTATTCTTTCATATTTTCCTTTGTGGTATTTTTTATTTCTTTTCTTCACGAGGATTTTATGTATTTTCTTCATTCACTTCTTTCTTTGCTTCTTTTTTTCTCTCCATTGTATTTTCTCTCTCGTCGCATTTCACTTTTTTTATGTATATATTTATGTTTTATTTCTTTTTCGTGTATTTTTTACTATTTATTTGCAAGTTTCGAGTCTTTTCATTCCTCTCCCCTCACCTCTTTCATCTCCCTCTTACCTCTACTCAAGTTTCTTTTATTTATTCATTTTTTTCTGTTCCCCTTCTTTCACCCCATACTTAAAACTTTCGCCTCCTCTTCCTCCTCTTCTTCTTCTACCTTTCCTCCTCCTCGTCCTCCACCTCCTCCTCCTCCTCCTCCACCTCCTCCTCCTCCTCCTCCTCCTCCTCCTCCTCCTCCTTTTTCTTGAATATTTTTTTTTTCCTGTGTCTTTGTGTTCCGTGTTTTCACTTCGACATTTTCTCCTTCGTTGGATTTTTCCTTCTGTTTCTCCGTTTTTTGTGTTTTGTTTTGTCTTCTTTTTCCTTCATGGTTCATCCGTTCTTTTCTTCGCGATCTCTCCCTGCCTCTTTTTTCTTTCTTTTTTTTCCATTCTTCCTCTCCCTCTTTGTTTGATTTTCTGCCTTCTTGCTTTCCTGTTTGGTCATTTTGTGCCTGTCATTGTGTCTGTCTGTCCGTCTGTCTGCATGCCTGTCTCTGCATCCATGTTGTCTGGCGTGTTTATAAATTCATATTTTCATTAATTTACGTTTGTCTCTTTGGCTATGAATCAAAAGTTGAATAATAAATGAAAATATTACCGTTTCCATTGATTTGTTATAGAAAAAATCTCTCTCTCTCTCTCTCTCTCTCTCTCTCTCTCTCTCTCTCTCTCTCTCTATCTCTCTCTGATGGTAATACTGATCAGCTCATCAAATTATCTTCCTCATAATTTTAGAGTCCCATCCCTCCATCTTTCACAAGCACGTCCCTCTCACGGCCTCCTCTCAATGTACCAGCCATTTTGTTCCTAGGGAGAAGAACGAGGAGGAGGAGGAGGAGGAAGAGGATAAAAAGGAGAATGAAGAGAAGGGAAAATAAAGTAAAGAGAGGGGAAGGGAGGAAAGGATTAGGGGAACTAGGAAGGGAAGGCATGAAAGAATATGAGAGAGAGAGAGAGAGAGAGAGAGAGAGAGAGAGAGAGAGAGAGAGAGAGAGAGAGAGAGAGTATATGATTGAGAGAGAGAAAGAATAGAGAAAACGAGATGAAAGGAAACGTAAAGGGAAGACAAGGGGGAGTAAAAGGAAAGAAGGAAGCAAGGCTGAGAGGAGGAAGAGAGAGAGAGAGAGAGAGAGAGAGAGAGAGAGAGAGAGAGAGAGAGAGAGAGAGAGAGAGAGAGAGAGAGAAACCTAAGAATATGAAAAAAAGGAAAACTAAGAACAGTAAAAGGAAAGAACAAAAGGAAAAGGAAGGAAGGAGAGAGGGAGACAGAGAGAGAGAGAGAGAGAGAGAGAGAGAGAGAGAGAGAGAGAGAGAGAGAGAGAGAGAGAGAGAGAGAGAGAGAGAGAGAGAATAGCCAAAGAAATGGGAAAAAATCCGTATATATCAAACCGCTGAATAAAAGTGAAAGATTAATGCATTGGGGATCAGGGGAAGGCGAGTGTATTGTTTGGCGTAGCAAGGGTTCCAGGGGGCTGCGATAGGCCACTCCCTCCCTCCTCCCCATCCACTCCCTCTCACCCTTCCCCTCCCCTGTCTCCTCCCCCCACGGGGCCCCAGGGGATTGGTCAGAGTTGTGAGACTGGATACTTAATATTTGCGTTGCCTACTGACCTCCCTCCCCTTCCCCTTGCTGCCCACACACACACACACACACACACACACTCACACTCTCTCTCTCTCTCTCTCTCTCTCTCTCTCTCTCTCTCTCTCTCTCTCTCTCTCTCTCTCTCTCTCTCTCTCTCAATATTTTTTTTTCGTATTGTTATCATTACTGTTATCTATTTACATACATCGTCTCTATCTTCATCATTTTCGTTCTCCTCTTTCTATGTTCATCTTTATTTCCCTCTTTCCTTCCTTCCATCCTTTCTCGTCTTTCTCCTGTCTTTTACCAACTCTAGAAAAATATATGGAGCTAGGGTTTAGAGAGAGAGAGAGAGAGAGAGAGAGAGAGAGAGAGAGAGAGAGAGAGAGAGCATTTTTAAAAATTTTCCTTCCATATTATATTTCCCTGTTGTTTGTTTGTTTGTTTATTGTTGTTGTTGTTCTTGTTACAGCTGCTTCTGATTTTTTTTGGGGCTAGTGTTATACGACAATAACAACAACAATACAAACAATAACAAATAACATCAATATTAACAACAACAACAACAACCGAAGCAACATCAACAGTTACAACAACAATAACAACAACAACTTCATTATAACAGCAGTAATAACATCATCTCCCACCAACACTCTCTCTCTCTCTCTCTCTCTCTCTCTCTCTCTCTCTCTCTCTCTCTCTCTCTCTCTCTCTCTCTCTCTCTCATTTCTTCTGTGTCCTGTTCTACCCTTCTCTTTATCTTTTCCTGTTCTCCCTCTTTCATTTCATCCATCCATCCTTCCCTTCTCTCAGCCTTCCCTCCCTCCCTCCCTTCCTCTCCCTCCCCTCCTCTCATTCTCCCTCTCCCTCTCCCTCTCCCTCTCCCAGGCCTGCGTGGGAGAGCTTTCAATTGAACCTGAACTCTTGATTAATTTTGCCACCTAATTGCTTCCTATCAAAACCCCCTCCTGCTCTCTCTCTCTCTCTCTCTCTCTCTCTCTCTCTCTCTCTCTCTCTCTCTCTCTCTCTCTCTCTCTCTCTCTCTCTCTCTCTCTCTCTCTCTCTCTCTCTCTCAAGTTATCTTATTTTTTCTCTACACGAAGGGTGAGGGTGATCAAGGGAAGGAGGGAGGGAGGAGTGTAGGGAGGAAAAGATAATAAAGAGAACGAGGAGGTGGAAGAGGAGAGGAGGCAATTGAAGTATATGTAGGGATGAGAAAGAGAGAGAGAGAGAGAGAGAGAGAGAGAGAGAGAGAGAGAGAGAGAGAGAGAGAGAGAGAGAGACCGCCTCCTCCGTTCGTAGTCTTTGTAAGTTGTACTTTATTCATTCGCTATATGAATCTCTCTCTCTCTCTCTCTCTCTCTCTCTCTCTCTCTCTCTCTCTCTCTCTCTCTCTCTCTCTCTCTCTCTCTCTTTCCACATCTTTCTTCTTGCATCTACTGTCCTCCCCTCAACTATTTTTCTCCATCCTTCTCCTACTCCTCGTTCTCCTCCTCGCGTTCTTCTTCTCCTCTCTCTTCCTTTCTCTTCCCTCTCCATTCCATTTCCTCCATCAAACGTCATCTCAGTTTCATTCTCTCTTTTTCTCGCTTTCTCTCGTTTCTTCGGTATTGTTTCTTGACATTTTCTCTTTCATCCCCTTTGCCTCATCTCCTCCTCCTCCTCCTCCTCCTCCTCCTCCTCCTCCTCTTCCTCCTCTTCCTCCTCCTTCTCTTACTTCATCTCCATCTTCACGTCTTTCTCCTTAAATGTTTGCCTGCCCTCTCCCTCCTTCTGCTTGTTTTCAATATTAACGAAGGAAAGAAATATATTATTAAGAGTTTCTTTTATGTTTGTCTATCTTCCATGTTTACTCTCTTCCCTTTTGTGTGTGTGTGTGTGTGTGTGTGTGTGTGTGTGTGTGTGGGGTGTTACTTGCTTAAACAATTTCTTTTCATGATTTCAGTTCTCTCTCTCTTTCACTTGTGTTTGTCGGTGTGTATATTCCTATTTTTATCACTTTTGTGTCTGTGCATGTGTGCGTGTTTTGTATATCGAGTCCCTTCCCTTTATCTTTCACTGGCTCTCTGATATGTCATGAATGTTTCAATATTTTTTGCTTTTTTACGATTTTTTTTTCTTTTTTGAGTTGTGCATATGCGTTCGCTCAGTGCTTGTTCGATGCGCGCCATGATGCTGTTGCGTTTTTTTCTCTTTTTTTTTCTTTTTTGGTTCGTTGTTGTTGTTATTATTGTTGTTATTGTTATTCTGAAGAGGAAAACGTTATACACACAGGTTATTAAATCGTTTCACTCACCTTCCACACTCCCTTTCTCATATTGTTTATTGAACCCAGCAAGGTGGTTGAAGTCTGTCTGTCTGTCTGTCTGTCTGTCTGTCTGTCTGTCTGTCTGTCTGTGCGTCTGTTCGTGTGTGTGTGGGTCTGTGTGTTTGTTCCGTGTGGTGGCGTGTGTTGTCGCTCTTAAGGTTGACGGGGGGCGTGGACAAGGGGTAATCACACACTTATCTAGTTAGTTGCGTGAGGTGTGTGGGTGTGTGAGTGTGAGGGTGTTGATGTGCACCACCAGTGTGCATCATTGGTTGTGTAGAGAAGCATCAGGGTTGCCACCTCACGGGATCAGCAGCAGTCTGATATCTGTCTAATTATATTGTCTAATTATGTATCCCAGACTATTTTTTTATAATGATTAAAGAGTCTGCAATTTCAAAAGTGCTGTGTTATGTCTGGCATGTAAATCAAACAACTTGCAACTTCTCATCAAACGGAAAAATTATAAGTGTATACAATATTCGATCCTTACTTTTTTCAGCATAATTGGTGATGTTTCCTTCTTAAAACGAACAAAAAATCACATGCACAGCATACACACAAAGATATTTCTGAATTCTTCAAATATTTATCATGGATTCACCCAAGCGAGTTTATAAGAAAGAAGAAAAAATAGAAAAAAAAATCAAGATTTCACTTCTAGTTCCGTGAAGAGGATTAAGAGAAAGTTACATTTTTTACCTGTGCAAGATTGCTGCCAAACCCTTGGTGAGGAGGCAATGCTACACCAGACGACCCTGTGACTTGTGCCATTGATCAGGTGATCTTCTAAATACAGTGGGGACTCCGGGCCCGTATTTTGAAACGCTTTAGTCTCTCATCAAGACTATTTACAAAGGCCACAGAGACAGTCAGTCGGGTTCTCATTGGTAATTCTTCTTACTGACAATCAGAATTCTTGTCAAACTATCACTTCAATCATGAAAATACACTTGAAAACTTCCTGTAACTCCCACAACAATCTTTTTAAAATAGTCGAGGGAAGACGCTGAAACGTTTGAGAATGCGGACCCAGGTGTGTTGTGTATGTGGCGAGGTGGCGATCAGGTGCAGAGTAGGTTGCCCAGGCTCAGTCATCAGTGTCAGTATCGAGTGCGCCGGTCAGAAGTAGTGAGGCAGCGTTGTCTTGAGTCACACGCCCAGGACACTCATTGCTGTCAGGTCAGTAGAGTTAAGCCGTCTAGTTTAGGTACTAATACGTAAATTTGTACATATCCCGAATCCCAACCTACCTCCCTCCCTCCCAGCCTATTCCCTGCCTCCTCCCATCTTGCTGTCATCCCCTTCTCTTCCATTTAGTTCTCTCCTCCTTACTTTCATCTTTCCCCTCCCCTTCCCCCGACGCCATCCCTTCCCTTCTCTGCATTCTTTTCTTCCTCCTTAGTTTCTCTCTCTCTCTCTCTCTCTCTCTCTCTCTCTCTCTCTCTCTCTCTCTCTCTCTCTCTCTCTCTCTCTCTCTCTCTCTCTCTCTCTCTCTCTCTCTCTCTCTCTCTAGTTATCACGTATTGTTCTTTGCCTTGCCTCTTACTTTTATCAATAATCCCTTCTCCTTACTTTTATCTTCATCCTTTAGCCTCTCTCTCTCTCTCTCTCTCTCTCTCTCTCTCTCTCTCTCTCTCTCTCTCTCTCTCTCTCTCTCTCTCTCTCTCCCCTTCTTTATTTTTCATCTCTTCCCCCGCGTTCTTTATCGTTTCGCATTATCCCTCTCTTTGCACCACCATCAGTGTTGGATCAAGCTTCTCTTCTCTACTTTATTTCTTATCTTTCTTTATTTCTTTATCTTTAATTTCACATTTTTCTTGTATCGACGTCATTCGTTTTAATGCGTGAGATTTTTGTTTCGTCTCTCTCTCTCTCTCTCTCTCTCTCTCTCTCTCTCTCTCTCTCTCTCTCTCTCTCTCTCTCTCTCTCTCTCTCTCTCTCTCTCTCTCTCTCTCTCTCTCTCTCTCTCGCTCTCTCTCTCTCTCTCTCTCTCTCTCTCTCTCTCTCTCTCTCTCTCACACATCGTCTGTTCCATATCCGCCATGAATTCAAACGTTTGTAATTTCTCTTCTTCATCTTCATTTTTTTTTTTTACTCTGATCTCTGCTTTCCTTTGCATCTGAAGTGCCAGTCTCTCTCTCCTCTCTCTCTCTCTCTCTCTCTCTCTCTCTCTCTCTTCTCTCTCTCTCTCTCTCTCTCTCTCTCTCTCTCTCTCTCTCTCTCTCTCTCTCTCTCTCCTCTCTCTCTCTCTCTCTCTCTCTCTCTCTCTCTCGCCTTAATCAAATTGCGATATTATTTGCTCTTAGTTTCTTTTCTTCTCGACATCCTCCTCACCCACCCACCCTTCCCCTCCTTTGCTTCGCCCACCTGCTGCTTCGCTCCTAAATTCTCCCCTGTCAGCTTTCCCTGTCACTCCTTTTTTTGCCGTTCTTTCTCTCTCTGTCTTTCATATTAATCATCAGTCTCACCTTCCTTCATATGATTAGCATTTTTTCTTCCTTTGCAACCTCTTTTATTATGTTTTTTTCTCTCACTCCCTCCCTCATCTCGCCTTTCGTACTTATGGCGTTATTCAGCTTCGCCCTTCCTTATTCCATCTCGCCATGCCTCGTTGCTTGCTTCCTCTGTCTCTTCTATCTCTATTATTTTTCCACTGCTCACCCTAAGCACTAGACACCCTGTTGTTCTTCCCATTTATTCTAAACGTCTGTATTGTCATTCATCCTTCACTATCTCCACTACAGTTATCCTCAACCCTTAGATCCCTAGCAGTCTATTATCTCTCACCACACCTAACATAACCTCGCCCTACCTCGTCCATGTCCTTGCCCCTTCCCCTCCCCAACCCCCTCGCGCCTCAGCTCTCGCTTGCCCGTCACCATTCCCCTCTAATGTCACCAGTCGTACCTACAGCAGTTGGTGCAGGACACTCTAGTCGACGAAGGTCTCCGTGTGGTCAAGGAGTCCCTAAACCAACAGAAAGACCCTGTCTCTGGCGCCCGTAACCAAGACTCCTCTTCCTACCCGCGCGCCCCTCCACAGCAGGGGTTGCAACAGGACGGAGTAGGGGCCAAGCACAACTCGACTCCCTCAGGCACAGTGCCCACCTCCACCTCGGCCGCTCAGGGCAGACTCGTGTCCCCCCCAACCACCTACTCAGAAATGTTCTCCTACCCAGAGAATAAGGTGAGGAAGGTAATGTGTTGATTCCTCATTACTTTTTGCCTGTTGAGAGTGTGCTGGTGGGTCCTCGCCGCCCCGTCACCTCTCCGGCCCCGACCTCTGTCATCTTGTATCCTCACCTTACATAGCACTGCGTTCCTGCATCCCTCTCGTCCCCGCCCCACATGTGAGGCCTGTGCAAGAGGGAGGTTTTGTGAGACGTCCTGCTCCTCCTCCCTGTCTGGCGCTTCTCTCAGCCCAACCACAACCTAAACCATCCATTCATCCATCCATCCGATCCCTTCCTTGTACTCTTCCTCATTCCTATATACGTAATGCCCGTGCACACACACACACACACACACACACACACACACACACACACACACACACACACACACACACACACACACACACACACACACACACACACACACACTGTGAAAAGGTGATAGCAGCAAAGAATATACATCAGCTGAAGGAAAGACAGGATAAATTGAGATACGGGTGTAACTTACACTGTATATTACAACTAAGAAAATATAACTTTGTCAGTGCAAGTAGGTAAACGCGCTCGCACGCACGTACACACATACATACACGTACAGTTAACCCTTCCCCTGCGATATGCAACGATTCTCGACACTAAAATAATGTAAGAAATCTTTATAAGCGTCTGCAATAAATTTTACAATTTCTAGCCAGTATAATGTTTAAAGGTGACTGCAGAACAAGATGAAATGTTTCAGAGTAGTTAGTGATTAAGGATGTGTCAAATAGTAGTGAAAGTGTTGTTGTTAATCTACCAACTAAAGAAACTTAATCACTTTCAACACAACTTTGAGGCGCGCGCGCGCACACACACTCACACACACACACACACACACACACACACACACACACACACACACACACACACACACACACACACACACACACACACACACACCAGCAATATCGTCGCGCAGCTAATATTGAAAGAAAATAGAATAAAACCATTCTGTATAGGAAAAGATGATAGGCAGCATCCGGACTACAAGACTTATAGTGTGTGTGTGTGTGTGTGTGTGTGTGTGTGTGTGTGTGTGTGTGTGTGTGCACCTGAGTGTGTGTGTGTGTGTGTGTGTGTGTGTGTGTGTGTGTGCCTGACTCTGTGTGTGTGTGTGTGTGTGTGTGTGTGTGTGTGTGTGTGTGTGTGCCTGACTCTGTGTGTGTGTGTGTGTGTGTCACGTGAGCCACTAACGAGTCTTCTTCCGACAGGTGCTCTCCTCCAGCCAGGGCAACATCATTGCTGTGGCCAACCCGGCGCTCTCCATGTCTGCGGCGATGGCCAACTCGCAGCTCAGCGACGAGGAGCGCCACATCTCGGCGCTGTACACCCTCAGCCAGACTGCAGGGGCGTCCGCGGCATCACGGAGTAACTCTATCAAGCAGGAGCCAAACTCCCCCGGGGCCACCAAGCAGGAGTAGTTGCGCCGATACATCCTACCCGGTGAGAGGACCTTTCCCTCTTGCCAGCCTCCACAACCCTTTTCTGCACCGGGGCACCAGTTCACCGGACCTGCACCACCAACCCCCTCCGCTGGGCACTTCCCGCCCAATCCTCATCACCGCTACTCAGGCGTTCCTCGAGCATGACGGGACGCATGGAGCATCAGAGTTCCTCCCCAGCCAACGCAACACTACCACAGCATCTGAGCATCGGCATCCAAGTTTCCAGTGCTATGGATGATGTACTTCACCACCACTGGAAATATACTACAGTTCCCTGGAGATACAATGAATGTGTTAAAACCCAACTCCAGCCCCAGCCCGCCGCCTTCGGGTTCGGCGCTCCGGAGAGCCTCGTGTTTGTCTTGCTGCAGCCGCACCGCTGCGCCTGACGCACCCGAACTCTCCTCATATTTAGTATTTGTAGTTAAGGTTTTTATCCTCAGTCCAGTAGTGGTGATCTGTCCGCAGTGAGACGCATGCTAAAGAGATCAACACGGACAGCAGACAAGAGTGATTACAAGAACTCTGGTCTTGGTGTGTAAGAATAGTGTCGCGTGCGTGCGGGTCACAGAATAAGCCATATATTGGTTGGCAATGGAAAAGAAAATTACGTAAGAGGACAAGTTGTATCTAGACGTGACGTTAATCATTAAGTAACATTCATTATAACAGTCTTGATTTATGTCAAAACAAAAATATCTGTCAAGAGATTGCATTATGTTTACAGAAAAGAAATGTGAGGCTTCAGAGTTCATTTTGAGATTATGTGTTTTCGCAGAAGTTATGAAATGCATTGTCTTTATGTGAAGTTTCAGAAACTTCTTGAGACTTTTGCCAAAGAATAGTCGAGAATTAAGTAAATGCAGACTGCTTGGAGCGTCGTCGCTGATGTGGAAGAAAGTAACTTCTGGTTCCTTAACAGTACAATGTGAACACTTATAATTTTGTTCCCCAGACAGATCAGATAGTTACTTAAACAGTTCTTAAGCCTGGGAACACTCCAAGCCCAGCATCCCTCACAGCGGAGCACACGACAACCCACCGTGCAGGACCTGCGCGTGGACACCCTCGAGGAACTTCAACAAATTACTCGAAGCCTCTTTTTTTTAGTACAAGTATGAAGCCGTCAAGCACCCTCACCTCAGTACTCTACGGTAGCCTCGTCTGCCGCCTCCCCTGCATCTCCAGACACCCCCATCTCACTCATGTCTCGCAGGGGGAGGCCACAGGAGGCCCATTGAAGATATCAAGCCGGTTTGCATATTGATCTCAGCCTGACCGTGACCGTTATGCGTCAAGGAACACATGGGATCGCCACCTTACAATATCCTAGACACTGATTTAAAAAGAAAAAAAGAAAAGAAAGAAAAGAAAAATGCCATTATCATTCGTACTCCAAGCTCAGGACTACAAAATCTGTCGTCAAGTTAATTTCACTTTGAGTAATCATTGACTTGATGATCTGTATGCCGCATTCACGCTTGGCGATAGACTTTTTCTGTTGTCCTTACTATTAGCACGAAATTAAATACCTACCTATCAGATTCCCACAGTGATGCACCCGGAATGGAACTCCAGGAAGTTGAGGTGAATTTGGTCAACTTTGCTCTGTTGCCGTGATTCTGTTTTCTCTGTCCATTATTTCAAGCCTCAGCTGCGATCTGTAGTTCCTTGTTACTCGTGGCACCCAGCCAGACCCTAACACTGTGAAGCGTTGTGGGGTGGGCAGTGGGACAGCCGGGCGGTGCTTAAACAGTGCGTTGAAAATCCATTCTAGTGTTGGTAAGGCCCCAGTCCTGGCAGTCATCGTTATCATCAGTCACCAACATAATCACACACGCAAGCAAGCACGGGGGGACCGGCTTTCATAAACCTACGTTGGTGTGGCCTAGAGGGGGTGTGAGGCGTTAGCGCTTACTCAGCTTGCCTCCAATATACATACCTCCCTTTCCCCTCAGCCGCTCTCCCAAAACTCGCGATATGCTGTACACAACATGTCATGCAGTTTTCGTGCTTCATCCCAGATTTTCCTCCGCCTCGAGTAAAGTAGGCTCCTCATGTACCCAGCCTCGAACTCGGGGCTTTCTGACAATTGCGTGGGAGTTGACTGTGATAAGTGAGCGACGCTGCCAGCCACACGGGCGGCGGGTGCTGTCCGGTATTCGACTCATCTCTCCAGCTCGAGGCTTCAAGGTGTGGCACTTGACTGATTCCATCACAGCTATAATTTGTTCATCTCTAAATTAAAACATGTAAATATATTTTCGCCTCAGCTAGGTAAATGAAAACTGAGTGAGCGTGATCAAGGTGTATCACGAACTCAACAGGCAAGACGTCCAGCTACGAGGTCTCGAGACATGGAGTGCTGAGTCGAGCAGGACAGACGATAATTGCTTTGCATTTGTGAACTTTAGGCGACGAGATACTGATTCCTGTAGTAAGTGTAGATATTAACTTAGAATGATGTACTGTAGTTCACATGGCTTCCTTAGCGGAGCCTAGTCGGTGTACCTGTCTACAAATTATGTAAAGTGGAGAGCGGGAGTGGGTTCTATTTCTAATGCTGATGAAACTGCGATTTGAAAGACATCTGAATCATTGTGGCCACCTGACGGAGGCCAGGAGGTCTTGCTAGTCTGCCCCTGTCGGCGATCCAGCAACCCCTTGGCCGGCCGCACCGCCGCGGAGCCGCCACCCACAGGCGGACCGTCAAATACTGATTTTCGATAGCCCAGACATGTCACAACAGCTGCGCGCCACAAGTGTCTGGTGCAATTATTTCTTTGTATCTCTTTGGTTAGGATCTAGTCCTCCCTTTCACTCAGTACAATGTTATATTTCGCATTTTGGAGAGAAAAAAACTAGTGGAGGATGTTTTAATTTATTATTGTCTTTATTATTATTATTATTATTATTATCATTATTATTATTATTATTATTATTATTATTATTATTATTATTATTATTATTATTATTATTATCGTCATTATCATCATCATCATCATCATCTAACTGTAAGAACGAAGTTTAGAGTCAGTAGGTCGCAGCGAGTAATTGTTCTGCCTGTCACTGTTCGGAACACCAATGAACGTGCGTACCGCAATGGAGGGAAGCCAGTGTTGAATGCACCTCCATCAAGCTTGACCTGAAACCCGAAGCTGCAGGTCCGTCCCGAGAGGTAGGTTGTCGGTCGGTGTCCTGAGTCGCCAGGGACCGCCGGGAGACGACGGTGAAAAATATCGAAAAACATTTTTGACACAATTTTTTTTATATCTAGTGGCCTCTGTAGACTACCTCGATGCTGATCCCTGATAAAATACGGTTTAAAGCTGGGTCTGGTCCCCTGAGGTAATGAGGTCAACGGAATTAAAAGATTTGTCATGTTAAGAGCACTTGTCCGATTCTTTAGTTCAGTAGTGTAAACATTTTTTTCGTCAGGGCTCTAGTTCTCCACAGGGAATCAACCCGAGTTAATCAAAGCATAACTCCAGCTCGGAATCGTTTCAAATATCGTCGCCTGATACTTTTTAGTGTGTGCGTATGTATGTATATTTTGATTAGTTTTCGTGGCACGTGTAAGACCCACACATGTTGCAGGCATAAGATGAGGGAAATATTTCGTTCACTTGATGTATAGGGTTTGGACTGAATTAAACATACAGTATCATGTGCTACTATAGTGCAAGCAACTAAGTGCACAAATAACACCAGTAATTACACCAAGTGATATAAAGGCAAAAAATTATTTTATTATCTGATGAGTATGGCATCAATTTTCTTTTACGGGTGAATCAAAGAAAGCGTGATCCCCATTTTCTATCATTTTGTAATCTACTACTGTAGTATTGTACGTAAACATATGTGCCTGCATTACTCTAATACAAACATTTGAAATGTATATATATGAATTTAAAACCATGTATATGACGAATAGATACAAGAACGATATATACATGTATAAACAGTTCTAGATCATGCGCAATTTGCGGTGTTGAGAAATCGCTGGATGAAAAGGTGTCACGTGACTCAGTAGCTACCAGTCAGCTTCACCCAGACGAGTCGAGCAGTATTGTCTCGAAGCTTGTAACATCCGCCGTGTTAGTATGACATTATTCAGCCATGGATTATACGCTGATAGTGGTGAATCTGCACTGTGACTGAAACAATCATTACTGAAGCTGCAGACAGGTATGTGAAGTGACATGAAGTGGGTATTACCGAGACTGGAGACCTCACGGCCTGATAGGAAGCCATTTTATATTGGTGAAAGTCCTTGTTTCCTTTTATATCTTCCGAAGGGAGGACCAAACTGATTATAGTACAATAAGATCTAGTAAGTCAGTTTGCCCCAAGCTAGGCAAAAGTCTAGTTTTACTAAATTTCGGGCAGAGACGCAGGACGCAGGAACCTGTTAATTATGACACTCAATAGTGATAGTCATCTCACTTCAGTCTCCAAGTTCATTATGACGTACTATTTAGCGGTAGTACTAGTAGCCGGCATTCAGGGGAAGTGACGCTATGCTATGTTGGGCCACTCGAACGGCCAAGCTGGCCACACGCAGGAGCAACAACAGTAGAAGTGGTGATTAGCTTTGTGAGTGCAGGCAGAATAGTTGCCGCTGATCGGACCTTTCGCAGCACCAACTAGGCTGATGAGTCGATTTGAGAATTAGAGGTCATTTTGCAGTAGTAGAGGTTGTGAGCGTTGTACACTTCCCTTAACCGATTCACATGATTGTGTTTTCTTAACATTTCTCACGAGTTCATACCAGTGACTCCCTCCGTACGCCGTCATCATACCGCAAAAGTTGTTTCTTCATTACAGTTAATAGCATCGTTCGTTTGCCGTCATACAACTCACTTAAATATTTCATCGATACACTGCAAAGTCCGGTCATCATATAAAAAGAAAAAAAAAAAAACTAAAACCGCAAAAGTTCCAAAAGATGTACATTATTGTGAATATACCCACTCGCCCGCCCGCCCAAAAATCCCTTTCCTGCCCCAGTGTCGCTAGACAAGCCAACTTGTGACTGAGTACATTACTGTTTGTAAATACTTATAACTCACGCTGCCCTTGCCCTCCACCCTTTCTCCCTTATACCAGAGCGTGGCCACGAAGGAGGCCGCGTGCCTCTCGGCCCTCGCCATACACTACATGCATACAGGCTGCTCATGACAACGAGCTGCTTGTCTGGCCTAGGATGGGCTGGCATTGCAGTGCTGTTGTGCAGTTCACACGACCATTCTCAACATATTGTAAATACTTGCCTATTCTCACTACCAAGCAACACTAGAGGATATCGTTGTTACAAATTTCCTGTTGCAGTCTGCAAAATAAGTGTCGACTTTTAATCTTTATTATTTTATTTTAATTTTCATTTTCACGAACCATCGGAGGAAGACCTCAAAGTAACATCACTGTAAATACATTTTATCCTACGATGTTTCACTGATACCAGGTTAGAATCGCAGTCTCGGAGGAAACTAGTGTGTCAAGCGAGTTTTAACCTGACATTTGAGCGTCACGTCCCTTGCCAAGAGTAGCGTTGTCCAAGCCTGCAGCCATCGCATGTAAGATGGCGAGAGGAGCGATTCTGGCATGATATTCCTGAGGATTCACACTACCTGGAGCCTGTTGGATGCATCTCTCCCTGTTTTTTTTTTTTTTTTTTTTTTTTTTTTTTTTTTTTTTTTTTACATCGTCCTCCTCATCACCCTAACGCCCCTGCTCACCCCACCCATCCACCTACCCTTGACTCCACTCCCTATGGGTTAGACGGTCATTCGCCGCTCACCCAAGGCGCCCTCTCCTCTGTAAGCTCTAAGCCCTATCCATGCCACTCCATGTAAAACAGACAGGATCTATAACAAAAGATGAACGTTTTCGTGCTGTGTGTACATAATATATTCTGTGTAAACACGTGAACGAGTTGATATCAAATTTTGAGCTAATTTTAATCCAGTTTCCTTTGTCCTCTTCCTCTTCCCTCACCCTCCTGCCGCCCCCAATCGCTGTATTTGTATGAAAGGTGTGCAGCTCCCCGAGATGTGATGAACATTTTTTGTATGAAGTCTTCGTATTGAAAACAAAATAAAAAATAATACAATAAACAATAAGTGAAGCATAAATTATTAATGTTAAGCAGTGGACATGCATTCACGAATAGACAACTTTGTTTTTGGTTGTTAGTAACCATATCACCACCCCAATCGTTGTTGATTTTTATTAATTTCGTATTTTCTGTTTCTTTGCCAACTGTACATGTTAATACGAGTGACATTCGCCCGCCACATTTGGGAGGACTGCAAGTGCTGTAAGATAATTTCACTGCATCCACGGTACTTTGTCCCTCCCTCCCCCCACCACCTACCCTCACACTGACATCCATAAATCATACAGTATCCACGTGCTAGCATTATAATTTATTCTTGTGAGTCAGTGGAAGATTAATAATAATAATAAAAAAAATCTGTTTCCCACCATAAAAGTAAGTCGTGGACTGGCGAGCTTGTTGTCCGTGGCGGCGCGGGTCTGACGTGGGGGCGGCCAGCGGGGACGGGTTGCTGGCTACCTCCACCCCACACCCTCGCGTCGGTCCGGCAACTGCCAGACCATCGTGTTGATGCTCATGTGTTTGTAAGCACAGAAGAAAATAAAGTCTGATATTGTGATGAGTATTTGCTCTTATTTAACAGTTCCTTTTCCCTTCAAGCGTCCCCATCCCGCGCCTCGTTCTCCATCCCACTTGTGCACCGCTATTGACTGTGACAAGATAGTGGTTATGTTTGAATCACTGCTCCATGTTCAAAAAAATTATTTGTTAAAATTTAATTTAAGGAGTTTGTTGCCCTCTGGTCCACCTAGGCAAGTAAGTTTTCTCTTATTTAATTGTTTACTCCCTCCTACTACGGCAAGCTTAAAATTATCATGTCTCTCATGCCGTAACCTGTTCTCCAGAAACTAGAATAATGCATAGACTTTCTTTTATCTACATCAGTCTAACCGTGCTTATTTTCGTCAAATTAATGAAAAAAGTGCCACATTGATAAGAAAAATCTGCAGAATTGTCGTATCGTTAAGTAGGATAACAGTTGACACGATGACAACACTCCTCCACCCCCTCACCCCTCTGGTGGGCATCCATTCGCGCCCGTGCTTGTCACTCCCGCAAAGGTAAAAGTCTAGTCTATTTATCTGATAAAAACAACGAGGATTATATTGGGTGAAGGGTAACGTAGAGCCTTGGTTGCGATTAATGAGGCGCGAGTGGCGGGCTGTTTCGCTCACTGCACCCTCCGCTGCCCTGCCAGTCTTCACACATTCCCCCGAGAAATAATAATGCTCGTAAATTCGTGTCCCCTGTATTACTCAGCCGTGCATCAAACTCATATTTCTCGCCCAACGTGATGTCTTCATTAGCCGATCAATATTGAAGCACCTATAAATAAAAGATGGACCCTCTTACAGTTTATCCTCCTGTGGAGCGGAGATAGTGAATGAAAACGTGTTAACTGCTTATTGGTAAAAGTATACGAAGGTGAAAGTGAATCAAACAATGTTGTAGTAAGTTCTGCCAGGTTTTTAGCATTTTAAGTTCCTGCTGATACTCCAACCACTAATAAAACCCAGTTTATTCATGGTATTTAATGTAAAAAGTTTGCTGCATTGAACCTGATCAGGTGTTGGAGATAATGCTGGTTCAGAGGGATCGCTGCTTGATTGAAATTTATATTAGGTAAGTATAATGGAGCAGAAGTTTTCAATACAGGCTTGAAAATTAGTGGTAGCGTTTAAGATACAGCAGATCAATGGATTAACTTCGTCATGGCGGGAAGAATGTTACCTTGTACGCAAACATTTCTTGCCTAATTTATTTATGATCATTATTGCTTCTATCGCTGCAGGTAATCCTTATTGATGTGTCACTAATTTTACTTATGTCAAGAGAGGTTATGAATTTTGTGGTACTTTGTTTTACTTTACTCTTGTTTTAGTTAGCCTGGTTTTCTTTCTATATTTGTAATACAAGTAGTATCTTTTATCAAGCTCTTAATAACTTATGTGACATTTAAGTCCATTAGTTAACTCTCTCTCTCTCTCTCTCTCTCTCTCTCTCTCTCTCTCTCTCTCTCTCTCTCTCTCTCTCTCTCTCTCTCTCTCTCTCTCTGTCTTTCTTCCTGTCCCGTCATCCCCTCCCTCTCCCTTTCCCTCCCTCTTCCGCTATCTCTGTAAATAACAGCGCCCTCAGTAACAGTCTGTCCACTATATTTGCCATTTTTTGTAATATATCTTGTGTTCCCCTTTATCTCTGATTCCCTCTCTCCCTTCCCCCATAGTCGCGCCCACCTTTTTCCCCTCCCAATCCCGCACCTCTCTCTCTCTCTCTCTCTCTCTCTCTCTCTCTCTCTCTCTCTCTCTCTCTCTCTCTCTCTCTCTCTCTCTCTCTCTCTCTCTCTCTCTCTCTCTGTTTTGTTTTTCGTTTCTCTGTTTTCGTTCAAAATTGCGTGTGTTTTGTGTGCTTATTCCAGGCCATAGATCTCCGAGGTGTTGATCGTGAAGATGGATTACTTTGGCAGTCACGGGGAGACAGAAAGAGAAATATGCAGGTATGTGGTAACTGAACTGTTTGTGTTTTCAGATGAAAGTGGATGTAAGTTTAGAAATTCGTTGTCCCGTCTGAACAACAAATGGTAAAGAAATGTTGTAACTTTTGTTTATAGCATTACGTAGAAACAGATTTTATTGTTGAACTGAAAACAAATATTAGTGGGAGAAGAAATAGTAAATTTGCTACGAGGTACTTAGATTGCCTCACGTTTTAATTAATTATTCAGGTTAGAACAAATATCCGACGTGATGAAAAATTAAATGTAACTAACGAAAAGACCAACGATGTGTGTATAGCATATTTCATGACATAGCTTTAGTTTTGTAATATTACTAATGTTACCCATCGAAGAAACACGAACGTGCATCGTTTTCTTAGATGACTCATTTGAAATAAGAAAACATCCCCTTGAGTTAAGGATGGGGCATCCTATGTTGGTTATGAAAGGGTAAATGAAACAAACTGCATAAACGTTAATCGCTGGTAGAAGCATAATAATGAAAGAGATGGATATATTTCGTGAAACTAAGATCCAGTCACGGGCGTAGCCAGAGATCTGGATAAAGCCTGACGCAAAGATGTAAACGCGACTGTTTCAAAGTACCTAACTTAAAGGTGTTAGTGAGAGAACTGTGTAGCATTCTCGTAACCGTAATAGATCTACTTGGGATGAGAGAGAGAGAGAGAGAGAGAGAGAGAGAGAGAGAGAGAGAGAGAGAGATTTTCTTAATAGTGGTCCAATGAAATAAAATTAAACTTCGATTAAATCTAGCAAAAGGTGGAATATTGTTTCATTGCTAGTATGTATGCTAATGAGGAAAGTGTCTTGTGTTCGTTTATATCACACTATGAAATAGACAAGATTGCGATGGTCTGTCTTTCCCTTTAGGCCGGTAGACGTCACAGCTACTTCGCTTTTTCCTATGAATCTTTACCTAAAAGTTCCTGTATTAAATTTGCAAAATTTAGTACAGTAGCCATAGTGGATATAATTTCAAGAAACCCCTGTGCACCAGAGATCCTCATAACTACAAACTCTTCCTTGTTCTATACATACTTTCTTCCTCCAGAAGATATGGCAAAGAAAATAACATGCTGCATTGTATGTAGAAGGAAACACCATTCATTTTCATAATCAAGCCAGATTTTCTTTCACACAATACCTCGGGAGTAAAATGTGAGTCCCTTGTCGCTCGTGTGAGAGAGAGAGAGAGAGAGAGAATGTAAACACTACCGTTGCATTGTCTTAAGCCCCTTGTACACAATCACGATAATCATCACGACAGCGCTAGTAATAGCAGTCGTAGTGTTATCATGATCCATAATCGTGGTCTAGCGTCACGACTCTTGATGGTCGTAGCGTAGTCTTGGACCATCACGAGAATTTAGCGTTGACATTAATTTATTTATATTATATCTCCTGAATCATTACACGTACGTATAGGAACTAAATTCTGTTTTTTTTTTTTTTTCTCTCTCTCTCTTTTTTGTATTATTATATAATATTCAATCGATGAATTCCCAGCTTAAATCTCTATTCCTAGTCAGTTTTTTTTTTTTTTTCTTTGTGAAACTTTTCCAGGTGTTTCTGTCTTGTGTCATCCTTTCACTTATTCCTTTGTCTTACATGTTTTCTTTAATGCAGTCTTTTCACCTTATCCTGGCTTGTCTTTACCTCTCACAGTGCCTAGGTTTGCTGATGAAAACTTGATACCTAAGTTTTCACAGCGTCATATCAATGTTTATAGGCAGTCAAACCGCACACTCCCCGACGAAGGACTTCTCAAAATTCGCGTTGATAAAGTTTTTAAAAAAATTACCCATTTGAGGCATCCAGTTTGTGATACACAGGACAAGGACACGTAAACAATTCATGATACACGTGTAAACAGCGTCATGATTTAGGTAAGAGAATATGACATGGAATAGATGATCTCTGTGGCCTTTGAAAATAATGCTGACAGAAGCGAGAGGACAAAGGGTTTCGGAAATATGGGTTAGAAGTTATATAACAATCACAAAGTACGTATTTCCCCTTCTAAAGTGAATATACCGAAAGTGCTTTAGAAATATAGATTGGAAGTGCTAAACACCATTCATAAAATATGTATTTCTCTATAAAACAGTGTTTAGAAAGATATGCGTTGATACACATCACTCGTATTACTTAAGAAATATACATGTTTCTACCATAAAGTGTTTAAAGAGTCAATCGTACTGCTGAACAAAGTATACTTATTTCCCTCTATAAAGTGAATATACCGCACAATGTGTTTAAAAATATGGATTGGTCGTCACACATCAACCATGGTGTTAAAGAAAGCACATATTATCACTATACAAAGGGTTTAAAAGAGTACTGGGTTATAGGCATACATAAATCATAAAGTATACATTTCTCTATAAAGTGTATACGTATACTGAACAACGGGTTTAAATACGAATTAGTATTCACAGATCACTCACTACGTTGTGCAAAGTACGTTTTTCCCTCTATAAAGAGCAAACTACTGCAGCGTCCATGCTGGCCTCTGCACTCATCACATTCACACTGAACTTTATTCAGTCATACAAGGTGTGTCAAAGCCAGATAAATTGCATTAAAGCAAAAGGGTTACTAAATTTAATGCTGGGTTCGAACCAGCATTTCTTAAATGCGTGTTCATTGTGTGAGTGAGGAGGACAGACGCACTCCTCACACTGTTGACGCATTAGCTGATGACAGATGTGTACTTTTAATGGAGGTAAGAGGATGAGGGTTGGAGGTAAAAGAAAGAAACTTGATGTCAGAAGAAAGGAAGATGAAGGAAAGAAGTTGGAGAATGAAGTAAGGAGCAAGGAGGTTGAAGGTAACTGGAGGACGGGTGCCGATAAGGAAGGGGATTTTAGTTTTCATGGTAAATTTTATATTCAGATTATTTTCAGACATGTTCTGTCGTTAAAGTAAAACGAGTTGGATTAAGAGGAAAGAGACAGGAGTTTGTCAAAAGAGTGAAATATCCACCCACTGAGTGCAGCTTTTTAAATATACGGAGATCTTCAAAACAACATTCCGCCTACAAATCATATCGTACTAAAGATTCGATTTTAAAATCTAGAAAATGTATTACAGTGGCCTGTAGTTAATTGTGGAAAGAGAGTGAAATAAGATCATTCATGCTAAATATATTTTATTGGGCAAGGCAACATTCTTCCATCAAATCGTCGTACGTACATACTCGTACATTGTAACCACATACACGATTTGACTCATACAAATTAATGGATATTCAGGAAATACCTTTAGAATACAGAACTTTTTCTTTTCGTTCAGGCACAGACACACTAGCCACGTAGCGGGTATAAAAATAGTTTCTTTGGGATGCCGAATTGCATAAATAAATATCCGATTCTACTAAGACTATCACAACTGGAACGGCGAGACAACCGACCACTTTATTATTATTATCATTATTATTATTATTATTATTATTATTATTATTATTATTATTGTTGTTGTTGTTGTTATTGATCCGAGCCATTCCTTGCGGCAACTTTATTTCCAGGTCAGGTTGTCAGGCCGTCACAGTGTGTTGTACCATTTTCTATCACTTGCCATCCCTCACTACTATTTTAACTATTGGCACAGCATTACGGCTAATAAAGAGATTTTGCAAAACAGCAATTGGTCACACACACAGACACACAGACACACACACAGACACACACACACACAGTACTTATTTTAAGATTCGAGTTTTTCTTTCGTTTTGGTAATGTCCTCTCTCTCTCTCTCTCTCTCTCTCTCTCTCTCTCTCTCTCTCTCTCTCTCTCTCTCTCTCTCTCTCTCTCTCTCTCTCTCTCTCTCTGTGCCCTGGAGGGTGAGTCGGTTCAAAGCTGAAGAGATAGCTAGAGATCGCATTCCCGGCGTCACTCATCCAAATGTCAGATATTAACGCGTCACTGTTGACTTGAAAGAATAGGTGTTACCATGAGGAGGAGGAGGAGGAGGAGGAGGGACATGCGTGGTGGTGCCTTTCAGTTACTTCCTTCTTCCGTAACCTGTGCTGCCGCCACTGCCGAAATTGCTGCCGCCACTGTAGCCTCCTCCGTTCACTTTTTGACCGAAATTTTGTTGTCCGCCGCCATAACTGCCGCCGCCGCTGCCGCCCTGCTGACCACCATACCCGCCACCGCCGCCGCCCTGCTGTCCGCCACTATAATCGCCGCTGCCGCCGCCGCCGCCGCCTTGCTGGCCACCGTAACCACTTCCGCCGCCACCGCCGCCCTGCTGGCCACCATAACCACCTCCGCTGCCGCCGCTGCCGCCCTGCTGGCCACCGTAACTACCTCCGCCGCCGCCGCCGCCGCCCTGCTGGCCACCGTAACCACCGCCGCTACCACCTTGCTGTCCACCGCCATAACCGCTGCCGCCGCCGCTGCCGCCCTGCTGGCCACCGTAATCGCCGCCTCCATTGCCGCCCTGCTGTCCGCCGCCATAACCTCCTCCACTGCCACCCTGCTGGCCGCCGCCATAACCGCCACCGCCGCCGTTTCCTGAGGGGTATTGCGCCTCACCCTCGTACCTGCCAGAGGAGGAGAATGAATGTGATGTTAATCTATGCATCAGATTGTTATGATTATTGCTGCTCTTACTAACATACTGTTGTCACTACTACTACTACCACTACTAATATTACTACTACTACTACTACTAGAATGAGTCATCAGTTTTTTTGTTCATCTTCTGAAGGGACGAGATGTTACCGACTCATTATCTTTCTCTCCCTTCACATTATCTTCATCATCCCTCTCTTCATTTGTGTTTTTATTAACTCATTCATTCTCCATTCAAAAGTTTCCCGTATTTCGTTACCGCTCTCTCTCTCTCTCTCTCTCTCTCTCTCTCTCTCTCTCTCTCTCTCTCTCTCTCTCTCTCTCTCTCTCTCTCTCTCTCGCTAGGCTTGCATTGGCGTTTGCCGGTGAATTTTAAAAATTTTAACGCCTGTCAATTGGTGAAGCAGCTCGTTTACAATTCAGAGACAACAGAGAGGCTATACAGCGAACCAGCACGTGGCTACTGATGAGTCCCCCTGATGCTCAACACACCTGCTCCACAACTCCACATAAGTCTTAAAAAGTACCGCAGTTGACATCACACTATAATTCAACGTGATTCAAAACCATGACAATATTCCCCACTCACCTCACGTCCGCCACAAATCCGTTCTCGTGGTCAGCAGTGTAGGTGACTATCTGCAAGCGGCCATCAGGAAGTTGAACACGGTATTCGCCTGTCACCACGTTGCCGTCACTTTCTTCTTTCTGCGAGAAGTCCACCCCGGAGTACGCGTCCTGCACGGCGTAGTCGAACCCGTACGGCATCCCCTGAAGAGTGATATGGGTGTGGGGGTTAAGACCATTATGTATAGCCTTTCGCCTTCTTATTCCACTTGTTCTGTTTAAGATGATGCTGGGATTAACTGTGGTGGTTGTGGTTGTGGTGGTTTCATTTGTGGGATTGGTAGTGTAGTCTGGACGGTTTAAGCTGTGGACTTTTACTTGTGTATTCAAATTCATAGTTTTGTAATGTTAGACGGTTAATTCCTTACCTTCATTTGATCGTCGC
The DNA here is from genome assembly GCF_035594125.1 of Scylla paramamosain. NCBI lineage: Eukaryota > Metazoa > Arthropoda > Malacostraca > Decapoda > Portunidae > Scylla > Scylla paramamosain. The sequence goes on along the minus strand of NC_087156.1, from coordinate 29,358,660 downwards.
CTCCACCGTAACCTCCGCCGCCGCCGTTCTGCTGTCCGCCACCATAGCCTCCGCCGCCGCCGTTCTGTTGTCCGCCACCATAACCTCCGCCGCCGCCATTCTGCTGTCCACCACCATAGCCTCCGCCTCCGCCCCCGTTCTGCTGTCCGCCACCGTAACCGCTGCCGCCGCCGCCATTTCTCAGCCCGTTATTCTGTTGTCCTCCGTAACCATTGTTCTGACTTTGTTGTGGAGCTCCGTAACTCTGGGAGGGCTGTTGGGGTGCTCCGTAGCTCTGCGAAGGCTGTTGCTGCTGCTGTGGTGTTCCGTAGCTCTGTGAAGGTTGCTGCTGCCTTTGTTGAGGTGTTCCGTAAGATTGTGACGGTCTCTGCTGCTGTTGCTGAGGAGTTCCGTAGCTTTGTGATGGCCGCTGCTGTTGCTGCTGAGGTGTTCCGTAAGATTGTGATGGCCGCTGTTGTTGCTGCTGCTGAGGTGTTCCGTAGTTTTGTGACGGTCTTTGTTGCTGCTGAGGTGTTCCGTAGCTCTGTGATGGGCGTTGCTGTTGTTGCTGCTGCTGAGGTGTTCCATAGCTTTGTGATGGCCGCTGCTGTTGTTGAGGTGTTCCATAAGATTGTGAAGGCTTTTGCTGAGTCTGCTGAGGTGTTCCGTAGCTCTGGGAAGGTCTTTGCTGCTGTTGAGGTGTTCCGTAACTTTGAGAAGGCTGCTGGGGGGCTCCGTATGTTTGAGAAGGAGGATTGAGACTCTCCCCGGGTGCTCCGTAACTCTGTGTGTGTGTGGGGGGTGGGATGGATAATAGAAAGAAGTGTCTAGTATTATTACAGTGCATCTTGTGGCTGTACTCAGGAAGCTTCAGTATTAAGAGAAAATAATAACACTAAGTTGGAATTGTTTAGATGAAAGAGAGATTAAACTTGTCTGCAATCAATAGGATCATTGATAAAGAACAGAACGTGAACTTACCAACTTTCGGTCAACACACTCATTTGGTTACCTCACATATGTGGTGACCTTGTGATGGTGTATTATGTGTTATGTACGGATGATTTATTCCCACTGATTTCCTGCCTGTGTGTGTGTGTGTGTGTGTGTGTGTGGAGTGTGCAAGAGTGTCTCTGTGGGGTATGGGAAGGTAGGGAGGACTGGACGGAGCGCCAACGGACGAACATACAAATTAAAAGGGTGACAGTTGCCATTTGTGTTAAACACAATAAGCTGAACGTTACAAATATATGCAACAATGTACGTAATGTAAATAAAAGAGTAGCTGATTGTGTTTTGAGATATGGGGCTTATGGAAGTATAGAGCATAGATGGGAATAGATTATACTGAACACCAAAGGCCTCTTGAACCGAAGAATAAAGAGGAGAGGATTTAGACATTCCATAGGATATTGTGGAATCCAGCTCGTGAATAGGAGACACTAGCGTCAACATCAAGACAGTCGAATCACTCATGTTTAATGAAACGCTGCTTTAGGGAATCGATACCCTTCTCTTTAAGAGTATTGACGGAAGGACTTGACTAAAGGCGTAGAATATATGGTTTGTGAGCTTTTTTTTTTTTTTTTTTATTAAATCAGTTTGAATGTCCAAAGCCTTACGGATTTGAGGCACTACATGTACTCAGTATTATTATTTATTTATTTATTTTTTATGGCAAAACA
>NC_087156.1:29344496-29351996 GCF_035594125.1 Scylla paramamosain | reverse complement strand
CAGTGTGAGTTTTGGAAGGCACCGGTGTTTTTTTGTTTGTTTACTTTGTGAATTATTTATGTTGTACGTTGACTTTTTTTTTTTTTTTTTTTTTTTGTTGTTGTTTTGTAGCTCTTTTCTTTTCTTTTCAGAATAGCACTACGATTTACTTTTTTTTTTCTTCAGCGCAGTATGTTTACATGTACATATACACATGCTCTCTCTCTCTCTCTCTCTCTCTCTCTCTCTCTCTCTCTCTCTCTCTCTCTCTCTCTCTCTCTCTCTCTCTCTCTCTCTCTATCTATCTATCTATCTATCTATCTATCTATCTATCTGTCTGTCTATCTATCTATCTATATCTCGACACCTTTGAAGACCATCAGTCATTTGTAAATTCAGTTTGGATTATGTTATCATATCCACTGACCCACGTGTTACTGAATGCCAAAAACGTCATCATAATTTTACGTATTCTCTCAGCCCTCGCTCTGAGGCACCTGCCAGGGTGATGTGTGATGGCTCCAAAGAATGTCGTGAAGGTACTTATTAGCGGGAAGAAAAATTATTATTAGTGTGAGTTAAACTGAAGTGATGAAGCCAGCAGGTAGTGATGGTGTCCATATGGCTTAGATTGACGTGTCCTCGACCTAGCATTTACATTTTTAACACCTTTACGCGTACACTTCTCTGCTTCTTTCTCTTCATGCAATCAAAGCCGGAGTTAATGTCACGTACTGGTTAGGGAATCACGTCAGCACGTCATCCCGGCCTAACATGAAGGCTTTAGGCGCTGACGACGATGATGAGGCACAAGACGAGACTGCACACTACACCACTATAGCAGAAGGCGTCTCCCACCTGTGTGTGTAGTTTCTAACCTCTGGCTACGTGTGTGTGTGTGTGTGTGTGTGTGTGTGTGTGTGTGTGTGTGTGTGTGTGTGTGTGTGTGTGAGTTTTCGATGGCTCGGTATTCGGTGTTAAGTGAAAGAAAGTCTAGTAATCGTAGCTGAGATATCACGACAAAACATCTTGTGAGTTATCCATTACATCTGTTGAGTTTTTCACTTTTTTTTCATTTTTCCTCTCTCTCTCTCTCTCTCTCTCTCTCTCTCTCTCTCTCTCTCTCTCTCTCTCTCTCTCTCTCTCTCTCTCTCTCTTTCGTGTATTTCTGTCAAACCAATCGCTGGTTTCATATTTTCTTGGCTCTGTGTTCCCGGAATGATAGCTGAGCCACAGTCATTGTTTGTATTGATGCTGAACTCTTTCGTCCAACCCCAGTTATTTATTTATTTTTTTTCCATGCTGCAGTTTTTTTCACAACTGTATGAAGCGTTGCACCGTTATTTTCTTCAGTCTAATATAATTTCAGTGTGTTTTTGTTGTCTATATAAGAGTTGAAAACCATTTTTTGATGTTGCAAGCTTAAACATTAATTATCAGGTATCGCATCTTTACTATATTCAATCCAATGTAATTTCAGTATGCTTTTTGTATTCATATGAGTGTTTGAAGCATTATCTTTTCTAAGTCACAGAGATGGCAGGCAGTGGAGTGGCGAATATATCGGAAGTATGGAAAAAAAAAAATCACCGTCCTTAAGAAGTGAAGACGATACAAGTCGCTTTCCCAACTGTAGACCGCAAAAAGCTAAAAGAAACACGCAAAATAAAAAAATAAAAAGATGATAAATAAATAAATAAATAAAAGAAAATCAAAACAATTAACTCAGTTACCCCTAACATCACACGCTCACTGCCTCCACTTTTATGATGGCCTTTATTGTTTTCTTCACACTGGTACAAACAATTCTATTATGACGCGGCTTTCACTCAAATCAAGCCGCTTAACACTCCACTTTCCCTCTCGCCGCCTACCCCGCATCACCTCTAACACCCTTCTTCTCATCCCCCACCCCCGACCCACCTTTCTCACTCCCAAACGAAAGGGAAGTCAGTGTGTGGCTCTCAGGGGAGTAAAAGAAATAATCTTGCCAAACCACGTCCGTCCGGAGAAGATGTGCATGGATTAACGTAACGAAATGTTTTCTGCGTTCCACCTTCCCCCCCACCAAGGTGCCCCACGTGCTCTTTATGGCGCTGCTCTGCTTGGCCCGGAGGGAAAGGAAAGCCATTGTCTTTTTCAGCGGTGGCGATAAAAGTTGTTGCTTCACCGTGATGGAGATCCAATTATGAAGGTACTTCCGTCATGGTAGAGTGAGCGAATTTAGAATTAAGAAACTTTGTGTATAGAGAGAGAGGAAGTAAATAGAAGAGCAAGAGAAAAGTTCGACTGTTTCACCTATAATAAAAATCCACTTTTGAAGGTACTTCCGCTATCATGAAGTGAACAAATTTAGAATGAAGAAATTTTGTGTAGTAGTAGGAAGGAGAAATTAAGTAAATATATAAGAAGAAGAATTCAGTTGCTTCACCCATAATGAAAATGCCACCTTGATATTACTACTTTCGTGATCATGAACTGAGCAAATCTAGAATGAAGAAATTATTTACATGGAAGGAGGAAGGAGAAATTAAGTAAACAGAAAAGAAGGAGAGTTCAGTTACCTCACGCGCGATAAAAACCCCATTTGGATATCAGTATTTCTGTGTTCGTGAAGGAGATAAAGTAGAAATAAATTAGTACTGTATAGAGAGGGAGGAAGGAAGAGATTTAGATGTGAGTAAGAAAAAGGTTAATTGTTCCAACTGTAATAGAAATACCATTTTGGTATTAGTACTTCCGTGATCGTGAAAGGAAAAAAATTAAGGATGAAGAAAAACAATATATAAGGTAGAAAAAAGCTCAGTAGATAAATGACAATAATAAAGGTTTACACAACCAACTAAGGAGGAAATAATTAGTAAATACGCGGAAGAACAACAAAAAAAGTTTTAATAAAGGGAAGAATGAAATGGAGGGAAACTATCAGGCTGCAGTAGGTAGAATATGAAAGTGAAAGGAAAAGTTATGGTAGTGGAGGAAGGGAAATGTCTGTAAATAGAGATGTAAAAAAAAAAAAAAAAACAGTTTTGCAAGCAGGAAGGTATTGTAGATTATAAGGTTCCTCAATAAGTAGAATGAGAGAGAGAGAGAGAGAGAGAGAGAGAGAGAGAGAGAGAGAGAGAGAGAGAGAGAGAGAGAGAGAGAGAGAGAGAGAGAGAGAGAGAGAGAGAGAGAGAGAGAGAGAGAAAGGGTGGGGGAGGCACAAACACACACACACACACACACACACACACACACACGCACACTGATATACTTGAAGAAAGAAAAATATAAAGGAAAGAGAATGTCTGAAGAGCTGAAACGAAATGACGATAACGAGAGAGAGAGAGAGAGAGAGAGAGAGAGAGAGAGAGAGAGAGAGAGAGAGAGAGAGAGAGAGAGAGAGAGAGAGAGAGAGAGAGAGGAAAGTTTTGCGTACTAGTAGTAGTAGTAGCAGTAATAGTAGTAGTAGTAGTAGTAGTTTTCCTATTTTTTTCTTTTTTTTGCAATGAAGGTGGTAGGAAAAGAAGAATGAAGAGAAAGACTCATGAAAGTAATTGTTTTTGATAAGTTGTTTTTTGGTATATGTAGGTGAGAGACAGACAGGCAGACATTGACAGGCAGACGAACAAACAATATATGAACAGACAGGAAGGCTGATGAAGATGAATTTTTTTTTTTTTCGAGTATGAGGATGTACGTGCACACACACACACACACACACACACACACACACACACACACACACACACACGACCGGCTGGTTATCGCTCTGTTGCACAGACAAAAAAAAGATGAAATCGTGAATGCGCCTAAAATTTGTATGTGAACTGATGAAGAAATGTGTGTGTGTGTGTGTGTGTGTGTGTGTGTGTGGAGCTGTTATTCTGCATATTTTGCCATCAGTGGAAGTAATAATTGTACTTGTAATAGTTCTATATACCTAGGTTTCAAAATAGAAAGGTAAGAAATGTGATAGCAATGATAGTAATAAAAATTATGATGATGACAATAATAATAATAATAATAATAATAATAATAATAATAATGATAATAATAATAATAATAATAATAATAATAATAATAATAATAGTAATAATAGTAATAATGATAATAATAATAATAATAATAATAATAACAATCATTATTATTATTGTTATTATTATTATTATTATTATTATTATTATTATTATTATTATTATTATTATTATTATTATTATTATTATTATTATATAATCCATTTCTTTTTTAATTACTCGTAGTGAAATTATGATCACCACCAGCACCACCATCTCCTCTTCCTCCTTCTCCACCTCCTCCCTCCCCATCGTCCACGTTTTCCCCTTGCCCTTCGTAGCTCTTCAGTTTCATGCATGTGTGGGGAGGGAGAAGGAAAAGACTTTCCCCGTAGGTAGGATGGTGGGAAGGAGAGAGAGAGAGAGAGAGAGAGAGAGAGATGGTCTCGTAGAAATGTGGAGAGGAGGAGGAGGAAGAGGAGGAGGAAGGATGGGGCGGCACACCTGTTGGTCTGGTCGCGTCCCACCTGTGATCTGTTTGTTACCTTTGTATATAACGTTTGCTTATTACTTTCTTCACGTGTACAAACATGGCACTCGTCGTCATGGGCTAATTATCTGCCACATTCCCCACAACACCTGCTCCTTGTGGCGGTGTTGTGTTCGCGGCCCGCAAATAATGCACTCGCCAACCCCTCCGAGCAATGGGGCAAAGTTTTTTTTTTTTTTTATATGTAAGAGGAGCACTGGGCATGGACAACAAAAGGTTTGAAAAAAAAAAAAAAAAAGCCCCACTAGAGCCCCAGTCCCTTAAGAGAGGTCAAGAAGGATCATCGAAAATTGGAGGGTAAGTGTCTTGAAACCCTCCCTACCTGTGCTGTTTGTCTTTCGATTTTATTTGGCAGCTCATTAAGTTGTTTTATTTTTTTTTATCAGTATCTTTCAGGAGTTTTATTCTATAACCTTATTGTATTTTTAAGACCATAAGGGATGCTGCAAAAAGTCAGTAGGCCGACGAATGGCAGACCCTTTATAAACTTTATATCCAACTTTTCATTTATATGTAAATGTTGTCTTAAAGAAGAAGCATGTATCACGGCAAACAATTAACATGATTCTGTCTATATGTCTGTTCACCACCGTTGTTACATTAGCGTTATGCACCGGAATGACTGAGAACATTTATTTTCCTTTTTTCCCACACTTTCTTATTCGTAAAACAGATAAGGATCCGAAAGTTTGAACGCAGAAGTCACGATCAGAATGCTAACGTCGTAATCGTTAAAGCTGATATTTTGTTTTGTACTAGTACAAGGAATCCGAAGGTGGTGATTAACTGTACGAGAAGACTTTTTACTACTACTGTTACTACTACCTTTACTACTACAACTATTACCTCCACTGCTGCTGCTGCTGCTTCTACAAAGGGAGGCACGAGGAACTGTAGGTTTTGTTACTTGGTTAAAAAAAAAAAAAATGTAGTAGTAGTAGTAGAAGTCATAATAATAATAACAATAATAATAATAATAATAATAATAATAATAATAATAATAATAATAATAATAATAATAATAATAATAATAATAATAATAATAATTATCGTTGGGAGAGGTAGTACTTTGTCTTAACCATAGCCAGCGCCAAGGGACTTTACTTTTGCAGTATCATAACTCACCAGCTTTCGTTTTGTTATCTGGATTCGCTAGAATTTGTTGAGAAAACGCGCCTTTTTCACGAACATTCGCAAGCCGTAAAAGTCGCGATACATTCTGTGCTTTGGGTTGACTCACTCTTTTGACCAGATTCTTTATCTTTCAGAATCTTTCGGGGCAAAGTTAAAAGTTCACGTGACATAAACATGACTCGTATCAGAACTGAGAGCAAAATACGCCAGTGTAAGTCAAGTTTATCTATGTTTTTCATCTTCGGTGTTTTTTGTCGAAACCACCACGCCAAGACGATGTGTGTTTTCAGGAAGATAATAAATGAAAACAGGAAGAGACACCAAAATAAGGGGAAGAAATGCTATGATACCGCGACACGAAAATCTTTGCATACACGAAAAGAAAAAGAAAGATCGAGAAGAAATATTGTCAGGTAACATTAGCATCTTATATAATTTAATTGAAGGATAAAACGATGTGAACGAAGAATACAAGATTGTGAGATTTTTACCGCAATGAAAGAAAATATGTGCACGAGAACTTTATTATTTTTATTTTTTTTTTTTTAGATTCATGAGACGGCCCCCCCCCCCCCTTTTTATTTTCTTTCTCTTTCTCTTTCAAACTAAGCTTTAGTACGTACTCATGCTTTGTGCTTGAAGACCAAACTGTCGAGTGAAAAATTCTCTCTAAAAAATAAAGAGTAAGATCTAAAATAGTTAAGAACTCTACCGAAGACTAGTTCTGGGCAGTGTGTGTGTGTAGAGTAGTTCTGGGCAGTGTGTGTGTGTGTGTGTGTGTGTGTGTGTGTGTGTGTGTGTGTATCAAAATGTCTTTTTCTTTTAGTTTAAAAATAAGCACTCCCCCAAAAAAAATCTGTTAAAATCTATCAAAAAGAAACTTTATATATTCCAGCAAACTTCTGCTTTTAAGTGTAAATGAGTTTGGCCAGCGCCACAAAAATTAAAGTGAAAAATAAAAGCCCTCTCATTTTTACACTCACTAAAATTTAGGTACCGAAAGTTTTCAATAGTTGGCCAGTTTAGTCCCCGGGGGTTTCTCGATTCCTCTTTTTTTCTAAACTTATTACATTTGAAAAAAAAAAAAAAAAGTTCAAGTCGTAGGAAGCGAAAAAAAAAAAAAAAAAGAAAGAAAGAAGTAGAGAGCTTCAGAATTTATAGATAACAGGTTACAGTATCTGAGAATTTCCATCTAATCAAATATAACCTTAAATTCGACATCCCATTCTCACTTATGCATGAAAATAATAACAATGATAATAATAATAACAATAACAATGATAATAATAATAATAATAATAATAATAATAATAATAATAATAATAATAATAATATTAATGATAATAATGATAATAAGAAAATAAAAAAATATATATATATATAATTCAAAACACAAATAAAAAAGAAGACAAAATCAAGTGGAAGAAGTTAGAAGAAGACTTCAGTACCTGCGGCCTCATGATAGCGAGGTCGGAATGTTGAAGGAAGAGGACCAGCGTGCGTGTGTGGGGGGAAGAAAAGTGAGGGTCAGGTGGTACTTGTCTCCTCAACGCCACCAGCTGCACTGAAGACTCCTTGCACCATGCCTGCCTTATATACTTTCCCGGCTGTAGGGGGAGGCGGCGCTGGTGGTGGTGGTGATGGTGGTGGTGGTGGAGATGGTGATGTTAAAAAGTCTTGGATGGTATATCTCTCTCTCCTCTCTCTCTCTCTCTCTCACTCTCTCTCTCTCTCTCTCTCTCTCTCTCTCTCTCTCTCTCTCTCTCTCTCTCTCTCTCTCTCTCTCAATCACAGAAGAGGAGGAGGTCGGGGCGTGACCTTGAGGGGAGAATGATGTGT
>NC_087156.1:29326996-29329496 GCF_035594125.1 Scylla paramamosain | reverse complement strand
GTCCAGCATCCTCCTGGCATGTCCAAACTACCTCAGCCTAGCCTCCCTTGCTTTGTCTCCAAACTGACGTACGTGTGTTGTTCCTCTGATGTAATAATTTCAGATTTTATCCATCCTCGTCACACACACACACACACACACACACACACACACACACACACACACACACACACACACACACACACACACACATATATATATATATATATATATATATATATATATATATATATATATATATATATATATATATATATATATATATATATATATATATATATATATAAAGGGGAGGGGATGGAAAGCAAGCAACACGAGACTTTAATTAAACAAGTGAAGTGGTGGTTGAGTGGAAAGAGGAAGTCTGGTTACGGAACCGAGTCCATCAGCCTCAGGACTCGGATTCGCGAGGACTCAAGTTACCGAGTCCTGCCCATCCCTACTAACAAACAGTTCAATCTCCGCCATACTAACAGACTAAATCCACGGTTACACTAGTCAAAAGATACCTTGGATCTACACATTTCAGTTGATTTCGTCCAAGTTCCGATGTAATCCAACTCTTGGTGGTGGGGAGAGAGTTTCAAGAACACGGTTCGAAGTTCGAACCAACCGTCCTTCCTGTTCCAAGGAAGAACATCCAAATGAAGACAACTGGAGAACTTCATTATACTGCAATGAAATTTACAATGTATATAAGGATAAAACCTTTAGCATATTAAAACCTATTTAAATACACTTTAAGTATTGAAGTGTATCATCTCATTAATATTATTAATCATCCGATCTTCATTTGAGTATCGTTGTTTTGGCACCATTTTCGGAAACTCCGCTGAATACTCGTCTCTATGGAGTGGCCTAGTGAACTTACTTATTTACTATTAGAAAAAAAAAAAAATTCTCCCGCGACATCCTGTGGTAGTCGTAAAATCCTTACTTGTCCTGCAAACACATCTTTCACCAGGTTATTGTAGACATTCTTGTGTTTTTTTTTGATCATCCATGGCTTCACCAAGTATCTTCTGCATTTTTTCTCTAGGACATTAATCAAGGATATCTTATCAGTAGCAAGCACATTGGTAACGACTCACAATTTAAGAACATCGTCGTCCATTGTGGCAATTATTGTGACGCTATTAGAAAGACTGAAACAGGCAGCAGCCAACCAGGAGTTAGCCACTCATGATGTCACGGCAGTGGGTGGGGAGGGCCGAGGGAACTAACTAGCTACCCTCCGCGAAATAAAAATCTTGCAACTTTTGGTAAATATGCACGCTTTGTAAAGCTTATCAGCTTACGTAACTTGAAGCACTTACTGAATGTATGATTGCTTAGTCACCCTTAGTGCTTACATTGGACTCAACAGACACAGCCCCTGACTTTATAGAAGACTCTGACAAAGATTTGGCAGATGTGATAGGTGATGAAGCTGGCCTTGCCATGAAATTTGAAAGTGACGAGGAAGTGGACGATGACATAAATTATGAAGAGTGGCTCCTATGGAGAAATAGCAAGACATTAGTATGGTGCAGAATATTGAAAATCATATCAGATGTTATGAACAAGTTCCATGCCATTTTTTTCTGGATTTTCTGACCTCGCATCTCCTATCAAACATTCTACACCACAGGATATGTTCACAGTTGGTCTACCTTCCATACTATTGGCCCATGTTATGGATTTCTCTACATCTGAGATTTTATATTCCCGTAGCTAACCTGGTAATATATAATTATATTTATTTTCATCTAAACTGGTCAATGAATTAACTAATCAGTTTCTTACTATTACTACTACTACTACTGTTCTTTTGGTGTGGTAGACGGTCACTGTTCTCCCAAATCTATTAACAGTGGTGTTCCTCAGGGTTCTGTCCTGTCACCCACTCTCTTCATCACCCACACTTCATCAATGATCTTCTAAACTAAACTTGTTATCCTATCCACTCCTACGCTCATGATACCACCTTGCACTTTTCCACGCCTTTTCTTAGATGTTCATCCCTTCAGGAAGTAAACAGTTCACACAGGGAAGCCACAGAACGCCTGACTTATGATATCTCAAAAATTTCTGAGTGGGGCAGAGCAAACTTTGTATTGTTCAATGCCTCAAAAAACTCCATTCCTCCATCTGTCAACTCGACACAACCTTCCAGACAACTATCCCCTCTTCTTCAATGACACTCAACTATCCCCCTCTTCTACATTGAACATCCTCGGTCTATCCTTTTCTTATAATCTAAATTTGAAACTTCATATCTCATCTCTAGCTAAAACACCTTCTATGAAGTTAGGCGTTATGAGATGTCTCCGCCCCCAAGCTGCTAACTCTGTACAAGAGCCTTATCCATCTATGTATGGAGTATGCTTCACGTGTCCAAGGGGGGGTTCCACTCATACTGCTCTTTTAGATAGGGTGGAATCAAAAACTTTTTTGTCTCATCTACTCCTCTCCTCTAACTGACTGTCTTCAGCCTCTTCCTCATCGCCACTATGTTGTA
>NC_087156.1:29294496-29314496 GCF_035594125.1 Scylla paramamosain | reverse complement strand
AAAATTTAGGTTTAAAAAAGAGATATGAAGAAATTGGTTCTCAAATAGAATGGTAGATGAATGGAACGGACTCCGTAATCATGTTGTTAGTGCCAAGACATTAGGGAGCTTTGAGAGAAGATTGGAAAGATTTATGGCTGGGGATGATAGGTGGAAATAGGTAGGTATATTTCATACAGGGACTGCCACGTGTAGGCTTGATGGCTTCTTGCAGCTTCCCTTATTTCTTATGTTCTCTCTCTCTCTCTCTCTCTCTCTCTCTCTCTCTCTCTCTCTCTCTCTCTCTCTCTCTCTCTCTCTCTCTCTCTCTCTCTCTCTCTCTCTCTCTCTCTCGATTCATAAAAAGAAAATTGTGAAGAAACACATAAGTAACAATAAGTAAATATATACATATATGGATTCATAAAGAAAATTATGAAAAAAACACATTGTGTGCATATATATATATATATATATATATATATATATATATATATATATATATATATATATATATAGATAGATAGATAGATAGATAGATAGATAGATAGATAGATAGATAGATACACACACACACACACACACACACACACACACACACACACACACACACACACACACACACACACACACACACACACACACACACACACACACACTATGTTTCTTTAAACTTTTCTTTTTATGAACCCATGTATATAAATTACTTAATACATGCTTCTTACGTTTTTTTTTTTTTTTATGAATCCATGTATGTATGTATTTACTGAATATATGTTTCTTAATTATTTTTTTAATCAATTAATGTATGTATTTATTTATTTAATATATTATGAATCTTCTGGATTCATTTTATGAATCCAGAGAGAGAGAGAGAGAGAGAGAGAGAGAGAGAGAGAGAGAGAGAGAGAGAGAGAGAGAGAGAGAGAATATTAATGGTTACTTTTTCATTATTATTCATATTAATAATATTAACAATGTTAATAATTATGTTATTGATGTTATTTTTATCATAATAGCTCGGGAGTGATGGGTGATGATGTCAGACTTGCACTCAAGCGTGCACACACACACACACACACACACACACACACACACACACACACACACACACACACACACACACACACACACACACACACACACACACACACACACACACACACACATTGCAATGCGAGAAAGAAGTGCAGGACAGTACGTACATATCTACGTGCTACATACAGGAAAAACTTAAACGTTCTCTTCGCGACTGAGATCTCCAGCCGGGGTTGGTGGCGCAACCCTGTAATCCGGCGACTCGGAGGCTTGAGCCAGCGGACGGCTTGAGGTGAGGATAACTGCTGCGGGACTCCCCATGTTGAGTGGGCGTCCGCACTAAGCTCGGCATCAATATGGCTGCCCTTGGGGAGCCGAGGGCGTCCAGGTTGCTTAAGGAGGTGTGAATCGGACCAGGGGGAAACCCAGCAGCCAAAAGCACCCGTGTCGAGCAGTAGTGGGATCGCGCCCGTGAGTGGGCGGCCCGTGGTAGCCTCGCCAACACAGGCGAACCTGGTACTTCTGTTTTATATATTGTTTTTCTACCATTGTATAAAAAGACATCCATATAAGAGTTATGAATAAATAATACCTGGTGTCCATACATAATGGATTTTTTTTTTTTTTTTTGGTGTGATACAGTAATAACATGCAATATTTTCGTCTTATGAATCACATGATGATGATCTGTAATAATAGCAGTACATTTTTAAAATGTAGAAACGGTGAATGCTCGACAGTACATAACTTAGGCAGTCCGACAGTAGTTATCTTCTTCGGAATGCCTTGGTTTACCTGCCTTGTTACATTTTTTCCATATTTGTTGTGCTCATTATGCGTGAGACGTCGACTTAAATTAATTGATTGGCTGATTATAATTCGTGTTGCCACATAAATAAATTTCCAAGTAAACTTTACTTTAGAGGCACGGTAGTTTTTGTTTCATGGACACCTTCCCTGAAAGAAATAAGAAAAGAGGTGAAAGAGCTATTGTTTGTCTCCACAGTGAGATGAGAGGAAAATAAAAAAAAAAAAAGTACCAGGTTCGCCTGTGTTGGCGAGGCTACCACGGGCCGCCCACTCACGGGCGCGATCCCACTACTGCTCGACACGGGTGCTTTTGGCTGCTGGGTTTCCCCCCTGGCCCGATTCACACCTCCTTAGGCAACCTGGACGCCCCCAGTTCCCCAGGGGCAGCCATATTGATGCTGAGCTTAGTGCGGACGCCCACTCAACATGGGGAGCCCCGCAGCAGTTATCCTCAACCTCAAGCCGTCCGCTGGCTCAAGCCTCCGAGTCGCCGGATTACAGGGTTGCGCCACCAACCCCAGCTAGCAGTATCAATCGTGAAGAGAACGTTTAACTTTCTTCTGTATGTAGCACGTACTCGTATGTACGTAGTGTCCTGCACGTCATTCCCCCATTGTAATGGAAGAGAGAGAGAGAGAGGGAGGGGGGGCATACACTCTTGCTTGGTTATATGCTTCCGTCTCTCTTTCTCTTATATGCTTCCCTCTCTCTCTCTCTCTCTCTCTCTCTCTCTCTCTCTCTCTCTCTCTCTCTCTCTCTCTCTCTCTCTCTCTCTCTCTCTCTTCATTGCAATGGGAGAATGAGGTGCAGGACACTACGTACGTACGTATATACGTGTTAAATACAAGAGAAACTTGACCCGTATTTGAGGGTTACCATTATAATATCGAAGTTTGCTGATGGCACCAAAATACCGAATTCCGTAGTCTCTAACGAATAAATAATAGAAATGCAGAAAAATCTAGACAAATTGTCAGTGTGGGCAAATCTGGCAAATGAGTTTTAATGCAGATAAGTGCAAAGTGTTTCACATAGGGTATAGAAACTAGAAAGCAAAATATATTTTATATGATTTAGGAGTAACTATATCGAGTAGCTTAAAACTTAGCCAACAACGTTCAGAAGTCGTAAAGAAAGCGAATAAAATAATTGGCTTAATCGGCAGATATTTTGAATAGAAATCTAAGGATATAGTTCTCACTTTGTATTATTCTTTAGTCCGTCCCCTTTTGGAATATTGCGTTCAAATATGGTGCTCCTATTACCAGAAAGACATTGGTAAATTAGAATGAGTTCATCGTAGAGTAACAAAAATTATACCAAGCCTAAGAAATCATACGAAGACCGTCTTAAAGAATTTAATCTATTCCCATTAACACAAACAAGACTAAGAAGCGACTTAATACAAGTGTTTAAAATCATTAAAGGTATTGATAATATAGACTGCAGTAAATACTTCACGATAGACTCTTGAAATTACACTCGAGAAAACGGCTGCAAAATTATTGGGAAACTATTTAACTCACGAATCAAAAATAATAAAAAAATTCCACCGAGTATTAAATCAATGGAATGGGCTTCCTCGAGACGTGATAGACTGCAACACTCTAAAGACTTTTAAACGTTGCCTTGACAAATATTTCGCCTACAATCCGCGGTTAACAGCGTATTTTTGTTAGTAATTAACTTCCTTGCCTTCAGGAAAAAGGGGCACCTCAGTTCATCTATTTTCTTCTTTCCTATATAATTTCCTTCGGGTTTTTCTATCTCTAACCTCATAAGGCATTTCTTTCCGACCTGTATTCCTATACGGCTTAGGCTGGAGGGAGTGGAGGGTGGGGAAAGAGCCTTCTCTTTTCCTGTCCTTTTCTTCTTCTATCATCTTAGTAGTTCTAGGTCACTTCACCTTGTGAGGAACGCAAGGTCTGTTGTGGCCTGTTTTTCTATGTAACTCTCTCTCTCTCTCTCTCTCTCTCTCTCTCTCTCTCTCTCTCTCTCTCTCTCTCTCTCTCTCTCTCTCTCTCTCTCTCTCTCTCTCTCTCTCTCTCTCTCTCTCTCATTGCAATGCGAGAATGAAGTGCACGACAGTACATACATACGTATGTGCTACATACAGGAGAAACTTAAAGCTTTTCCGCGATTGTTACTTCCAGCCGGGGTTGGTGGCACAACCCTGTAAACCGGCGACTCGGAGGGCTTGGCCCAGCGGACGGCTTGAGGTGAGGATAACTACTGCGGGACTCCCCATGTTGAGTGGGCGTCCGCACTAAGTTCGGCATTAATATGGCCGCCCCTGAGGAGCCGAGGGCGTGTAGGTTGCGTAAGGTGTGAATCGGGCCAGGGGGAAATCCAGCAGCCAAAAGCACCCGTGTCATCGAGCAGTTGTAGGATCGCGCCCGTGAGTGGGCGGCCCGTACTAACCTCGCCAACATAGGCGAACCTGGTACTTTTTTATTTAATTTTTTTCTAAATTCATATAAAAAGACGTGACGTGCTTATAAGAAACATAAATAGCTAGTTGGTGTCTATACATTGGCTTTTTATTTTTTTTATAGTAATAACATACAATATTATCACATTATGAATCACATGATCAAGATCTGCAATAATATCAGTGCATTTTTTAAGTATACAAAAGGCGAATGCTCGTCAGTACATAACTTAGGCAGTCATGCAGAAGTTATGTTCTGAATGTCTTGGTTTACTTGCCTTGCTACAATTTTTTCCATCTATGTTATGCTCATTATGCGTGAGACGTCGACTTACACTAATTGATTGGCTGATTGTAATTGGTGTTGCCACAGTAAAATTCCAAGTAAAATTTAATTTAGGGGCAGAGTAGATTTTGTTTCATGGACATCTCCCCTGAAAGAAAGAAAGAAAGAAAGAAAACGTGAAAGACCTATTGTTTGTCTCCACAATGAGATGAGGGGGAAAAAAAAAGTACCAGGTTCGCCTGTGTTGGCGAGGCTACCACGGGCCGCCCACTCACGAGCGCGATCCCACTACTGCTCGACACGGGTGCTTTTGGCTGCTGGGTTTCCCCCCTGGCCCGATTCACACCTCTTTACGCAACCTGGACGCCCTCGGCTCCCCATGGGCGTCCATATTGATGCCGAGCTTAGTGCGGACGCCCATTCAACATGGGGAGTCCCGCAGCAGTTATCCTCACCTCAAGCCGTCCGCTGGCACAAGCCTCCGAGTCGCCGGATTACAGGGTTGCGCCACCAACCCCGGCTGGAAGCATCAATTGTGAAGGGAACCTTTAAGTTTCTCCTGTATGTAGCATGTACATACGTATGTACATAGTGTCCTGCACTTCATTCTCTCATTGCAATGAGAGAGAGAGAGAGAGAGAGAAAGAGAGAGAGAGAGAGAGGAGGGAGCATACACTCTTGCTTGGTTATATGCTTCAGTCTCTCTCTCTCTCTCTCTCTCTCTCTCTCTCTCTCTCTCTCTCTCTCTCTCTCTCTCTCTCTCTCTCTCTCTCTCTCTCTCTCTCTCTCTCTCTCTCTCTCTCTCTCTCTCTCTCTCTCTCACACACACACACACACACACACACACACACACACACACACACATATCGTAATGCGAGAATGAAGTGCAGGACAGTACGTACATACGTACGTGTTACATACAGAAGAAACTTAAAGGTTCTCTTTGCGACTCAGATCTCCAGCCGGGGTTGGTGGCGCAACCCTGTAATCCGGCGACTCGGAGGCTTGGGCCAGCGGACGGCTTGAGGTGAGGATAACTGCTGCGGGACTCCCCATGTTGAGTGGGCGTCCGCACTAAGCTCGGCATCAATATGGCCGCCCCTGGGGAGCCGAGGGCGTCCAGGTTGCCTAAGGAGGTGTGAATCGGGCCAGGGGGAAACCCAGCAGCCAAAAGCACCCGTGTCGAGCAGTAGTGGGATCGCGCCCGTGAGTGGGCGGCCCGTAGTAGCCTCGCCAACACAGACGAACCTGGTACTTTTTTTATTTATTTTTTTCTAAATTCATATAAAAAGACGTGATTATAACAAACATAAATAGCTAGTTGGTGTCCATAGATTAGCCTTTTTTTTTTTTAGATAGTAATAACATACAATATTACCACATTATGAACAATATTACCACATTATGAATCACATGATCAAGATCTGCAATAATATCAGTGCATTTTTTAAGTATACAAAAGGCGAATGCTCGTCAGTACATAACTTAGGCAGTCATACAATAGTTATGTTCTGAATGTCTTGGTTTACTTGCCTTGCTACAATTTTTTCCATCTATGTTATGCTCATTGTGCGTGAGACGTCGACTTACACTAATTCATTGGCTGATTGTAATTAGTGTTGCCACAGAAATAAAATTCCAAGTAAAGTTTACTTTAGGGGCAGAGTAGATTTTGTTTCATGGACATCTCCCTTGAAAGAAAGAAAGAAAGAAAGAAAACGTGAAAGACCTATTGTTTGTCTCCACAGTGAGATGAGAGGGAAAAAAAAAGTACCAGGTTCGCCTGTGTTGCCGAGGCTACCACGGGCCGCCCACTCACGGGCGCGATCCCACTACTGCTGGACACGGGTGCTTTTGGCTGCTGGGTTTCCCCCCTGGCCCGATTCACACCTCTTTACGCAACCTGGACGCCCTCGGCTCCCCATGGGCGTCCATATTGATGCCGAGTTTAGTGCGGACGCCCATTCAACATGGGGAGTCCCGCAGCAGTTATCCTCACCTCAAGCCGTCCGCTGGCCCAAGCCTCCGAGTCGCCGGATTACAGGGTTGCGCCACCAACCCCGGCTGGAAACATCAATTGTGAAGGGAACCTTTAAGTTTCTCCTGTATGTAGCATGTACATACGTATGTACATAGTGTCCTGCACTTCATTCTCTCATTGCAATGAGAAAGAGAGAGAGAGAGAGAGAGAGAGAGAGAGAGAGAGAGAGAGAGAGAGAGAGAGAGAGAGAGAGAGAGAGAGAGAGAGAGAGAGAGAGAGAAAGAGAGAGAGATAGGAGGGGAGCATACACTCTTGCTTGGTTATATGCTTCAGTTTCTCTCTCTCTCTCTCTCTCTCTCTCTCTCTCTCTCTCTCTCTCTCTCTCTCTCTCTCTCTCTCTCTCTCTCTCTCTCTCACACACACACACACACACACACACACACACATATCGTAATGCGAGAATGAAGTGCAGGACAGTACGTACATACGTACGTGTTACATACAGAAGAAACTTAAAGGTTCTCTTTGCGACTCAGATCTCCAGCCGGGGTTGGTGGCGCAACCCTGTAATCCGGCGACTCGGAGGCTTGGGCCAGCGGACGGCTTGAGGTGAGGATAACTGCTGCGGGACTCCCCATGTTGAGTGGGCGTCCGCACTAAGCTCGGCATCAATACGGCCGCCCATGGGGAGCCGAGGGCGTCCAGGTTGCCTAAGGAGGTGTGAATCGGGCCAGGGGGAAACCCAGCAGCCAAAAGCACCCGTGTCGACCAGTAGTGGGATCGCGCCCGTGAGTGGGCGGCCCGTGGTAGCCTCGCCAACACAGGCGAACCTGGTACTTTTTTTATTATTTTTTTCTAAATTTATATAAGAAGTCATGCTTATAAGAAACATGAGTAGCTAGTTGGTGTCCATATACTGGCTTTTTTTTTTTTAGATAGTAATAACATACAATATTATCTTGTGAATCACATGATCATGATCTGTAATAATAGCAGTGCATTTTTTAGGTATACAAAAGGCTATTGCTTGTCAGTACATAACTTAGGCAGTCATGCAATAGTTATGTTCTGAATGTCTTGGTTTACTTGCCTTGCTACAATTTTTTTCCATCTTTGTTACGCTCATTATGTGTGAGACGTCGACTTACACTAATTGATCTCCTGATTGTAGTTAGTGTTGCCACAGAAATAAAATTCCAAGTAAAGTTTGCTTAAGGGACAGAGTAGTTTTTGTTTCATGGACAAAGAAAGAAAGAAAACGTGAAAGAACGTGAAAGATCTATTGTTTGTCTCCATAATGAGTTGAGGGAAAAAAAAAGTACCAGGTTCGCCTGTGTTGGCGAGGCTTCTACGGGCCGCCCACTCACGGGCGTGATCTCACTACTGCTCGACATGGGTGGTTTTGGCTGCTGGGTTTCCCCCCTGGCCCGATTCACACCTCTTTACGCAACCTGGACGCCCTCGGCTCACCATGGGCGTCCATATTGATGTCGAGTTTAGTGCGGACACCCACTCAACATGGGGAGTCCCGCAGCACTTAAACTCACCTCAAGCCGTCCGCTGGCCCAAGCCTCCGAGTCGCCGGATTACAGGGTTGCGCCACCAACCCCGGCTGAAAGTATCAATCATGAAGGGAACCTTTAAGTTTCTCCTGTGTATAACACGTACATACGTATATACGTTGTGTCCTGCACGTCATTCTCCCACTGCAATGAGAGAGAGAGAGAGAGAGAGAGAGAGAGAGAGAGAGAGAGAGAGAGAGAGAGAGAGAGAGAGAGGAGAGGAGAAGATGGAGGGCAGCATACGCTCTTGCTTGGTTATATGCTTCCGTTAAATTAGTTTTGTTCTGAATGTCTTGGTTTACTTACCTTGCTACAATTTTTTTTTTTTCCATCTTTGTTACCTCATCATGCTTGAGACGTCGACTTACACAAGAAGACATGCTTATAAGAAACATGAACAGCTAGTTGGTATCCATACATTGTTTTTTTTTTTTTTTTTGTTACATAGTAATAGCAAAATATTATCATGTTATGAATCACGTGATCATGATCTGTAATAATATCAGTGCATTTTTTAAGTATACGAAAGACGAATGCTCGTCAGTACCTAACTTAGGCAGTCATGAAGTAGTTATGTTCCTCTTAATGTCTTGGTTTACTTGCCTTGCTACGATTTTTTTCCATCTGTGTTACGCTTATTATGCGTGAGACGTCGACTTACACTGATTGATTGACTGACTGTAATTAGTGTTGCTACAGAAATA
This sequence comes from Scylla paramamosain, assembly GCF_035594125.1. Taxonomy (NCBI): domain Eukaryota; kingdom Metazoa; phylum Arthropoda; class Malacostraca; order Decapoda; family Portunidae; genus Scylla; species Scylla paramamosain. Next base: position 29,305,705 of record NC_087156.1, on the reverse strand, counting down.
AAATTCCAGGTAAAGTTTACTTAGGGGGCAGAGTAGTTTTTGTTCCATGGACATCTCCCCTGAAAGACAGAAAGAAAAAACCGTGAAGGGCCTATTGTTTGTCTCCACAATGAGATGAGGGAAAAAAAAAGTACCAGGTTCGCCTGTGTTGGCGAGGCTACCACGGGCCGCCCACTCACGGGCGCGATCCCACTACTGCTCGACACGGATGCTTTTGGCTGCTGGGTTTCCCCCCTGGCCCGATTCACACCTCTTTACGCAACCTGGACGCCCTCGGCTCCCCATGGGCGTCCATATTGATGCCGAGCTTAGTGCGGACGCCCATTCAACATGGGGAGTCCCGCAGCAGTTATCCTCACTTCAAGCCGTCCGCTGGCACAAGCCTCCGAGTCGCCGGATTACAGGGTTGCGCCACCAACCCCGGCTGGAAGCATCAATTCTGAAGGGAACCTTTAAGTTTCTCCTGTATGTAGCATGTACATACGTATGTACATAGTGTCCTGCACTTCATTCTCTCATTGCAATGAGAGAGAGAGAGAGAGAGAGAGAGAGAGAGAGAGAGAGAGAGAGAGAGAGAGAGAGAGAGAGGGGAGCATACACTCTTGCTTGGTTATATGCTTCAGTCTCTCTCTCTCTCTCTCTCTCTCTCTCTCTCTCTCTCTCTCTCTCTCTCTCTCTCTCTCTCTCTCTCTCACACACACACACACACACACACACACACACACACACACACACACACACACACACACACACACACACACACACACACACACACACACACACATCGTAATGCGAGAATGAAGTGCAGGTCAGTACGTACATACGTATGTCCTACATACAGGAGAAACTTAAAGGTTCTCTTTGCGACTGAGATCTCCAGCCGGGGTTGGTGGCGCAACCCTGTAATCCGGCGACTCGGAGGCTTGGGCCAGCGGACGGCTTGAGGTGAGGATAACTGCTGCGGGACTCCCCATGTTGAGTGGGCGTCCGCACTAAGCTCGGCATCAATATGGCCGCCCCTGGGGAGCCGAGGGCGTCCAGGTTGCCTAAGGAGGTGTGAATCGGGCCAGGGGGAAACCCAGCAGCCAAAAGCACCCGTGTCGAGCAGTAGTGGGATCGCGCCCGTGAGTGGGCGGCCCGTAGTAGCCTCGCCAACACAGGCGAACCTGGTACTTTTTTTATTTATTTTTTTCTAAATTCATATAAAAAGACGTGATTATAAGAAACAAATAGCTAGTTGGTGTCCATAGATTGGCTTTTTTTTTTTTAGATAGTAATAACATACAATATTACCACATTATGAACAATATTACCACATTATGAATCACATGATCAAGATCTGCAATAATATCAGTGCTTTTTTTAAGTATACTAAAGGCGAATGCTGGTCAGTACATAACTTAGGCAGTCATGCAATAGTTATGTTCTGAATGTCTTGGTTTACTTGCCTTGCTACAATTTTTTCCATCTATGTTATGCTCATTGTGCGTGAGACGTCGACTTACACTAATTCATTGGCTGATTGTAACTAGTGTTGCCACAGAAATAAAATTTCAAGTAAAGTTTACTTTAGGGGCAGAGTAGATTTTGTTTCATGGACATCTCCCTTGAAAGAAAGAAAGAAAGAAAGAAAACGTGAAAGACCTATTGTTTGTCTCCACAATGAGATGAGGGGGAAAAAAAAAGTACCAGGTTCGCCTGTGTTGGCGAGGCTACTACGGGCCGCCCACTCACGGGCGCGATCCCACTACTGCTCGACACGGGTGCTTTTGGCTGCTGGGTTTTCCCCCTGGCCCGATTCACAAATCTTTAAGCAACCTGGACGCCCTCGGGTCTCCATGGGCGTCCATATTGATGCCGAGTTTAGTGCGGACGCCCACTCAACATGGGGAGTTCCGCAGCAGTTATCCTCACCTCAAGCCGTCTGCTGGCCCAAGCCTCCGAATCGCCAGATTACAGGGTTGCGCCACCAACCCCGGCTGGAAGCATCAATTGTGAAGGGAACCTTTAAGTTTCTCCTGTATGTAGCACGTACATACGTATGTACGTGGTGTCCTGCACGTCATTCTCCCACTGCAGTGAGAGAGAGAGAGGAGGGGAGCATACACTCTTGCTTGGTTATATGCTTTCGGGTCTCTCTCTCTCTCTCTCTCTCTCTCTCTCTCTCTCTCTCTCTCTCTCTCTCTCTCTCTCTCTCTCTCTCTCTCTCTCTCTCTCTCTCTCTCTCTCTCTCTCTCGCGCGTAGGAGTTTGGCGAAGAAAGCAAAGCCAGAAAAGATGGCGCATGTAAAGGAATCAGTTTTAAAAAATTGACCCTATTAATGCGCAAAGCCTTGTAGCAAATGAAGATGAAATATGTTTTAGTTAATGAACGGAATACTGACATTTTATGTGTTACTGAGACATGGCTCACTAATGACGTTTTTAGAAGACTACATTTTGATACTTAATTATGTTGTGTACATATATGACAAAGGCAGAGGTGGAGGAGTGTGTTTATATGTCAAGAACATTTTTACTGTGACCCCAGTCGATGTAGTTATTGAAAAACCTAAGGAGGTGGCGGACCTATCGTTAACCGTGCAGCACCGAAAGCTGCCTTCTGTTATAATAGGATGCTTATACCGTGACCCACACTCTGGTCTGCACATTTTCGATTATGTGAGTGATATTTTTTAATTTTATGACGCTGTTGAATAAGACCTTTTATGCACAAAGTGATTTTAACTAATATTTTATCCTGTAGTAATAAAATTGGACAAATTATTGTTAATGCTAAATTGACTCAGTTAATTGACGAGAACTACAGCCCACTCTGAAGCATTACTTTACATTTTTGTAATAAATAAGGCATTCATCATGTTATTCCGTGTCCTGCTGCCGATCACGATCTTATAACTGTTACTCTAGATGTAAGTAAACCAAAGCAACACACCAACGTTAAAATTTTTTGGTCAGATGCAAGGATATTCTGCTAATACATTGTGTAACTTGTTAATAGCAGAAAGCCACACATTAAATATGGTTTTTGACACCGATTATGTTGACTATCAAGTATATATACTAAAATAGGTTTTTCTTAAATGTCTTGATTCATGTGCACCTCTAGTCACAAAATAAGTCAGAAGGCCTTTTGCACCCTGGATCACAGAGGACCTAAAATCTCTAATGCAGTAAAGTGACCGTGTACAGAAGCACCTTCAAAAAAGATAGATTAGGTTATAAGCCCATTACAAAAGCTTTAAAAAAAAAAAATGAGAAAAACTATTCGCCATATTAAATCACAGTCTTATAGTAATCGATTAGAGAATAGTAAAAGTAGCAGTAGGGATATTTGGAGGACGCTCAGAGGACTGGATCCTGATACTAAAAAGAACACTACTAAGCTACCAGTAAATGGTGATGGCGTTGAATGTTTAAGAGGTAAGGCTAATAGTTTTAATGATTTCTTCGCCAGTGTAGGAAAAACCTTTGTAACATCACAGCAAAGTTTTGACAACAGTAACGAAGCATACAACAGATACGTCCCTCATTCCAATAATTTTGAAGACATGTTTCGAACTGAATTCACTACGTGGGTAACTGTGACACTCGTCGTACAACATATGAAAACACTGATTCCCATGGGTGTGACGGTATCTCCCTTCGCTTTTTTATTAAAGACTCCCTGTGATCATAACATACCTAACTTGTATTATAAACACTTCAGTAGTGACAGGAATTGTTCCTTCATTATGGAAATGTTTTATTATTGTGCCTCTTTTCAAGTCCGGTGACCAAAACAAGCTTCACAATTATCGTCCCATATCTCTCTTACTATTTTTTTTTTTTCCAAGATACTTGAAAAAGTATTCGCTCACCAAGTATTTAGAGACAAACAATATTCTCAGTAAAACTCAGCATGGTTTCAGGTCTAGCATGTCTACCAATACTGCTCTCCTAACATCTATGTTAGCTGTATGCTAACATGGATGCACGAAATGCTTCTCTGATTACTCTTATGTGACTTGACCAAAGCTTTTGATTGTGTAAGTTATGAACTGTTGATCAATAAGTGCCATACGCTTAACATTGACTCATTCTGGTTTCAAAACTATTTAAGTGACCGAACACAATATGAACGCATGAAAAATTGTATCTGACAGAATTGATATTAGCTATGGAATTCCTCAGGTTTATGCACAAGACCCTATTTTATTCATTATCTATATCAATGATCTTTCATCCTTCTTCTCTGACTGTGAAGTCATACATTATGCCGACGACACCCAGTTCATTCATACTGGAAATATTAATGATGTTCAAGATATAATCCGTAAAAGTGAACAATGCATCAATAAGGCAAAAATGTGTTTGAACAAAAATGGCTTACAATTAAACGCCCAGAAAACACAATGTATGTTTATTGGCAGTAGAGGACTTTTGTCACAGATTCCTTCTGACACACATTCAAGTAGGTATAACAAAATCATACCCAGTAATTCTTTAAGGAACTTGGGCATAACTTTGGACAAGCACTTAACGTTCAAGACACATATTAACGTATTAAGTAGAAGGATGTATGGTACTTTAACGTATATCAACAGATTAAAAGACAATTTTAACAAAAACACTAGAATTTCTCTCTCTCTCTCTCTCTCTCTCTCTCTCTCTCTCTCTCTCTCTCTCTCTCTCTCTCTCTCTCTCTCTCTCTCTCTCTCTCTCTCTCTCTCTCTCTCTCTCTCTCTCTCTCTCTCTCTCTCTCTCTCTCTCTCTCACACACACACACACACACACACACACACACACACACACACACACACACACACACACACACACACACACACACACACACACACACACACATTGCAATGCAAGAATGAAGTGCAGGACACTACGTACGTACGTACGTTCTGCATACAGGTGAAACTTAAAGGTTCTCTTCACGATTGATACTTCCAGCCGGGGTTGGTGGCTCAGCCCTGTAATCCGGCGACTCGGAGGCTTGGGCCAGCGGACGGCTTGAGGTGAGGATAACTGCTGCGGGACTCCCCATGTTGAATGGGCGTCCGCACTAAGCTCGGCATCAATATGGTCGTCCCTGGGGAGCTGGGGGCGTCCAGGTTGCCTAAGGAAGTGTGAATCGGGCCAGAGGGGAAACCCAGCAGCCAAAAGCACCCGTGTCGAGCAGTAGTGGGATCGCGCCCGTGAGTGGGCGGCCCGTGGTAGCCTCGCCAACACAGGCGAACCTGGTACTTTTACTTTATAATTATTTCTCTACCATTCTATAAGAAGACACGATTATAAAAAAAAAAAATATGAATAGCTATTTCGTGTCCATACATTCGCTTTTTTTTCTTATTTATTTATTTTTTTTTTTACATATTATAGTAATAACATATAATATTATCGTGTTATAAATCACGTGATGATGATCTATAATAATAGCAGTGCATTTTTTAAGTATACAAACGGTGAATGCTGGACAGTACATAACTTAGGCAGTCCTGCAGTAGTTATCTTCCTCTGAATGTCTTGGTTTACTTGCCTTGCTACACTTTTTTCCTTCTTTATTACGCTCATTATGCGTGAGAGGTCGACTTAAATTAATTGATTGGCTGATTGTAATTAGTGTTGCCACAAAAATAAAATTCCAAGTGAACTCCACTTTAGAGGCTCAGTAGTTTTTATTTGATGGACAACTTCCCTGAAAGAAAAAAAAAAAAGGAAAGACGTATCGTTTGTCTCCACAGTGAGATGAGACGAAGATTAAAAAAAAGTACCAGGTTCGCCTGTGTTGACGAAGCTAACACAGGCCGCCCACTCACGGGCGCGATCCCACTACTGCTCGATACGGGTGCTTTTGGCTGCTGGGTTTCCCCCCTGGCCCGATTCACAACACCTTAGGTAAACTGGACGCCCTCGGCTTCCCATGGGCGGCCATATTGATGCCAAGCTTAGTGCGGACGCAAACTCAACATGGGGAGTCCCGCAGCAGTTATCCTCACCTCAAGCCGTCCGCAGGGCCAAGCCTCCGAGTCGCCGGATTACAGGGTTGCGTAACCAATTCCAGCTGGAAGTACTAATAGTGAAGAGAACCTTTAAGTTTCTTCTGTATGTAACACGTACATACGTATGTATCTACGTGTTCTGCACTTCATTCTCCCACTGTACACTGTAATGGAACACACACACACACACACACACACACACACACACACACACACACACACACACACACACACACACACACACACACACACACACACACACACACATTACAATGTAAAAATGAAGTGCAGGACACCACGTACGTACGTGTGCTACGTACAGGAGAAACTTAAACATTCTCTTCGCGATTGATACTTCCAGCCGGGGTTGGTGGCGCAACCCTGTAATCCGGCGACTCGGAGGCTTGGGCCAGCGGACGGCTTGAGGTGAGGATAACTGCTGCGGGACTCCCCATGTTGAGTGGGCGTCCGCACTAAGCTCGGCATCAATATGGCCGCCCATGGGGAGCCGAGGGCGTCCAGGTTGCCTAAGGAGGTGTGAATCGGGCCAGGGGGGAAACCCAGCAGCCAAAAGCACCCGTGTCGAGCAGTAGTGGGATCGCGCCCGTGAGTGGGCGGCCCGTAGTAGCCTCGCCAACACAGGCGAACCTGGTACTTTTACTTTATTATTATTTCTTTACCATTCTATAAGAAAACATGATTAAATAAAATACGAATAGCTATTTCATATCCATACATTCTCTTTCATTTATTTTTTGACATAGCAATAACATACAATATTACTGTTATGAATCACGTGATCATGATTCGTAATAATATCAGTGCATTTTTTAAGTATACGAAAGGTGAATGCTCGTCAGTACATAACTTAGGCAGTCATGCAATAGTTATGTTCTGAATGTCTTGGTTTACTTGCCTAGCTACAATGTTTTCCATCTATGTTATGCTCATTATGCGTGAGACGTCGATTTACACTAATTGATTGGCAGACTGTAATTAGTGTTGCCACAGAAATAAAATTCCAAGTAAAGTTTACTTTAGGGGCAGAATAGTTTGTTTCATGGACATCTCCCCTGAAAGAAAGAAAGAAAGAAAACGTGAAAGACCTATTGTTTGTCTCCACAATGAGATGAGGGGGAAAAAAAAAGTACCAGGTTCGCCTGTGTTGGCGAGGCTACTACGGGCCGCCCACTCACGGGCGCGATCCCACTACTGCTCGACACGGGTGCTTTTGGCTGCTGGGTTTCCCCCCTGGCCCGATTCACACCTCCTTAGGCAACCTGGACGCCCTCGGCTCCCCATGGGCGGCCATATTGATGCCGAGCTTAGTGCGGACGCCCACTCTACATGAGGAGTCCCGCAGCAGTTATCCTCACCTCAAGCCGTCCGCTGGCCCAAGCCTCCGAGTCGCCGGATTACAGGGTTGCGCCACCAACCCCGGCTGGGGATCTCGGTTGCGAAGAGAACCTTAAATTTCTCCTGTATGTAGCACGTATGTACGTACATACGTAGTGTCCTGCACTTCATTTTCTCATTGCAAAGAGAGAGAGAGACACACAGAGAGAGAGAGAGAGAGAGAGAGAGAGAGAGAGAGAGAGAGAGAGAGAGAGAGAGAGAGATACACTCTTGCTTGGTTATCTCTCTCTCTCTCTCTCTCTCTCTCTCTCTCTCTCTCTCTCTCTCTCTCTCTCTCTCTCTCTCTCTCTCTCTCTCTCTCTCACACACACACACACACACACACACACACACACACACATTGCAATGCGAGAATGAAGTGCAGGTCAGTACGTACTCGTACATGCGTACGTGCTACATACAGGAGAAACTTAAAGGTTCTCTTGGCGACTGTGATCTCCAGCCGGGGTTGGTGGCGCAACCCTGTAATCCGGCGACTCGGGGGCTTGGGCCAGCGGACGGCTTGAGGTGAGGATAACTGCTGCGGGACTCCCCATGTTGAGTGGGCGTCCGCACTAAGCTCGGCATCAATATGGCCGCCCATGGGGAGCCGAGGGCGTCCAGGTTGCCTAAGGAGGTGTGAATCGGGCCAGGGGGAAACCCAGCAGCCAAAAGCACCCGTGTCGAGCAGTAGTGGGATCGCGCCCGTGAGTGGGCGGCCCGTAGTAGCCTCGCCAACACAGGCGAACCTGGTACATACTTTTTTTTTCATTTCATCATTTCTCTGATTTCTTGATTTGTTTATGCTCTCTCTCTCTCTCTCTCTCTCTCTCTCTCTCTCTCTCTCTCTCTCTCTCTCTCTCTCTCTCTCTCTCTCTCTCTCTCTCTCTCTCACACACACACACACACACACACACACACACACACACATACACACACACTTTTTTTTTCATTAAATCTTATGTTGAGAAGCAACCGCCACACGCGGCGGTGCTTTTTCATTAGCAAACCTGAGATATAAGTAAACACTAATAGTGCTGCAGTTTCCTGTCTGGCACAGAAGTTGTAGGTGTATTCCACAAAGGTGTTGCTGTCCTTGGTATACAAGTAAGAGCACACGGCACACGAGGGAAAGAGAGTGTAGGGTGCCATTCTCGCATTGCTTTGTGTGTGTTTGTGTTTGTGTGTGTGTTTGTGTTTGAGAGAGAGAGAGAGAGAGAGACAGAGAGAGAGAGAGGGACAGGCAGAGAGAGAGAGAGAGAGAGAGAGAGAGAGAGAGAGAGATGCACACATTTTTGCTTACATGTGCGTCTCTCTCTCTCTCTCTCTCTCTCTCTCTCTCTCTCTCTCTCTCTCTCTCTCTCTCTCTCTCTCTCTCTCTCTCTCTCTCTCTCTCTCTCACACACACACACACACACACACACACACACACACACACACACACACACACACACACACACACACACACACACACACCAGGGTTGTCATTAAAAACCCACCCATAAAACTAAAAAAAAAAATCCTAAGTAGTTTTGGGATGGTTTAAAAGATTATTTTCCATATCAATATTTAGCTTTATATCATATTGATAATTAAGGCCTATATATGTAGATATACATAAAGAATGTCAAGTCTGACCCGTTCATTTCTTGTAAAGCACAAGTTAACACAGGCTTTGTCCAACTCGGCCAACCTGTATCAGCATGACTTAACAAGTGAGTATTCTTCATTAAAAGAAAGTGTCAAAATCGTTCATGATCCAACTTTCCTTGTAATTTCTGACACCTAGCTAAAAACATCTCCAATAACTTTGCTTCTTCATCTTTCTCTCCTTCATTTCAACCTGATGGCACCACTGCCATCTCCTTTATTTCTAAAGCTGAGGTCTTCACTCAGACATTTGCTAAAAACTCTGCTTTGGATGATTCAGGGCTTGTTCCTCCCTCTCTTCCACCCTCTGACTACTTCATACTACCTATTACAGTCCTTTGCAATGAAGATTTCCATACCCTTGCTGGCCTTAACGCTCAGAAAGCTTACGAACCTGATGGGGTCCCTCCCATTGTTCTCCGAAACTGTGCCCCCGTGCTTGCACCTTGCTTAGTCAAACTCTTCCAACTCTGTTTGTCATCATCTATATTTCCTTCTTACTGGAAGTTTGCCTAAATTCAGCCAGTTCCTAAAAAGGGTAACCATTCTAATTCCTCAAACTATCTTCCTTTTGCTTTAATTTCCTGACTCTCTAAAGTTTTGAATATATCCTCAACAGGAAGATTCTTAAACATCTATCATTTCACAACCTTTTATCTGATCGCCAGTATGGGTTCCGTCGAGGCAGCTCTACTGGTGATCTGGCTTTCCTTACTGAGTCTTGGTCATCTTCTTTTAAAAATTTTGATGAAATTTTTGCTGTTGCCTTAGGCATATCAAAAGCTTTTGATAAAGTCTGGCATAAAGCTTTGATTTCCAAACTACCCTCCTGTGGTTTCTATCCTTCTCTCTGTAACTTCACCTCAAGTTTCTTTTCTGACCGTTCTATTGCTGCTGTGGTTGACGGTCACTATTCTTCTGAATCTATTAACAGTGGTGTTCCTCAGGGTTCTGTCCTGTCACCCACTCTCTTCCTATTATTCATTGATGATCTTCAAAACCAAACTTTTTGCCCTACTTACTTCTACGATGATGATACTGTCACGATCGCTTACTTACTTACGATCGTACGATCCCGGTTATCTTTCCAAGAAAGTGGACGTTACTCTGATCCCGGAAAGTTTTAAAGGTCTGGGTTTTTAAAGGCTTCGAGTGCCTACCCGACCTATCCGAAATCGCCAGAATTACACCTTCTCACTGTATCTTTTACCTTGACACAACACACCTGGAATCACCTCTAATAACGGATTAATGTTGGAGGAGTAGAAAACACGATTATTCTATGTTACGTATTTCCACCTCAATTATACTTCCTTATACATACAAAGATAAAGAGAACTTAAATTATGAAGAGAATAATATTACATGATATAAAATGGGTAAATAAGCCTTACACTACTTATAACCAATAATAAGGATAATGCCCGAATGGCAGGTAACCGGAACACGGGGGACACTAAGAAAACGTGATCCTATTCAAGGTAAACTCGGCCAATAACATGACAATGTTACCTTGGCCGACATCTTTTCGTAGACGTCCAGCCCTTCAGGAAGTAAACAGTTCTCGCATTGAAACCACAGAGCGCCTAACTTCTGATCTCTAAAATTTCTGATTGAGGCAGAGCAGGCTTGGTATTGTCCAGTGCCTCAAAAAACTCAATTCCTCCATCAATCAGTTCGACACAACCTTTTAGACAAGTATCCCCCTCTTCTTCATTGACACCCAACTGTCCCCCTCTTCTACACTGAACATCCTCGGTCTGCCCTTTACTTATAATCTAAACTGGAAACTCTACATCTCATCTCTAGCTAAAACAGCTTCTATGAAGTTAGATGTTCTGATTTGTCTCCACTAGTTTTTCTCACTCCACAACTGCTAACTCTGTACAGGGGCTTTATCTGTCCATGTATGGAGCATGCTTCACATGTTTAAGGAGGGGGATTCCACTCGTACCGCTCTCTTAGACAGGGTGGAATCAAAAACTTTTCGTTTTATCACCTCTCCTCTAGCTTACCGTCTTCGGCCTCTCTCTTATTGCCGCAGTGTTGCATCTTTTGCTATCTTCTGTTATTTTCATGCCAATTGCTCTTCTGATCTTATTAACTGCATGTCTCCCCCCCCCTCCCGCGTCCTTGCTGCTCACCGCTATTCCGTCCACCTCCCTAACGCAAGAG
>NC_087156.1:29279496-29289496 GCF_035594125.1 Scylla paramamosain | reverse complement strand
AAATAAGTAAACATAAATAAAATAGTAATATTAATGACAAACATATTCACATTGCGCAATGTGCGTCACCAAGCCTCCTTAGCTCAGGGGCAGAGCACTGGTCTTGTAAACCAGGGGTCGTGAGTTCGATTCTCACAGGGGGCAATAACCAAACTTTTAAGTCGTGACGGGACCTGGGTGCTGCTGGGGCACTTATGAGGTAATGGGGTTGTGTTGGGCTGCCGTCCTGGGTTGCCTTTCTCCGCGGGGTTCCGGTGTGTGTGGTAAGTGCGTGCGTGGCTGTGAGGCGCGGTGGATGGAGCAGTGAGGATAACGCTGGTGATGGTGGAAAAGGTGATTCAGCATTTGAATAAAAGTTTTGGTTATCTTATGTTATTATGTGTTCTTTGGTGATAATGATGTTAGTTGTTAATAGCAGTAGTAGTAGTAGTAGTAATAGTTCTTAGCATGCTGGGGTATTACCGATTGGGACAAACACTTACGTACTTTTAATATTAGCGTCGATGACTTCTATCGTATGATTTGATAGCGGAGAGAGAGAGAGAGAGAGAGAGAGAGAGAGAGAGAGAGAGAGAGAGAGAGAGAGAGAGAGAGAGAGAGAGAGAGAGAGAGAGAGAGAAGTGGGGGGAAAATTCATATTGTATGGGTTATCTTCCTGTGATATAACGGTGTGCTCAGCTACGTGGCTGTCATCCCACCTTATCATGACGGTGTGGTACTGTTTCACATTAACGGAATCAGGTGTAAATGTATTGCCCTTAAAAACAGTTATTTACGTCATAGTTACTAGTGTTCACTTTAATGGACAAATTATGTAATTGTCTTGTTATTTTTCTCCAAGATGCTGTAATTCATAACGGAACTAGTGAAGTATTGCGACACCATCGTCATTATTAAGTAATCAGAGGAAGTTCATCAAAATGCTTCTCTCTCTCTCTCTCTCTCTCTCTCTCTCTCTCTCTCTCTCTCTCTCTCTCTCTCTCTCTCTCTCTCTCTCTCTCTCTCTCTCTCTCTCTGATGGGAGATCCTCCCATCTTAATGTGATGTGTACTACCATACATATCACCAAATATTGACCCAGAGATATTGCAGGCTTTAATTTTGTTTTCTTACCTGTGACTTACTTGAATGCTGGTAATCTTTGCCCCATGAATGTGATTTTAGTATATTGCTTATCCCTGGTCACTAGTCATTATTAATTAGTGTGTGTGTGTGTGTGTGTGTGTGTGTGTGTGTGTGTGTGTGTGTGTGTGTGTGTGTGTGTGTGTGTGTGTGTGTGTAATTTGCAGAGTTTTGAGAGGCCAGGTAGAACATTTGATCGCCAGCACGATGGTACGATCGACATAAGTTGTATTCTTCTTGCCACTTCATAGTCTTTCATAACTCTAAATATTTAAAATATGTAGACCTTTATCACGTTCCATTTTGGCATTCATCTGAAAATCACAGAAACGCATCGAGTGATTTAACATGCAACAGAGAGGTAAGAACTAAATAATAATGACCAAGTGTAAGTAATATTATAGTCAATAATATTATAGTCGACTTATGACTCTAGGGAATATTCGTGTCTTCGGTTCGGGGAAGAGTTGAAATAATATAGTTTTATGTCGTATAATTAATTACTGTTTGGAGTAGTGGTGATCTCCCACTGAGATAAATAAAAGGGATGTCCATGGCAGGAGACTCACCGGAAGACCATCTTGCACTCTTCATTACTCGTCAGGTGCGCTCTTCACTCTCATTAATTAACCTGACAGTTACCGTGGAGTCGTTATCATTACCACGGCCGCGAACTCAGACAGGTGCAGGTTCGTGCGAGTGTTGCATTGTCGTGCGGGCTTCCACTGTATGCAAGAGCCACATCGCAACCATTACTTCGCGTCATCTTTACTCTGCCGCCCATACCCACTCAATATCCGTTTTCTCCCCTTTTCTCCCAAGACTGGACAAATTGTACAGGTGTATACATGTTGAACATCAGCCTCCTTAGCTCAGTGGTAGAGCACTGGTCTCGTAAACCAGGGGTCGTGAGTTCAAACCTCACAGGGGGCAACCCTTGTTTATGCACTGAAGAACCACTGGCGCAGATAATTTGCTAAAAAAGACGTGGTTAAGAAAACAAAGCGGTTACACATGTGCAATGCATTGTTTTGCCTACCCGCTAGAAATTTTGTTCCGACACACTCGTACATACCAACGCGGCACACAGGGTAATCCCAAGGCAGGCAGTGTATGGCGATGAGCTAATAGTATATGCAAGACGCGGGATGCATATGTGCCATGGTGAAGAGTGGCGACTGTACTCGAGTTGTCGCAGGCATGCTTTGTCTGGTCGAGGGTCCAAAGGTCAAGAACATTGATAACTTAAAGAGGTGATGGGATTCGAATAGAGAAGAAAATTATTACCCATACCCCCACTACCACCTATACTAATAACTCAGAACGTGCGGGAAATTATGAAGAAAAAAAGAAGCTTGTGTGGGTGTGTGTACGCGTATGTGTGTGTGTGCCCATTATCATTGCTGGTGAACTATAGTTACAAATAATAACAAGGGTCTCGCTCATAATGAGGTGTTTCATCCCCATCCTACCATCAAACAAGGACATCATTATATGATGTTATGCTTCTATTTTGTAGCCTCCAATACTCTCAATGCATTTCGAAACACACACACACACACACACACACACACACACACACACACACACACACACACACACACACACACACACACACACACTCACTCACTTTGACACAGTTTAATATGGAACACTTCTTAAGCCCTGTTTATTTTTACCACAGTTTCTGAAGTAAGATGAATCATACGAGTGGTTACATTTCTCGCTAGATGTTTGTTTTATGATGTGTTATATTTTGCAGTCTTTGTTGTCGTGAGTAGCTCGTGTACCACACGCTTTATATACAAACCCTTCTTGTGTAAACGAACTCCGTGTACAGCTGAGGGTCGTTTCTTCCTTGGTGTTGGTGCTTATATCGATGACGAAGTCATCGATGCAGTTAGAATTAGAATTAATAATTATAATCAGTAACAATAATCGTGGATAAATTAATCACAATTTATTAGGATAACTAGAATAATATTCTCGCGCAGTTTTTTGCTCCAGGTAATGATCCGAAGCACATGTCATTGGTTGGCTCACGTACCTTCTACTTGTGTCGCATGCCTCCTTAGCTCAGGGGCAGAGCACTGGTCTTGTAAACCAGGGGTCGTGAGTTCGATTCTCACAGGGGGCAGAGTGACGTATGGTTTTTGCTTCATGCGGAAGTCATGAACTGTTGATACCAGTATAGCTTTCCTTCTGAATGACTCCACATTTTTGTCATTCTTCTGTCTCCTTGAGGAAAGTGACGCGGTAAGAGGTCAGCTTTATGTATGTAATCAATATTAGCCATCAGTGAAACGTGTGTATAAGGCATTTCTTTTTTTTTTACTGTTGCTGCTCCTGCTCCTCTTGTTATGATTATTATTATTGTTCATTATTGTTGTTGTTGTTGTTGTTCTTGTTATTGTTATTGTTATTGTTATAATTGTTATTATTATTATTATTATTATTATTATTATTATTATTATTATTATTATTATTATTAGATGTTGATTTTACTGACATGATCAACTGTTCCCAATTTTGCGTCTTTTTTTTTTTCTAGCTTTCAACACTTTGTTTTACATTAGACCCAGTGTAATTTTTACTCGTGTCGTGTGTGTGTGTGTGTGTGTGTGTGTGTGTGTGTGTGTGTGTGTGTGTGTGTGTGTGTGTGTGTATGTGTGTGTATTTCTACGAGTCACAGTTGTCCTAAATGTTTTTTTTTTTTTATACGAAACATGTACTCGATCATCCACACTATTAACCTAATGGATGTCAAAATTACAGAAAACGATAACAAGGTCATTGTAACACTTTTGATAAGGTGACTTTTTTTTTTTCAAGATGGCCACTGGCCAAGGTCAACAAAAATTATGAAAAAAAAAAAAAACTCACTGTCAGTATAGCTGAATTTAATCACCTCCAGCCTCAGAGACAACTATTCATATTGTGGTTTGCAGGTGAGACAAGACAGCCTAAGTAACACAATAAAGAAGAGGTCCTTTCTTATCGATAAGTGAAGCATATATTCTATCTTAACTATATATCAGTGGTGAAATCGAATTGAGAGAGAGAGAGAGAGAGAGAGAGAGAGAGAGAGGAGAGAGAGAGAGAGAGGAGAGAGAGAGAGAGAGAGAGAGAGAGAGAGAAGGGGGGGATGGGGAGCGTTGATATGTTATGGGTTATCTTCTGTGATTTAACGTGGCAATTACTGTACAACCTGGGAACACATAAGATATACTAACACATGATTTACGCACTAGAACATTTCGGTTACGTGACGTTCATCTCCATTTGCACACTTTGATGGCAAGTATTAGACGCCACTCGAAGAGGCAAATGAATAAAGTTCCCTGTATGCAAGATGTGAATGAGGGAGGAAAGTAATAAGATCAAGTTGTGTTACTTTTGCTTATAATGTAGCACATGGAAGACATTTACAAATGAAGTTTGAACCTGACAAAGGCAAGTTTGATGAGAAGAGGACTACCACTACGTGGGATCGTGCTAAAAATATATACTCTGACTACCAGTTAAGTTGATGGTGCTATAGTCCTCAGTATTAAGTTTACAGTAGAATTCGTAATTTTGAATTGTGTCGAAGTATGAAATATCATATTGTCCTTGTCTATATTGCCTGTTCATTAAGATACCCTGATTATAGCAGAGCTGGAATGTGCAGACGACGTATGATACCTCACTATACTGCCACAATCATAAATCATCCACTTTAGCTGCCGTTATACGTTATATATATATATATATATATATATATATATATATATATATATATATATATATATATATATATATATATATATATATATATGTGTGTGTGTGTGTGTGTGTTGCATATTCCTTTCAAAGTGTAAAACGTTCATTACATTAAGTGAACATTTGTCATCATATAAGTGTTCCCCATCAAAACCACTCCACATCGTGTCAGGTGTGGGGTTCGAACCCACGCACTCTTTCGAGTACCAGAACTTAAGTCTGGCGCCTTAGACCACTCGGCCAACCTGACGGTGATCGAGTGGGAATTATTGTTTTCATTTTACATATATTTTTATAGTTTCATTTTTCTTTGCATTATTTTCATCATATCATTTCTTTCTACAACAACATCAATCGTGCGATATAAATTTCATCCCGAAATAAGTTAAAAAGTGTTTACTCTAATACTAATATTGTTTATCTGTCCTCCCAACGATCGTAACCAGTCTACCATTTATATTGAAGTGAATATCTTATCTATGTTGCTGAGATGGATCGTTATTGTGGTTACTTTTACCTCTCAGCAAGCCACCCGTAGGCACTAAGGAGATATAGTACATTCTCACACCTTACTTAGATATTCTATGATAATTAACCTTGGAAGATGAGTATTACATTGGATTTTGAGTTTATAGTCCTAATCTATGGAGCCAACTTTTATACAGTTGATGAAAATTAATGTAAGAATAATTTCACTATCCTAAATTTATCAATAGCTTATACCTAGAGAGAGAGAGAGAGAGAGAGAGAGAGAGAGAGAGAGAGAGAGAGAGAGAGAGAGAGAGAGAGAGAGAGAGAGAGAGAAAAATATATATATTGACAATCCTTTGTCAGGACTCGAACGTTTGCAGTGAAAAAGCAGCTTGCAAGAGTGGAGCTGCGCGCGCCACCTGGATGGCAAGAAGAGAAGACAAGATCAATACACTGGTGTTCTTGCTCCTAGCGCATAACAATAAATTCCTGAAAGATCACACTGTGTATGATGCATTGAATTACAAAAATAAAGCAATGAATTTAATTTGCATAATATTTTCCTTATGTGCCCCCTGTGAGAATCGAACTCACGACCCCTGGTTTACAAGACCAGTGCTCTGCCCCTGAGCTAAGGAGGCTTCGACATTACTCTCGAATCTTATGATCAAGAATTTCCTTTTTGGCCGTTGGCTGAATATAAGCTTTGAAAAAAATTATTTAGGCAGTTCTCATGCCAACATAATTCATATAAATGGTGTTTGCAGTAGTGGTGTTCCCTTAATTTTGTATTGTTACCAAGCAGTACACAAAACCAGTAACGAAAGATTCAGTAAAGGTGCTTACTAATTTTCCTTTGATAAGATGATAAAGCTGCAGTAATATTCATGTTATATGATGGTTATGTGTGCTCAGTTATTAGGCTGGTTGTAGTAGCGGTTCACTCATTGGAATTAGTATACCTAATCGGAATTTGTTCACTGTTTGGATCTCTCTCTCTCTCTCTCTCTCTCTCTCTCTCTCTCTCTCTCTCTCTCTCTCTCTCTCTCTCTCTCTCTCTCTCTCTCTCTCTCATACGCGCCGCGCCAAGCGGGTACGTGCTTGCGAACGCGCGCGAACACACACACACACACACACACACACACACACACACACACATTTCAAATCATGTTATAACATGAAGCTGTACCCGTATATGTCATCTTTGTAAAGCATGTGAAGTTATCGCCTCCTTAGCTCAGGGGCAGAGCACTGGTCTTGTAAACCAGGGGTCGAGAGTTCAAATCTCTCAGGGGGCAACACTGTTTTAATCTCGGTGCCATAATGAATCACAGTATTCCACTTAGTACACGCTTAATTAACAGAAAATAGAAGTAACAGTATGGTTTTGACTAGCATGGTTAAATTACACATTGTTGTGTGTGAAATTTAACTCTGAACTATATGAATGTTTTATTATTTTAAGGATATTGGGCTCTGTGATGATTCGTAAGTGTTGAGTCATTACAAGGAAAACAAACAATTTCTTCATCGTTAGTGACAATACTCATTGATAAGTATTCTTAGTTTTGGTAAGATATTAATAAAATTATATTACTGTGTATTTTAACTCTTAGGTACCGTTTTAAGCATTACCAGTAAAAAAAAAAAAAAAAGTAATAGATAAATAAATAAATAAACGATTTTGTATTCCATCCATCAGTGACATAAACGTTCGCCTCCTTAGCTCAGTGGTAGAGCACTGGTCTCGTAAACCAGGGGTCGTGAGTTCAAACCTCACAGGGGGCACAATGTTTAGTGCTGCTGGTGCTCTGTAAGACTATCAATACCCCTTAATTGTGGGGACTTTGCTTGGCAGTTATTTTAAAGTTTGTCGAACTGTGAGATGTCTCAAGAGAAAGAAAAAAAGTCTTATGATGAACAGAGAAGAAATATAACACTGGCGGTAAGTCGTATCTAGTTGAATTAACTCATTTGTATTTTACTATTGTATGTGGCAAATATAAACAGCAGAGAACATTTTGATCATTCGAAAAATAATAAAGTTTCAGCTGGGACGCTCATAAATCAACCGAGCCTCTTTGAGAACCTTTCCCTTTTTATTCCATGAACCGCACGTCTGGCAGAGTGGCTGCGGTGCCAGCGAGGAGCTGATGATAGCTTTTCATTATTTTGTCTGTTTTCCGCTTGTATTCCACTATACAATTCATAAACCCAGAAACAGTAAAATTAAGTGGATCAATAAAACATTGACCGGTCACTGCCTAGCTGCAGCTTATGAAATGAGAGGATTCTCTTCAAGATGAATTTCTTATTTTCACGCTGTTGCGTTGGAATACATCATTCTACATCCGTGATGTGTGACATTCACATGATTAATAGCAGTTAGCTACAAGAAAGTTGCACAATATATATATATATATATATATATATATATATATATATATATATATATATATATATATATATATATATATATATATATATATATATATATATATTTGATTAGTCTTCTTTGGAGCATCAGCATCTTTTATTAATAACAGTTGTGAAAATTAGTAAACAGATAACCCCATGACTAGAGGCTGAAATAAATTTTCACTTATGTGAATTGGACTCTCTCTCTCTCTCTCTCTCTCTCTCTCTCTCTCTCTCTCTCTCTCTCTCTCTCTCTTTACAGTCACCCTCCTCGCACCACCCTCTCTCCCTCACTTCGTCTTCCGCAGCTGCCCGCCAGCCGTACATGGTGACCCAGTTCTCAGGGCGCCACTAGAGGGTTGGGCAGACAGTCACCTGTGGTTTACTCTCTTAATGGTAGGAACACGCGAATGGGAGGTCAGCTTTGTTGTTCCTCAGGGCTGTATGCAAATCCTTTCACACGCCCATATTCTCTTCTTCCTCAGTACATTATTTTGTTTTTACCATTGGGCTGCTTCTGTTGCATCATGACCCTGTGTGCTCAGGTTGTTTGACTGCGTGGCGATGCCTCCGACGGCAGCACGCAGCACAGGAGTATGTTGTCTGGTTGAGCAAGCTATGCAAATATTTTCTCTTTCTGATCCCTCGGTTCCGGATATTGGAGTTGGAGTGAAGGTATACTCGTACTGATGAATGGCGAAACTTTCATATATTTTCTTTTCCTGGTGTTAGACGACGGTGAACTGTGCTTGGAGCAAAGTTCGAAGTTGTCAAGGAAAGAAAACGCATGGACTGACAAAGTTGTGCATGCCTCTTTCGTGTAATGTTTCTTATTGTGGAAGTGTGAGGACTTCGATTTCCAAAAATGACTGGCTAGGTGTCACGGTTGATGGACGCTCTGGCTGCAAGATCTCACCTTGTGGCCTCTTAATGACGGTACCGTTCTTCGATGGAAGGGAGAGAGTAATCTTTCCACTTAATATCTCAACTGACGCTTCAAGGTTGCTCCAACAATGGGTGACTTATCGGCTTGCTTGGTGGGTTGCGGGCATCGGATGCAGAAAGACAAGGCAAGAGTTTGTGAGTATACTAAGGTTGTGGTTCCTTACATGCTTCTTCGTCACTGCTGTTAGTTAAGAATGATTTCGTGATCTTATGTACGAGTATATGTTGTGACTGGCATACCATAGAAGGAATCTCTTTGTATGTGAAAAACATAGGGTGACCGTGGAGAAAATACCATAGGCCATTAACTAATTAGGGAAACCTTGTCATGGTTCAGTGGAGTTCTTGAACCACAAGATAACAGTGATAAACTGTATTGAATACTTTTTTTCTTATATGGTCGCAGTGCCTGCTCCAACATTTTCATGATGTATATAATTTATGTAGCTATGTGCCTCAAAATAAAATGTTCACTGTTATATTTAAGGAAAACTCTAAGCACCCATAAAACACAGCAGAACCCACTAAAAATTCTTAGGCAGATCTTCACAATATTTTACATCTCTACTCCAGAATTAGTTTCCATGAAGTCTGGTCTGTCGTTGTCATTTCTTCTCTTCTCAGATGCCGAATGTATATAAGGGCCTGCGCATGACTTCCTGTTTGATCCCATCCTCATTCCATCTGCTAATGCTAAAAGTTACATGTACGTATGTTTATTCCTTCATCCCTTGAGTCATGGTCGATGGTCTGGAACACGCCATCTTGTTATAAGGGATATTTCCAACTTTATAACCTTTATAATTATGACGAACTCCTCCAAGAAAGACGATAGAAGAATTCTAGGAATTAAGTAAGCCACGTCACCTTCACAACACAATCCTCACTGCATACATATCTTGACATGGTAAGCTTAAGTTTCACCTTCGCCTTACCTGTACATTAGTCGCTTTTCGTGACAAGGGTTATCCACCCGGAGCTGAATTTGGTGGTTAGTGAAGCTGCTTGCTTGAGAGAGACTACTAGTAACAATTTAGAAAGCACGCAAATAGCGACTTTCCCTTTGAAATTGAGTGTACACGCACTCTTCTCTGATGTGAACAATTTTCAAATACAAATTCATTTGTAAAAGTCTTTTTATTCCATAGTTATTGTGCAGACGTATTATTCATACGCGTATGTATGTATGTATGTATGTATGTATGTATGTATGTATATATATATATATATATATATATAGAGAGAGAGAGAGAGAGAGAGAGAGAGAGAGAGAGAGAGAGAG
>NC_087156.1:29269496-29274496 GCF_035594125.1 Scylla paramamosain | reverse complement strand
GTACCTGCTGACATAATATTATACTTGCTTATTCATAAATCATGCATTTTAGTGTACAAAACTCAAATACCAGAATTAAAGTAGTAAAAGGACAAGAATGCAAAGAATAATGAAACTAAAAAAGGCTGAGGAAAACAAAGAATAGAGATAGAGAGATGATTTGGAAAATAATCAGAAGACTGTAATCCTCGCAATATTACAAATAATTGAAATTGAATTATTTATATTAAGTTATACTGCATATTTTTCCCTTCCATGATTATTGTGCAGTAAGGACAATATATTCTCAATTTGTATAATTTTAGTAGCAGCATTGTATTGATTTATTGCAGGTTTGTTAATTAACTTATTGGTAATGTGACAAATTAATACA
Source organism: Scylla paramamosain (assembly GCF_035594125.1). Classification (NCBI taxonomy): domain Eukaryota; kingdom Metazoa; phylum Arthropoda; class Malacostraca; order Decapoda; family Portunidae; genus Scylla; species Scylla paramamosain. The sequence goes on along the minus strand of NC_087156.1, from coordinate 29,274,123 downwards.
GCAAACCCTTATTATACCAGACTAATTGGAACAAAGCCACAGATGTTAAAGGCAAAACTCTGGTAAAAGTGGTGCTGAGTGTGTTAGGAGCGCCACAACCTCTAATAACATCTACTGGTGCAAGACTGAGGCAGAAACAATGTGTGGATGCCAGGGTTGCACTGCCAACCAGCCCAAAATATTATACAACAATTTGAAAATTATGAATTATTTCTATACATTATGGTATAGTGTATGGTAGACAATGTATGGCAGATGGCAGGCAAACACCAAGTTATGACAGAAATAACATAATTATGGCAGATAGTGCAACCTTGGTCAGTGTGGTGTGTGCTCACCACCACCACCCTCCTTTCCTCCTTCCCTCCCTCACCTCTACTGCCGCTTACCAGGATTTCTTGCCAGGATGAACTCCACTAGGAGGAAGCTCCAAACATGCCAACACTCCACAGTGTAATAAAATATTTGTGATGATGACAAACATGTACCTGATGTAAAATACTGTGGAGTGTGTGTTGTAAGCATTTAGTGAGTTATCAATAATAATACACAGTTAATATTCTGGCTGCTGGCCTGACTTTCCACTTCATTTACTGACATTTATCTGGTAAATCTGATGGATGTTCTGTAGGACATACATATTGTTAAATGCAGAAATCTGCTATAATGAGGGTTTACTGTATATAGCTAAAAGTTTCTTTGAAGTTAGGTGTTCTGAGTCGTCTCTGCCAATTTTTCTCTCCCCTCCCAGCTGTTAACTCTGTGCAGGGGCCTTATCTGTCCATCTATGGAGTATGCTTCACACATGAAGGGGGGTTCCACTCATATGGCTATTTTAGACCGGGAGAAGTCAAAAGCTTTTCATCTTATCAACTTCTCTCCTCTAACTGAATATCTTCAGCCTTTTCTCTTCACCACAGTGTTGTATCTCTTGCTGTTTTCTACCTCTGTTTTCATGCTAACTGCTCTTCCAATCTTGCTGACTGCATGCCTCCCCTCCTTCCACAACATTGCTGCACAAGACTTTTTCTTTCTCTTACCTCTATTCTGTCCATCTCTCTAATACAATAGTTAACCAGTACTCTCAATCATTCATCCTTTTCTCTGGTAAACTCTGGAACTCTCTAACTGCTTCTGTATTTCCTCCTTCCTATGACAAACTTTCAAGAGAGAGGTTTCAAGATACTTAAGAGTTTTCAATGATTCTCTTGACATTTCTTTTGGGACTGGCACCTCAGTGGGATTTCTTTTTCTTCCTTTTTTGTTTCCCTTGACCAGTGACTCTATTACATAATATATATATATATATATATATATATATATATATATATATATATATATATATATATATATATATATATATATATATATATATATATATATATATATATATATATATATATATATATATATATATATATATATATATACACACACACACACACACACACACACACACACACACTCACTATGTACATAGAGGTTAAAACACATTAGTTTAATTAAGTTAACTTTTCTCTTTCTTTTTCTCATCATCATTATTATTATTATTATTATTATTATTATTATTATTATTATTATTATTATTATTATTATTATTATTATTATTATTATTATTATTATTAGGAGATACCTCAAATATTCATAGTAACTCTGGAAGATAAAAAGAAAATGTACTGCACTACTACAACCTTCATTACCACTAGTTAATCACTGCAAACTTAATAAATTGTAAGTAAATCCCTTTCTAGACATTATATTTACATTTATAATTGATGTGCTCTTATAAAATTGCTTCCATCACTCTCTGCAGTTAGTAGTGATGAATGGTCTCACAGCATGTCTAGATGCACTCAGCCACACACTATGTGATCCAGGGGATGTGGTCATCACTCCCACACCAGTGTATGGACGCATTTTCACCAATTTTTATGACCGTGCAGGTGCCACTGTGGTTCCTCTCCCATGTCAGGAAATGGTGAGTATGTATTTACCTTGTTGTATTTATCACCATAGCTATTTATAATATATATATATATATATATATATATATATATATATATATATATATATATATATATATATATATATATATATATATATATATATATATATATATATATATATATATATATATATATATATATATATATATATATATTTTGTGTGTGTGTGTGTGTGTGTGTGTGTGTGTGTGTGTGTGTGTGTGTGTGCGCACAAGTTAATGCATCATCTCTGCACACACTACTTCCTCATACAGTTAATTCCATACATTTACTACTCTATGGGGAAATCTGTTAATTTTCTTATTCTTTCTGTAACTATCTTTTTTTTATCTTTCTTCCATGTCCTCTTGTATCTCTCATGCCCCACTTTATGAAGTCTTCTCTATCGAGCACCTCCATATTTTTCATGATTCTGTAAATTGCTATGAAGTCTCCTCTTTCCCTTCTTTGTTCCATCATTGTCAATTCCAGTTTTGATAGCCTCTTATATGACATTTCTGACAAGCTTGGAGCCAATTTTGTCACTGCTCTTTGAATTCTTTCAAGTTTCCTGATTTTTTTTTTTTTTTTTTTTTTTTTTTTTGTGCTTGGTGACCACACTGCTGCTGCATATTCCAATCTTGGTGAAAGCCTTGGAAGCTAGTTACTGTGGCAGTGACCTCCTTATGGCACCCGCTGGTAGCAGAGGAGCAATCCCTCGGCCAACAACCGCCCCACCCCTTGGGTATGAGGCGGGGAAAGAATCCTCTATACTCTTCTTTCTATTCAATTACCCACAGAGTAAAGGGGATCCACTAGGCTTGGATCCCTTGACAGCTTCACTGATCCGGAGCTTCCTGTCCTTTCTTGGTTTTCTATCCAGTTTGGGCTTAGGGGCCATCAGTCTGCATTTGCGAAGCACCCTGAGAAACCCACTTGTCAGGTGGCATTTCTGGAATGACAAACCATTGGCAAAGACGATGATGTGCATGAGCATATCACAGTTCAGCAGGATGAGGCCTTGAGATAACGGGGTACACAGCCTTGGGGGGGGTGAGGGGGACAATCCCCACCTGGTTTTAGAGGTTGGTGCATGCCTTGGCTTCATTCTTGAAAGACCAGGGTGTTGAACCTAAGACGTTAAAATAGGAAATTGAAGAGTCTTGGCTCTGCAGGTCACTCCGTCCGAGGATGGTAGCCAACCAACTGGGTGAGATCATGGCGTGTTCTTTCCCAGAGTCTTGTTGGGGCGGGATCCTTGGCAGGTAGGTTTCACCATAGCCAGGTGATTTGCCCCAGCACTTGCCTTCACTGGCCAGCTTGGGGATCCCCTCAGGTGGCCATGGGTAGCAAGAGTGGTGGTTCAAGTCCCTACCCCAGCAGCCTCCCACCTCGGCATTGTGCCATTGAACAAATGGGATTGTTCCCAGGGAGGTGTGTCACTTCCACATGTGTGTTGCACATATGTATGTGGGCACCCAAGCTTCCAACCAAAGTGTGTGTTGGTTGTGAGGGTGTGTGATGCTTTATGACTCTATTAAGGTCACTCTAATCAGAGTGACAATCAGTTTCTTTACCATTTCTTCATCCATGTGGGTAAATGCCACTCATATTTTTCAGTAGGTTGTAAGTCTCTCCAGCAATTTTATTTATGTGTTTCTCAGGTGACATGTTATCTGATATGAATACTCCCAGATCTCTTTCTAAGTTTAATTTCTTTATCTCTCCTCAAAGTTTATATTGCCCTGTTTGTTGTTTCCAAACTCCATTACACTGCATTTCTTGACTCATATGCCTATTTATTCCCTCATCCATGTCATTAATATATATATTGCAAACATAATTGGGGCCAATATTGATCCCTGAGGGACCCCACAGATAACTTCCTTTCCAGGACGCATGTCTCTAATAATCACTCATTTCCCTTTCTTTCAGAGTCACTCATCCAATCCAGCAGCTTTCCTTGCACTCCTATGATCTTGAGTTTCCTTACCAATCTTTTGTGTGGTACCTTATCAAAAAAAAATTTTTTTTAATTGAGAAATACACAGTCTGCTCATCTATCTCTTTCTTGAATTAGGTATATCTATTATTCCAGAGTAGAAACATCAAATTTGTGGTACAATATTTTCCTTTTCTAAATCAAAATTGTCTTGTGGTCAGTGTACCGTTCACCTCCAGGTGTTTAGACCATCTATCCTTAATAATTTTTTTGCAGATCTTAGCTACTGTACTTGTTAGGGATACTGGTCTATAATTGCTTGAGTCTTCTTTTTCACCTTCTTTATATGTATTGGGATAATATTTGCTTTTTTTCCAGTCTCTTGGGACTTTTCCTTCCTTTAGTGAACTCTATAATACTATATATTTTATCTGCCAGCTCCTCACTACATTCTTTTAATATCCATTTTGTGATTCTATATGGTCCATGTGTCTTCCTCACATCCAACTCTCTTTAATTTTTATTTATTTCATGGATTGTGACCTCTGTTTCCCCAGTAGGAACTAATCCATCTCACTCTTGTCCTTCCTCACCCCTTGTAAAGACTATTTTGGAGGTGCTCGTTCTTAATTTTAGCTATTTCAAAATCGCCCTCATACTCCGTTCCATCTCTGCATAATTTCCTTATTTCTTGTTTATT
>NC_087156.1:29234496-29264496 GCF_035594125.1 Scylla paramamosain | reverse complement strand
TTCATAAGCATTTTTAAACCATAACACAACAAAGAATGAGTTTATAACAGAAACCAAAGGCAATGAATGACTGTCAAGACATCTCCAGAAGTAAACTGACTTAACTCAACCAGAATCTTTTTTGTGTCTTACTCTTTTAAGAATAACAATTACAGTATATTTTGGTGGATAAGGCAACATTCAGATAAGACAACCCCCAAATTTCAGTCTGACTTTAATGATTTTAGCTGATATTGTGGTATAAGACAGCACCTGAACTACCATACCATCTGTGATGAAGTTTAGGTCAGTGAGCACCTGACAGCTGAGACAGTGATATACCAGTACATTGAATAAAATATCTTGAATGTATTACCAGTAATGATGTACCATCATCTTCAAGTGCAAAACTAAACCTAAAATAAAATTTGCACCAGATGCTTTTGTACATTTTCATGTAAAAGAATGGATGGACAAAAATGGTGTAAAATTATGGATAGACATTGTGCAGTACAATCAGTTTTCCTAAACATAAACAAACCTTTGCCTTGTGCCACCTGCATGTGTCTGGCTGTCAGCCATAAGCTTCTCCTTTATATCATGTTTCTTTTTGATTAGATGCACTGACATTCTTGAATTTTTCTCAGTATATGGACTTCTTCCCTATACAAGACTGATATACAGCAAACTGGAGAGATTCATCTTCTCACCAGTTTGCTTTCCTTTGCTGCTTAGCTTGGGGTTTCATGCCTTGAAGACCTTTATATAGTTCCTTCTTCAGCTTTGGGAAAACAGGGGAATATTTGCACAGCCTCTTGCTTTGCTCATTCATATACAATGCCAGCAGAGGGTTGTAATTGTACTACATTAGATTTTGTTCACACACTTTTCAACGGAAATATGTTTCAGCACATTTTTTCAAACTGGATTCCTATTTTACTCTGTCAAACTTCCCCAAGTGTTGTAATATAAAATCTAAACAATTCAAATTTGCATTACATTGGTATTTTGTGTAAAATTTTAAGATAATTGTTTTTGTATCTGATGCATAGGATGACCCACTTTGTATCTTTTTTTGAGGATGATTCAGATGCCATCATATATGGCAAAATGTACGCCATGTGTTCATTTATTTTCTTTTTCTTAAGCCAGCCTCTTTACATGTTACAGAAAAGTAGATGGCCAGCTATTAAGTTGTTACACACTTAAGTAGCATGAATTGGTTATAAAGTATTCCCTAATGCCTGTTAACTTAATACTACCTTTCTTCTTGTGAATAAAATAACACCTTTGCTTTTTCACATATTCTTAAGCACCAATGTGTGGACACATCCACTTTTCAGCTTGCTGTATATCAGTCTTGTATAGTCCATATACTGAGAAAAATTCAAGAATGTCAGTGCATCTAATCAAAAAGAAACATGATATATAGGAGAAGCTTATGGCTGACAGCCAGACACATGCAGGCGGCACAAGGTAAAGGTTTGTTTATGTTTAGGAAAACTGATTGATGATGATGGTCAACATCATGAAATTTTATGCTGAATTTTTACAAAAAATTAAAGTGTACTAATTATGCATATCATGATTCACCAACATTGTCAGAAAATTAGCTATAATGTTATTTGTACTATCCTTTAGTAAATCTTTGTCACATGTTGGGCAAAGAACATGAAACTTTTTCTACATATTTTATTAATTTTATAAACTCAAAAAAAAAAATGTGGGGAGTTGTCTCAAAGGTGATCTCAGCTTGCTGTATTGATAAATTACATTAGGATGGTCCAACTTCAACCCTGTGAGCCATTTTGGCACTAAACTTTAAAGTCGAAGGCTATGAAAGTGGACAGAATAATGTTGAAATTGAGTTGAAATTCTAATCCACTGAGACTGATGGGAGAGTGTGGAAACATGCAATTAATGAGTTAAGAAGAGCTGTGATCATGGAAATAACACTACACTATAGTAAGAGATGCATCATTGCAGTGGTAAATGAGAAATTAAAGACAGTGCATTAAAGGAGTTGATGGGGGCAAAAGATTTCTGATTCTATCCTATTTAATAAATTTGTTTGAGTTGATCCTCTTCACATTTAAGGGATCTGTATGGAGTTTGCAGCTGGAAGGAAGAAAAGAATCAGCAAAGATGGCTTTAAAGTCCAACTTCATGCAAGCTGTTTTAGAAAGAGATGATTCATTGAATTTCCAGTTGAATTTTTTTTTAAGAAAATGAGAGCCCAGGCATGTTCAGCGGAAAGGTTATGAAATGATAAGTGTCACTGAAGATGATGAGTTGTGTGAAAGGTGTCAAGCAGACAGATGTGAGAGATGAGCAACAAATGGTTTGCTATGCCTCATTAAAAAAATTGTAAAATTATTGAAAGGTAAGCATTCTGTGGCTTTGTTGCATTACTAGAAGGTTGCATAAGTTTAGAGCACAATTGTAAGACATCAGCTTTATTTGTTTATTATTATTATTATTATTATTATTATTATTATTATTATTATTATTATTATTATTATTATTATTATTATGGTGATGATGATGATGATGATGATGTAGCACTGTTGATATGTTACAGAATTTTTTTAATGCATTTTCAGGATTTTTCAATTCCTGGGTTTCGGATAGGAGTGATACACAGCACAAACCCGTGGGTATTGTCATGTCTGAGAACACTGTCACATTACCACTCTAGTCCTCCACTCACTCAGCATGCAGCTGCTTCTCTCCTCAGTGATGTGGGTAAGATTATTATTATATTGCAACTGCCGCTCAAATTATTATTGTTATTATTACTATTATTATTATTATTATTATTATTATTATTATTATTATTATTATTATTGTTATTGTTATTATTATTATTATTATTATTATTATTATTATTATTATTATTATATTTAATAAGAATGTGAATCTTGTGAATTTCCTTATTCTCATTTCCTCATCCAGTGTATATTTTTCGCTGTTAACATAGAGAGGATATTGAAATAACTATACAGTAGTTTAATACATATAACACAATCCATGAGTAATAGAGACAAGTCAATTGAAAATCAACACAGCAGCAATTTGGGAAACTTGTTCATCACTGGCATCAGCAGGTCTTCAGTTGTTTTGACAAAAGTAGAGTTATCAATGGCAATAGAAAGCATCCTTAAGTGAAGAATGCAAAAGAGGGAATGGGTCCGATTCATTGTATTTTGTAGTAAGTGATCCTAATTCTGTGAATCTTGACAGTCTGCACTAAAGACAGGATGAAGCCACATTCAGGGCACCTGAAGCTTTAATAATATGAGTGAGAGAGGGTAGGACAGATAATAAGTAGTGGCCAAGATATTTATAATTTATAACCTTGATCAGTGTTTTGTTTACATTTGTTTACAAAAATCTGGAAGAGTGGTGAAAGCACCAGAAACTTCAGGATTTTCAAGAATTTTAAAATAGCAGATGATTTTAGAGGAATGTATTTTGTCAACAGAATGGTGTGATGACTTTTATGTGCCCACCAATAAAAACAAGTTAGCTGCTGCATACAAGAAGGCCTGTGAATATCTAGAGGCAAGTGGAGTGAAGGTTCATAAAACTGTGGCAGGAATCTTTCTTTGGGTGAACATGCAAGCATTCCTAGATGAGTGTAATGAAGAAAATGAAATGGGTAAGTGAAGAATTGTTGTAACTCTCTCTCTCTCTCTCTCTCTCTCTCTCTCTCTCTCTCTCTCTCTCTCTCTCTCTCTCTCTCTCTCTCTCTCTCTCTCTCTCTCTCTCTCTCTCTCTCTCTCTCTCTCTCTCTCTCTCTCTCTCTCTCTCTCTCTCTCTCTCTCTCTCTCTCTCTCTCTCTGTCGAATTAGTTTTCAAAACCTAAGAATGAAGAATGCTTCATTAAGTCCTTTATTGTAACTGAGAAGTCTGTTCAAAGGTGTGTAATTCAGTCATGTTTTATAGTGATATATACTTATCATCTTCACCTCCATTGATACAATGGGCATTTGCAGCCCTTTTCATGATGTTCCTAAAGGGTGGTGTGTGTTTGCTGCCAGGCAAGAAGTTATACTGTGCTCACCCAGGATGGTATAGGATTGTCTTCTCTGTCAAAGAAAATGTATTGGAAGAAGGTATGTTTTGAAAATATTTATACTGTTTTGGTGCATGACTGATATAATATAGAATAAGAAGTCAGTAGAATAGTAGAAGTAGAGAAAGTTTGGATAGAATTTGACCAGATGGATGATTATGATTATTTTTATACACATAAACTGTACAAAACTAAGTCATGAACAGATCTTCTAGATGTCTGGTAGTCTTAGTTTTGTAAATATATAGTCCAGGATTTTGTGACTTGTACTGTATCTGTTATGAACTCATTGCTCAACAAATGAAACTATTTCTAACTCATATATTAAAACCAGCACCAATCATTGTTTTGGACTTGTTCCCTTTTTGGGGTTGCTTAAAGGCTTTGCACTAAAGTGGTTTTAAAATTGCCAGCACTATATTATTTTTACTGGGAATTTACAGACAGGTATGCATTCATTATATTTTACTTTTTATTGTCAGGAATAATGGTCTGTTATGTCTCATGTTCATATTGAAGTGGTTATGTTACTTGAAGCCAATAGTGGTAATACATTCTTTATACTAAAGCCATCTCTTTCAGTCATTATCAACCATAATGGCCAAGCTGATACACATACAGAATCTACTAATAGACAGTACCTGACTAGCAGTAATTTTACAATAGTAAATAGGATATGAAGTATGTATACAACACACAGTTTTTCAAATACAGCACAAATGCTGAAATAGAATGTGAATAATGATGAACAAGACATCTGCTTTATTTAAGGTGCTTATACTTTTTATTACTTTATAAATTAGTTTTAATTTTTCACAACAACAATTTGAAATAGTACGCAATAAGGTATGGGGCTTAGAAAAGATCAGAGAGTATGAAAAAAGATTTATAAATTATAATTAGCTTAGAAAAGACATTTATTTGCCAGATATGTAGGTAATCATGCTTTAGAATTCATGTTTAGGAATATTGAAGTTCTGTTAGGCATTGATCAGACCTCATGTGGATACTACTACACTGCTGCACAGATATGGTTCCCATATCCATAGTAGAACTGTTAGAATTAGTACAATCAGGAGTGATTAAAAGATATCTTGAGGAAGGAAAGAGGGATCAGGGGGTGCTGTGAACTTTTCAATAACCAACCTGTGAGACCTCACTGAGTGTTTTCCCTTTGTGTCTCACAACACAAGGAGGAAGTCACAGCCTGCCCTTTAAAGACAACTCTCTTCCTTCACACAAAACTACATGCACCTAATTACGTGCACATCCTTCACTTAAAATTCTAAATTAAATATGGCGACTCTTACACCAGCCTCGCAGTCCCTGTCTGGGGTGTTTGGGAAGGGGATCACAAATGCCCCCAGTTCAGACTGCTCTTCTGGTATTGACCCTAAGTGTCTTGACACCCCATCAACCTTTTCTTCATTAACTTCTGCAATATTTGCAGCCTTAGATCTAATTTTCAATTTGTAGGACACCACCTCTCCTCTACTAGACCTCATCGTCTCTTCCTTACCGAAGCACAGGTGTTTGAGGTAATAGACAGTATCTCTGTTTCTGTTCCCTCCTACTTTTTCTATCCATTTTTAATCCAAAGCTGGATGTTGTGTCTGTGTGCACAACAGCTTAACTTGCTCTCGTGTCCATGCTCTTGAATCTTTCAAATTTTCCATCATCTGGCTATGACTACAGAGTCACTCTCAAACTAAATTTAGCTATGCTGTATTCCTCTCACCTAACTCCTCTGACTATAAGAAATTCTTTGACTACTTAACTTTTAAAGTGGAGCACATCCTGACTCTTCCCTTTTGCAGAGATCTCCATTCTTGGAGACTTCAGTATTCACCACCAGCTTTGGCTTTCCTCTTCCTTCACTGACCATCTTGGTGAACAAGAACTAGCCTTTGCTATCCTTTGCTGTCCTCCATAACCTAGAGCAACTGGTGCAACACCTTACTTGTATTCCTGACTGTCCTGGAGATACACCCAACATTCTTAACCTTTTCCTAACCTCTGATCCTTCTACTTGTACTGTCACCCCATCTTTGCCGTTAGGCTCCTCTGATCACAACCTCATATTTGTATCTTGTCTATCACTCCAATTCTTCTTCAGGATCCCCTAAAGCAGAGGTGCCTTTGGTAGTTTGGGTTTGCTAATTGGGGGGACCTGGGGAGGTATTATTCTTATTTTCCTTGGAATGACTACTACTTCCATGTTTGAGTCCTGTCTCTGTGTGCTGAGTGCATAACAGAGGTGATAATGTCTGGCATGGAGACATACATTCCTCACTATTTCTCTCAACCTAAACCTTCTAATCCTTGGTGAACACATCCTGTTCTTGTGCTATACTTGGTACAGAGGTGGGCTACAAAAAGTATTTGAGCCTTCCATCACCTGAATCTCATGTGCTTTATATTTCTACTCAGAATCTTGCTAAGTCTGTTCTCCAACTAGCCAAAACTCTTTCATTAATAGAAAGTGTCAAAATCTTTCAAGATCTAACTCTCCTCGTGATTTCTGGCACCTAGCCAAAAACATCTGCAAAAACTTTGCTCCTTCATCTTTCCCTCCTTTATTTCAACCAAGTGACACCACTGCCATTTCATCTATTTCTAAAGCTGAACTCTTTGCTCAAACCTTTCCTAAAAACTCTACCTTGGATGATTCGGGGCTTGTTCTTTCTCCTTCCTCCACCCTCCGACTACTTCATGCTACCCATTAAGATCCTTTACAGTGATGTTTTCCATTCCATGCCCTTGCAGGCCTTAACCCTTGGAAGGCTTATGGACCTGATGGGTTCCCTCCTATTGTTCTCCAAAAACTGTGACTCCGTGCTTCCACCTTGCGTAGTCAAATTCTTCCAACTCTGTATATTAACATCTACCTTTCCTTCTTGCTGGAAGTTTGCATACATTCAGCATGTTCCTAAAAAGGATGACTATTCTAATCGCTCAAACTACCATCCTATTTCTTTAATTTTCTGCCTCTCTAAAGTATCTTAATGTATCCTCAGTAGAAAGATTCTTAAGCATCTATCACTTCACAACCTTCTATCTGATCACCAATATTGGTTCTGTTGAGGCTGTTCTACTGGTGATCTGGCTTTCCTTACCAAGTCTTTCTCATTGTCTTTTAGGGATTTTGTTGAAACTTTTGCTGTTGCCTTAGACTTATCAAAAGCTTTTGATAGAGTCTAGCACAAGGCTTTGACTTCTATGGCTTCTGTCCTTTTTGTGTAACTTCATCTCTGCTTTCTTTTCTGACTGTTTTATTGCTGCTGTGGTAGACAGTCACTGTTCTTCAAAGTCTATTAACAGTTGTGTTCCTCAGAGTTCTGTCCTGTTACCCACTCTTCCTATTATTCATCATTGATCTAAACCAAACTTCTTATCTTATCCACTCCTACGCTGATGTTACCACCCTGCACTTTTCCACATCTTTTCGTTGACATCCAACCTTTCAGGAAGTTAACAGCTCACTCAGGAAAGCCACAGAATGCTTGACTTTTGGTCTCTCAAAAATTTCTGATTGGGCAGAGAAAACTTAGTATTGTTCAATGCCTTAAGAACTCAATGCTTCCATCTATCAACTTGTCACAACTTTCCAGATTACTATGCCTTCTTCTTCAGTGATCCTCAACTGTCCCCCTCTTCAACATTGAACATCCTCAGTGTGTCCTTTATTTATAATCTCTACTGGAAACTTCACACCTCATCCCTAGCTAAAACAGCTTCTATGAAATTATGAGTTCTGAGTCATCTCTGCTAACTCCATGTATGGAGTATGCTTCACATGTGTCATGGGGGTTGCACTCATACTGCTCTTTTAGATAGTGGGTGGAATCAAAAGCCTTTTGTCTTATCTATCAACTTCTGTCCTCTAACTGACTGTCTTCAGTCTCTCTCATTGCTGCAGTGTTGCATCTCTTGCTATCTTCTACTGCTATTTTCATGTTAACTGTTCTTCTGATCTTGCTAACTGCATGCCTTCCCTCTACCCACAGCTTCACTGCACAAGTCCTTTCTCTCTCTCTCCTATTCTGTCCACCTCTCCAATGCAAGAGTTAGCCAGTATTCTCAATCATTCATCACTTTCTGTGGAACTCCCTGCCTGCTTCTGTATTTCCTCCTTCCTATGACTTGAACTCTTTCAAGAGGAAGGGTTCAAGACACTTATCCTCTGCTATTTGATCATTGGTCTGGGAACTGGCATTTAAGTGTGCCTTTTTTTTTTTTTTTTTTTTTTTTTTTTTTTTTTTTTTGTTATCATTGGCCCTCTTACATAAAAAAAACATTTATTTTCTCACAGGACTGACAAGGATACAAGCTGTTTTATCAAAATGGAAGAAGAGCAAGGAAAGTCGAAGTAGATGAAATTATTTTGGTTAACTCAGATAGCTGTAGCAATTGGTTGTGGTTAAATTTTGTCTTACTGTTGTTCACATATTATGTTGCCCTTTGATTTAAGGGACAGAAAAGCTCCCATTAAAATATGAAAATTAAAGGTAGTTTCAGAAAATAGTATTACACAATAAATTCATAAAATAATTATGTCATGTCATAAATCTTGGATGCCCCTGATCATTGAGGAAAACTTTACCTTATTTTAATTTGTTTTGAAAGCAACCTAGTTTCTTAACACCTAAATGACTGGTGGTGGTGGTAATTTTTGTCCCACTTAGACCAGCCCTTCAGCATTAAATGTTGAAAATAGCCTGTATTCACATACACCTTAAATTTAACCTGCAGTGGAAGAGTGAATGAAATAGACCTTTTACTCAACATTGTCTTCCTCTTTCTAATGATGCTATCCAGATGTCTCTACATGCAGTGGCTATGGAGAGACAGTGAGTTGAAGAGGATAGACTTTTGGAGGGAACAAATCACTTGCCTGCCATGTGTCCATTTTGCCTAATTGTATATGGTCAGTGCCTAATGAAAACAAGTGGCCTGAGCTCTCTTCATGCATGCTAAACAGCTTTATTGAATTCCTGCCCTGTTGCATTCTCACAAAGATGTGTAGCAAGTGGACAATTGCAAGCAGGTAATATGCATGGCATTGAGGTGTGAGGGCAGGAGGGAGCAAGCTGGGAATCAGACTCATCAGAATTGCTCACCGTGTCTGGACGTGATGAGAGTGGGACAGAGATTGAGAGATTAACCTAACTAGCTTGCAGGCAGTATTACCAATGACTGAAATGCAAAAATTGACAAAAAAGTAGCTAAAATTAACATGAAAATTGCAAAGCAGTTATAACCGCCTCTGGTCCTTACGTGGTAGGGTGGCTTTAGCCACCTCCAGTCCTTCAGGGGTTAAGTTATATCTTGTCATCTTATAGCTAGTGAAGGACACCTCCACAAGCACTCATGCAAATCACAACCTCCATTACCATGAACCCATGCTTTTCCATTGAGGATTGCTAAGATGTACAGTATTATGTTGCAGTAATATTTTTGCAACCATTAAAAGCTTCACAGTGCCTCTCATGGTGGTTATTGTTGCCACCACATCAGTTAGTACATGGTTCAGTATGATGCTTGAATATCAAACTTCAGCATAATTTTCCTTGTTTCTTGGCCAGCAATGTTGCTTGCCTACCCATTCTGGTATGTTACTATGCATAATTTTAGCAAGAGCAGTCTTGGTGAACTGAAAGCACATGACTGTATGGTGTACCTTAAGTGAATTTCAATTACTTGTGGCCATGGTATCTCAGAACAACAGAGACTATTTGTGAGATAAGTTAGGGTCACTTTTTTTATTACCTTAAAATAAGTATAGTATGTGCAAGGCCAAATGAAGAGTGAAGTCTCATTGATAATTACAGTGGCAAGCACTATAATTAAATCTCTATCATATAATACACCATTTGAAAGCAGCCTCACATTTGAATGTAAGCACAGTTTCTTTACCAGTCCAAGGTTCCTCAAGACCACATATTCTTTCATACATGCTCAGTATGTCTGGATATTTCTTCTACATAGACAAACCTCTGTATCATCATCTTATCAATTCATTAATTCTTAAGTTTTCATCTTGGCACTCATTGTTCTCATTCAACCATCTCTCAAATTTTTATTAAATTACTTACACATTCATGCCATATTCACATCAGTGTTTATAAGGAAATATATAGTACACATGTATGGCTTGGATAATAATTTCAAACACAAAGTAGTTTGTAGCTATTATGGGTGTTGCATGTTGGGACAAGTATTAAATAACTTGTGTAGTAATTGTAATAACTAAGAGTATTAAATAACCATCTCTATTTTGTATCTTCGTAATTAAATTGTAACCAATTTTATTGTTGTATTCATTGTAAGTTTTTATTTAGAACATATGAGTAGTTCTACGGGAGAATACTCCAAGTGCTGTTTTTTTTTTTTTTTAAACCCAAGAAATCACTCCTAAAACTCATATATCTCAAATTTCAACCATATGATTTTTGTGAAACATGTACCAAATTAATCCTTAGAGTATCAGCTTCCTGTAGACACAAAGAAAATTTAATTCAATAAAAAAAAAAGAAAAAATAGTTAATGTTAAAAGCACATCATGTATTTGAAGAGTTAAAGTGTTAGTTTTTCCTGTGTAATAAGGTTCTAGACATGGTTATAGCACTAATAATTAATGGCTGTAAACACAGCACAAAATAGGGATCCATGAGGCTAGTGTGATGTGGTGAGGGTAGAAGCGAGACTGAGCAGTGAGTATGTATGCGAGAAAATACTCCAAGCTCATTGGCTCAGCACTATCTACATCAGGGCAACACGGTGGTACCATTGGCCAACCTCTCGTGACGTCATGTAATGTCATGCCATGTTAGGACCAGCCACCAAGCTGAGTGGCGAACTGTGGTGACTCACTTTACTCATGGTGCTTGGAATATTTTACTGTAGAGTAGAAGCCTCCTGCTATATTCCTGGGTCAAATAAGGAAAATAATACTGTATATTGTATAGTATTTTTTACCATTTTGGCTTAGCAGGTGATTGCTCCAAGCAACCCCATAAAGTAGAAGACAATGAGTTACTGTTTGCATGCAAAAGCAGGATTTTCATGGGGGTGGCACTTTGAGCATTTTCCTGCATCACAACTCAAATTTACTAGACAATTAGTCATCAAGCATAGTAGAACCATAATATGTATTAGAATATTAATAATACACATTTTGTAACATTGTGGAGATAATATTAAAAAAAAATTCTGTGCCCTGGGATTTATGGAGCATTTAGAGCAGACTTAGAAATGCCTTGAGGATCACATAAATCCTGATATTTACAAAGAACACTTACATAATTCAAAACCTTATTGGCCTCATGAAAAATAATAGTATCCATATTGCAGGAATTTTCTGTAATTGAATATCATATCATTTACATGCATAGCAAACAAGAAAAACAAGAATGAAATATGGGTAATGTAAAAAAGAAGGGTGAAGCAAGTGATAGTAGAGTGCAAAAGAAAGCAGATAGAAACTTTGAAAGATGTCTGTGTGAGAAGTATAAGGCTAAAAGATTGTTGAAAGAAAACAAAGGAGAGAGAAAGGAGCAAAAATGTGAACAGTGAAAAGAAATGATCAAATATGTAGATGGAAGGATATTGAGAGAAAGTGGCTACTAAAAAAAGATGTTTGGAATGTCCTGAGAATTCAGCGAGTGTAGAAAAGTGAAAGTGATGTGCATGGGAATGATGGATGTTGGTGGGAGGATGCATGAAGAGAAATGTAAAGGGAAAATATAATTAGGAAGCAAGAATGGAAGGGCAGCAGAAATGGATGCGATTATGGCTTAGATATTTAAATATGAAGGTGTGATTGAATGTCTGCACAAGATATGTGGGTTGATGTGGAAAGGAAGAATTTCAGGTGACTGGACATAGGCCTTCATTGCCCCATTCTGTAAGAAGGACAGTGATAGCATGTCTTTTAAATAAGGACCCTTTCACACTGGATGACATAGCAACATTGCTTTGTGGTGTGTGAGTAGCACTTCAGCAGCACAACATAAGCATGTTGGTGGCACTTTCAACATTTTAAGACAGGGCCACTTAGCAGCGCTCCTTAAAGTGTTGTACATCAGCAGCATTGCTGATATATGTTGGAAGCTCAGTTTAAGGGTTTATCAAATTCATTCAGGCATTATTAGCACTACTATATAGTCAAGCCATGTGTATACTGCTGAAATGGTGGTGCAGCTGCAGCTGTGTGAAAGCTACAAATGAATGCCAGATATTGTGACAAGCAGTGCTACTTTTTGTTTTGGCAAAGTACTCACACATATCTGCAGCACTACTTTTTTGTGGTTGTGGCTGCATGTGAAAGCCTCCATTTATCCACAGTATTTCCATAGCTGGGGACAATAATGAAAAAAATTATCATGACCAATAAATTTATCACCTGATAACCAATAACCAATAAATCAACAAATCCAAAATTCCAGTAGTAGTGATAATGATATTAATATTTTAAATTTAGAAAATTGATAAATCCAAATCTTTATTTTTTATCATAGAAAACTTAGAAAAATCTTAGAAAAAATTCAAATTCAATATTAATCCTGCCTCTTCACTAATGAAAAGTAGAATAACTGCATTTAATTAAAATTTCAACATAATCATGTTCCAAAAAATAAAACTGTTGATCATCACTAGTTTGAAACCAAAAGTATCAGTGATACCATTGAATCAATAATGTGGGAAAAAATAATTATCGGATGATTGATAACCCGATATTGTTTATCACTATAATGTCCACCTATGGTATTCACAAGTGGTAGTGTTGCTATGAAGCACTGCTTAGTTGCCCCATATGAATGGAGACTTAAGCTGGAAAGTCTGGATGATGTGTGGATCAGATTCTTTCATTCAGGATGGTAGTTGGAAAAAAAATGGCAATGAAAGATAAGGAACCTATGCTGAATTCATGAACCTTGAAAATTTAGGTTTCTTGGTTCAACCATGTCCTAGCATAGGAGGTAAAGTAAGAAAAGAGAGTGCAGGAAAAGATGGTTGGTTCATTGGGTCATATGATGAAAGAAAGGACACTAAGGAGAAAATTAAAAAGGGATTTGATTAAGTGATTATACCAACAGTCACACATGTAAATGAAAGTTTGCTGTAATAAAGTGCCCATGGAGTGAGAATAATGGAAATGAAAGTAATGAATGCGTTTAACAGATTTATAATGTTGAGTAAAAAAGGACTGCAGAAAGTGAGATGAGTGAGAGAGCATGGTATACATGGCGGATGCAAGACAACTCCCAGTGAAATGGGATGACAAGAGTGCTATGGTATGTAATAAAAAGAGAAGAGGGGATAACTAGAAGATTAGAGCATGCAAAACAGGAGACTTTTAAAGCCATCCCATTGGAAGGAATTGTTAGAAACAAGAATCACAGATCATACAATATATGCAAAGACACAACTCAGAATTTGATCCTTTAAAGATTAAAATTATCAGTTTGTCATCCCCTTTTTATTATTATTTATTTATTTTTATTTATACAGAGTACCTGTATGCACACCAGCTTTCATTCGTTATTATTCTCATTTCTCAAAGTATTGTTGAATATAAATAGCTATGGATCAGTGACCTCAAGGTATTGATGCAAGCAAGTTTAAGTTTGGGTTTAGTCAGATGGCACAGATTCAATATTTGTTAATCCCATGTCAGAATTATGAGAAAAATATATTCCCAAGGCAATAAGAGTCTTTGTCCCATCAATTTATTTATTTCCAGTTTGTTGATTTAAAGGTTAAAGGAAACAGATGCAACAAAATAAAACAATTGTAAGTGATCAAGGAAATTGGTAACTTGGAGCCATCATACTACAATAACATCTACTATTATACTATTATTGCTTCTGTTGCTGCTGCTATGACTTTATTTCATTTATAATTCAATATTAATCAGAGTACAAATTGTGACTTCAGAGAATGAAAAGACATAAATGATTTCCTAAAATTTTTTGTTCAAGCCTTGAGAATGCATATTTCTTAAAACCAAAGGTGACTCCCATATCACGTGTGGGTACTTCAACAAATTGGGAATTTTGTTTGTAAACATATAACTCAGATTTTAGGTGCAGACTTGTTCTTGTAATAAGCTCTCTTTGCACCTTCCACTCATTTGAAGGACTGTGGTGCTAGTTAAACAATGTGTCACTGCCACCTGGCACTTACCTAGACCATAGCATCAATCAGATTACCACCACCTATTGCTGATCTGAACTAGCACCAGTTTGGATATGCATCCCTGCTACTTGCCAATTACATGGATGTATAAAAATGTAGAAATAGAGATTTTGTAGCTAGGAAAGTACATAGTGTGAGCTTATCAGTTTTCATCCAGTGAGCAACCATTACATTGTTTAATCAAGAGTGTGATGGTAGCAACAGTGGTGTGTGGCTTTAAGTAAGCAAGGGCACTCCCAAACTCCAAACTTGTCTATCAGTTAACTTCCTTCAATACATTTTGTTGATTTTATTCCTATTAGTTGTGTTATTTGTATATGAATACAAGTTTTACTGTTTTAGTGGTTCATAATAGAAGACAACAAAGTCAGCATCCACAGAAAGTGTAACAAGGAGACAAAAAAATAAATAAATAAATAAGTAAATAAATAAAAATTTAAAAAATTAAAAAGCTGCACACCATACACCTCTCCAAAAAACAATTAGGAGTAGAAAAATCAAAAGAGGACCAATTTAGTTTTTGAAGTGTCTTGATACTCCTCTCTGAACAATTCAAATAATATGTAGAAAAGAAATACATATGGAAGTAGGAAGAAAAGTCCAGTTTATCAGTGAAGTCTAGTTTGTCAGTGAAAGGGATGAAAGACCAAAGATGGTTTACTTTTACATAAAAAATGTGGAAAGAATTAAGGATGAGAGTAAATATGAAGTCTTGGGCAGTGAGGCTGCTAGAGAGGAAACAAAGTAGTTCCAAATTCAGAACAGTAACAATGGAAATAAGGTAAAGATTGGAAGAGATGAATCATTGCAGCTGTGAGTGAGAGTCAAGAAAATCTGTTAGAGGGAAGAAATCAACGAAACAAAAAGGTTCCGACTTGTCTTGGTTAGGAGGACTTAATCAAATCTTACCATGTGCAGAAGCAGACCTCCATACATGGAGAAGCCCCATGAGATCCCATCATTAGAAAAATAGTAAGAAACTGGAAAGAATACAGTGAATGGCAACCAAGATAAAGCCATTGTTGGAAAGCTTTCAGTCTTCTCACATAAATGAAAAAAAATGGATCTGTCAATACATAGAAGGAAGAGATGAGAGATGATTACAGCTTTGGATATAAATTACTGAATGTGTTGCAAGAATGAGAAAATCTGTATCTACTATTTACTACTGTATAAAAAAGAAAATCTTAAAGGACACGGTGTTCAGGAGGGAAAGATGCTTGAATATTATAACCATCTTTTCCCACATGTAGATACCTGGAATGGTGCACACACACACTCACACACACACACACACACACACACACACACACACACACACACACAAAAAAAAAAAAAGGGCATGTGAAGGACGGTGAAGAAATGGAGCAAAAAGAGAAAGAGAAGACCTGATAATGTCAAGAGAAGGAAGGGAACCCAGATACATAATGAGAAAATGGGGTTTAAATAACAAATAAAAGCAAGTGTAGATAAAGGTGGATGAAAATAGATAATGAAGATGAGACCAAAGTGTAGTTCAGGTCCTGTATCTTATAAACACACAATAAATATAAGGAATTAGGAAACTATTTTGATATATTTTTCATTGTTTATTGTGCCAATTAAAGAGGTATTATTTTATTTAAAATGACCAGCACCTTTAAACATATTCACAAAATTAAAAATGTGTACAAAGTGACAATTACAATACATAACAGGTTTTCTTTTTCCATAAATATTTTAGGTAACCTGAATGTTCTCGAAAATTAAAATTGTGTCCAGTGTATTTCTGTAAAATAATTTCATTGCATGAAGAAAAAGGCTTTTGAGAATTTTCCAGTTGAGTTATTTAAACAATAAGTGACTACAACTAGAGTTATATCTTGGGAACTAGCAGATAGTATTACTAACTGCAGTCCAGTCTGCTATGATACTACAGTAAGGATTGTGTGTATGCGTGTGCAATAATCATGTCCTCACTCTAGGGGTTTCATGGCATTATAGATGCACTAATGCTAATATAAAGACAAATGGTATGAAATAGTATGTCACCAAGAGAGCCTGTTCTCATTCTCTCCTGTATTGTCTTGTCTTATAATGCAACTTCATAACCAAATATTGGCAGCATCATTGTTGTTGTTATATACCTCTTGTCATACTGGACTCTTAGTATTGTCTTGAATTAATGTTTTTAGTTATTCAAAGCCCATTCTCCTTTCACAGGCACTGCTTAGTTTGTTTGCATATATATTTACTTTTTTCAGTGCTGAAACTGAATTAAAGGATAAAAAAATGCCATTCAGCACAGTGTGGTCAAAATCCCTTATTAAAAAAGCAACAAAATTCAATCAGTTCTATCAAAAGTTAAACATTGTAACACGTCATACTGGACGTGACATTCCTGGGTTGTATTATCTTTGCTGCAACCTTAAACATATAAGATTTTCTGAATTCTTTAAGGTAAAATCAAGAACTTAACACATGAAGTCAACCCTCAATCAAACATCCATATGGGAAGTTGTTGACATGTATCTATGTACAATAGATAACAGAGGCTATAATCAGGAAAGGTAGGCAGTATGATGTGATTATATATATATATATATATATATATATATATATATATATATATATATATATATATATATATATATATATATATATATATATATATATATATATTTATTTATTTATTTATTTATTTATTTTTATTTTTTTATTTATTCATTTATTTATTTATTTTATTTATTTTTTTCTCTCCATGTAAGAGAAACACTGGCAAAGGACGACAAAAAAAATCTGGGGAAAAAAGGGCCAGTATAGTGCCTGACCTAACATCAGATCAAACGAGTAATCCAGATTTAGAGGATAAGTGTCTTGAAACCTTCCTCTTGAAGGAATTAAGTCATAGGAATAGGAAGGAGGAAATATAAAAGCAAGCAGGGACTAACAAGAGTTTACCAGAAAAGGGATGAATGACTGAGGATACTGGTTAACTAATGCATTAGAGAAGTGGACAGAATAGGGGTGAGAGAAAGTAGAAAGCTTTGTGCAACAAGTCTGTGGGAGGAGAGGCATACAGTCAACAAGATCAGGAATGTGAAAAATAGCAATATTAGATAGCAAGAGATGTAACTTTGTGATAATGAAAGGAAAGTGGTGATGATAGAAGGGTGGGAGACAGTCAGTTAGAGGAAGAGAGTTGATAAGACAAGATGCTTTCGATTGAGTGAAATCTCCCCATACATGTGAAGCATACTCTATACATGGACACAAAAAAGGCCCCTGTACAGTTACAAGCTGGGAGTGTGAGAAAAACTGCTGGAGACGGCTAAGAATGGCCAACTTCAAAGAAGCTGTTTTAGCTAGAGATGAGATGTGAAGTTTCCAGTTTAGATTATTAGTGAAGGACAGACAAGGATGTTCCATGTAGAAGAGGAGGAAAGCTGATTAGTACTGAAGAAGAGGGAATAGTTATATGAAAAGGTGTGTCAAGTTGATATATGGAGAAATTTAGTTTTTGAGGCACTGAACAATACTAAGTGTGCTCTGCCCCAATCAAAAATTTTAGAGAGTAGAAGTCAGGCATTCTGTGGCTTCCCTGTTTACTACCAGAAGAGTTCAATGTTAATGAAATGACATGGAATAGTGCAAAATGGTATCATCAGCATAGGATTAGATAGGGCAAGAAGTTTGGTTTAGATCATTGATGAATAATAGGAAGAGAGTCGGTGACAGGAATACTATTTTTATTAGACAGAAAAAGAACATTGACTGCCTACCACAGCAGCAATAAGATGGTCAGAAAAGAAGCTTGAGATAAGATTACAGAGAAAAGGATAGAAACTGTAGGAGGGTAGATTGTAAATCAAAGCTTTGTGCAAGACTATCAAAGAGTTATGATATGTCTAAAGCAATAGCGAAAGTTTTATGAAAATCCCTAAAAGAGGATGACCAAGACTTGGTAAAGATCGCCAGCAGAGCATCCATGATAGAATCCATATTTGTGATCAGACATAAGGTTGTGAAGTGATGTTTAAAAGTCTTTCTGTTGAGGATAGATTGAAAAACTTTATAGAGGCAGGAAATCAACGTAATAGGACAGTAGTTTGAGGGATTAGATTGGCAACCCTTTTCAGAAACAGGCTTAGAATCCATATTTGTGATCAGACATAAGGTTGTGAAGTGATGTATAAGAATCTTTCTGTTGAAGATTGATTTAAAAACTTTATAGAGGCAGGAAATAAAAGTATTAGGACAGTAGTTTGAGGGATTAGATTGGTTACCCTTTTCAGGAACAGGCTAAATGTAGGCAAGGCCTTCCAGCAAGAAGGAAAGGTACATGTTGATAGACAGAGTTGGTAGAGTTTGACTAAGCAAGATGCAAGCATAGATGCATAGTTTCAGAGAACAATAGGAGGGAGCCCAACAGATCCATAAGCCTTTTGGGGGTTAAAGCCAGCAAGGGCAAGGAAAATATTATTAGAGGATCTTAATAGATGGCATGAAATAGTCAAAGAATGGAGGAGAGGAAGGGACAAGCCCTGAATCATCCAAAATAGTTTTTAACAAAAGTTTCAGTGAAGAGTTCAGCTTTAGGGATAGAAGAGATGGCAGTGGTGCCATCATATTGAATTAAAGGAGAGAAAGATTTAGAAACAGTTATTAGAGATATTTTATGGCTTGGCACCACAAGTCACGACAAAAGTTAGATCTAGAAGGATTTTATTTTCTATTGGTGAAAGAGTTTTTGGCTAGTTCGAGAACAGACATAGCATGATTTGAGGCAGAAATATAAAGTGCATGAGATTTGATGATGAAGGGCTCAAGTACCTTTTTTGGTGCACCTCTCTGTCATGTATAGGATGAGAGCAGACTGTTAAACCCATGTTTGGAAGGTTTAGGGCACAAGGTAAATGCTAATTTCAATCCATAAGCATGATATAGAACAGGCATTTATAACTTATAACTTTGTACATTTATATACGTGAAAAAAAAAAATTATATGTATTTTTGTATTTTATATATTGTGATTAAATTTCAATGTGAGAGAGACAGAAGCCAGCAGGCCTATGGCACTAATTCTTGTTGAGCATAATGTAGATGTGGTAGCTAAGAATACGTGTGCAAATAAAAAAAAAATCGCAGAGTATGTGCAAACTTTCATAGAGTGCCAGTGTCTTTTCTGTCATTTCTTTTGGCATCAACAATTTGGTAGTATTGAATCAAGTATTTTCTATAACCCCATCACAGGTCGATTGCATTCACTGCTGCTCTTTATTTTATCTATTTTATTCATTATTATTATTATTATTATTATTATTATTATTATTATTATTATTATTATTATTATTATTAGAATTAAAGGACAAGTTCTCTCGATTAAAACAGGAGTATTTCTAATGTAAAAAAAATTTCATACTATTAGGCAGGTATGTATCTAAATTTCACTGAATATGATATATGGAAAGCAAATTACAGACTTCAGCCTCTGAGCCATGAAGTAGTAAGCCAATTTTGTAGAGACAGTCCTTACAAAAAAGACTGTAAACTACATGAAAAATCTGATTTTCAGTAGGAACACCTGTACATATATCAGTATTACTGCATCTCTTGGTAATTTTACTTCCTTCTTGTATTTACACTAAATTTGGAATAATTATTTATCACAGATATGTATTCCCTTCCAGTGAGGTTGTACTTACATGAACTATGATATCACAGGATTATGTATGTACCACTAAAGTAGATTGCATCTATTGGTGGCTTAATCATGACGTCTTTGGGTAAACAAAAGTAAAATGCAATAGAAAGATAAGCAGTGAATGATGAGAAATAACTGCTAAATGCTAAGTTACTGTGCTGTGATCAGATGTGTTAATAAGCATAACAGACATTATTACAGTATATTACTACAATATAAAATCACACAAAAAAAAGAGATGAGGGATGATAGAATAAGAGGAACAAGAATGATGAGCAACTGAAGCATAGAGTGATATATGAGAGAATGTGAACATATGCAAATGCTAAAGTTTTTAACAACTGAAAAGATACTGTTGGGTGTAATGGAGGAAGTGGGTTAGCTGGAAGGAACAAAATTTGGAAATATAAGAAAACAAAAAGCATAGTGGTTGGAAGAGGCTATGAGAAAAGAATTACATAAAAGAAAATAATGGTAAGATACATATCAGCTGAAAAATTAAATGATAGAAGAGGAAAAAGATGATTTTGGAAATTAAGAACAATATGGAGAATAAAAGGCTATTGTGGAAGGAAGTCAAGATTATTGAAACAAATGATGTAAGAGGAAAAAGGATGATGATTTGGGAACTTAAGAATTATATGGAAAATTTTTAAAAGACTTGTAGAAGGAAGTTAAGAGATAGATGAATAATTATATATACATGTGAACAAAAAAGATGATATTAAGGATGGAAGGAGATTAAGGGAGGCTATATATGGATGAAGCTTAATGAGGTATCTTAGAATATCTATTGTTGAATGAAAGTGAAAAATGTGATGTGTATGGGAATGGCATGCGAGAACTGTAATGTGTATGGGAATGGTAGATGTTGACAGCAAAGTGCATGAACAGGATATAAGATAAAAGTGACAGTTAAAAAACAAAAGACAGCATTTTCAGATGGGATTAGAGCTGAGACGAAGTATGGAGAAGAAACTGATCAGATGGATGCATAACATATGAGTTAGTATGGAAAGAAGTATGTGTACCTAGAGGATGGATGAATATTATGAGCTAGCATCGGAAGGATGTGTACCAGAAGACTGGATGAACACTATCTCAGTTTACAAGGGGGAAGGATTAATGGAAGACAAAGGTCAAGGATCCAAGTAGGTGAGAATGCTGGGGATGCAACAGAAATAGATGGTGAAAGTAATTATGTGTGCATTCATAAGACTAGAAGGAATGAAATATGGAATGGCTGACAGGGTTAAATACAACACCCAAGATGGTTTAGCCATCTAGAACAAATGGCAGGAAATTAAGTGATGTGTATATACAAGTATGTAAACAACTCCCAGTGAAATGGGAAGATAGAGTAATAAAGAAAGGGATGAGAGGATTACAGCATACAAGGTGGAAAAGAAAGGACAGTGTTGTGAAATATATCCATGTAATGTATATAGGTTTCCTTCCTTACCTCCTATTCAAACACATGCTTCACATAAAACAATATCTCTGCTTTTGCTATTTACAGTAAAATCCCTCTTATTAATCAACGGGACTGCCGACATGCCGGATACTTGAATAGAAGTGAAATTATGTCCACAATCACCACCCTACACTCGCACATCTTACCATAACAAAGATCAGCTGATCTTAATCAGCAGCTGATCTGATCAGCTGCTTAAGTGTAAGCACAACATGCTTCCTCTTTTCTACAACTTTAGGCATGATGAAGGCATCAGGCGATAAACAGTGCACACACGGGACTGAGTCACTGAGTAAACACAGTGCAGTGGGCCGCGGGTGACGCGAAGCAGTGCGCTCTGGTGGCGAGGGGACAAAGTATGCCTCGCGCGGGAATTTTAATCGATTTTATGAGTACACATTGATTTTTTATTGATTTTAAGGCTCGGGGAAAAATGTGCCGGATACTTGAAGCTGCCGGATACTCAAATGCCGGATGAGAGGGATTTTACTGTAGATGAAAAATTTCACTAATTTTCATGATTATCAAGTTGCACATACCATCTTCACAGTCCAAAACCTTTCCCTACCTGTTATATACCTTTCTTTAAATTCATGAACACACAAAACATGCTAACTTTCTGTTCAATACCTTTCATATACTTGTCTTACAGGAAATGCAAACCACTACCTTTTACAGTAGTGGACAAATGAATAGTTGCTAACTACTCACCTGGCCAAAATACATACCACCTCAATCTTAGTGTAGTATTAAACTTGGAGAAGCAAGTAGTACATGTTGGTTGCATGTGACATTTATTTGTCTAAACTGTCTTAGATGCTATTTTCTTGGTTACATGGCTATTAACTGTATGTTCAGGCAAGTTATGGCTACCATCATTCATTTCTTCACCTTGTGCTTAGACACAAACACCAAAAGATCAGCAATTCAATTTTTGCCAACATTTTTATACAGTTCTATGATTTGAAATGTTTTCTCACTTGGCAGAAACTTATTTTTATCCATCTTGTAGGAAAAATTAATAAAATGAAACCTAATGCATGGAAAACCATGAGTTGACACTGGAGCAGTGAAGTCATATATCACTACCTCAGCCACCCCAAGTCAGGCTGAGGGTTCCTATCATGTGTTGCAGGAGAGATGTCACATACAGCCAACATGTGCTGCTTGCCTGTCCCAGTTTAATACCACCCTAAGATTAGGGTGGAGGTTTGGCTAGGCAAGAAGTCAGCAACCACTCCCTTTGCTGCTACTGTACAGCCACTCTGCTCTTCGAAAATCACTCCTCCTTTACCCTCTAATCTATTTATCATCTTTGGCTATAAAATTTAAAAGGTTTGTATTCCTAATTTCACCTGTTCATACTTGTTACCCATATACAAAGGAACAATTCATGCACTCATACATTCAACTGGCACCATATTGCTCTTATAACTTACCTACAGTTGCCTTATCAATCATTCTGCAACAGTTACACAGCCACTATCAACATCAAACTGCACTCCTATATAAACCTGTAACTTCAGTTTTTATTCCTGACATTTGCTTCTTTTGTAATCAATGACTCATTTGATTCTCCTATACATTCATTTTTTGCTCCATTTCTACAGTAGCAATCTCAGAGGCCTCTACAACATTCAACAATCCCACAGTATGCCATGCCCATGTCTTTTCCATAGTAGTAGTATTCTCAATTGACATCCTGCCATCTGATGGTTTCAGATTTCATTTCCCAAGATCTTTCATACCTTTTTCATTCCTTCCACAATATCATCTACCAGTCTCTTCTCCAACTTTGTTGTTCACAAATTTTAGCATTTGATGGCAATGAATCTCCAAGAATCCTAGCCATACTTTAAATTAAGCTAAAGATCATTAATAGCTCTAATGCCATTTTATTTTACTTTTTACCAATGAAATACCTAATGTATTCCCATTTTCTAATTATATATATATATATATATATATATATATATATATATATATATATATATATATATATATATATATATATATATATATATATTAGTGGAACCTCGGTTCTTGAACTTAATTTGTTCCTGAATGCTACTTGAATGAATACTGAAACTGTTTTCCCCATAGGGATCAGTGTAAAATGGATTAATCTGTTCCCAGACACCTGTCCACCCTTATGACAGATGCTCCCCCCTGCCAAAATGGCCACTCCACAATATCTCCAACTCAGAAAGGATGTATTAAATGAATTTAATGACACAGAACTCAACAGAAGATATTGTTTAGACTGTGTGGGTATTCTCTTTGTCATCAGTCAAGTGATGGAAGCGTTACAGAGGGACACAGAAGCAATGCATTTACCAAAGGTGATCATAACACTTAGACATCTTGCTGCTGAGAAAATGCAGTTGTGATGGTGGTGTGGGGTCATCAGGAAAGCCACAGGTGGCTCGGGATTACTCCTGAATCACGAAAACTGTTTGTTTACATGAGTTTCTTCAGCGGGATCACATTTACCTTATTTCAATTATTAAAAATCATGGTCTTACACATTGTGTCCTTCCACCAAATATGCATATAAAAACAAAGGAAATTTTTATAGAAACTATAAATGAGGAATAAAAGGCAATTTTTGCTTTGTATGAAATCAAGTTTGTTCAAGAACTGTATTATGGTATGGCAACAAAAGTAATTATGAGTTTAAAACTGATTTGTTAAAAAAGAGAGGCATTTGGTAACCAAGGTTCCACTGTGTGTGTGTGTGTGTGTGTGTGTGTGTATATATATATATATATATATATATATATATATATATATATATATATATATATATATATATATATATATATATATATATATATATATATATATATATTATACACTGTGTAGTGTAGTGGTTAGCACACTTGGCTTACAACCAAGAAGGCCCAGGTTCGAATCACAGGAGCAGCAAGGCAATTGGGTGAGCCTCTTAATGTTTAGCCCCTGATCACCTAGCATTAAGTAGGTACAGGATGTAACCTGAGGAGTTGTGACCTTACTGTCCTGGTGTGTGGTGTGCAAGTGGTCTCAGTCCCACCCAAAGATCAGTCACTATGAGCTCTGAGCTCTTTCTGCTGGCTGAGTGACCAGCAGACAACTGTAAGTGAATCACACACACAATAGGGTACACGACAACAAATATGATTCGTTCCAATGTAGCATTCATAATGGCAAATGTGTGTTATGGTGACTCAAGAACCTATGGGAAAAAGTTAATTGGTTCCAGGGAACCAGAAAATAATATAAAAAATTCCAAAATTTTTTAAGAAATATATCATTTGCACTACTACATTAGAAATAACACAACAAATATATACAGTACCCTCCCAAGTTTTGTGCCTAGTCTTAAATTTTCACCCTCCCAAGCTTTACGCATTATCATCATAAAGTTTGCACTGCTTTGACAAGTATAGGTCACATTTACTTACTGTCAGTGTCATGCATATACATACAGTACCCCCTCTTTAAGTTGGAGCTCCCCCCCCCCCCTCTCTCTCTCTCTCTCTCTCTCTCTCTCTCTCTCTCTCTCTCTCTCTCTCTCTCTCTCTCAAAGTAAGAAGAATCCTAAGGATTGCTAAATAGAATGAGACTGAGAATAAAAATGGAATTACATATACAAGTGAGAAAGGATGAAGCAAAAATGACAGAGAAAGGATGAAGCAAAAATGACAAAATAGAGAGAGAGAGAGAGAGAGAGAGAGAGAGAGAGAGAGAGAGAGAGAGAGAAGTTTCACTCCCTTGTCTCTTATCTCTGATTGATAAGGGGGAGGGGAGGTGACAGGGAGGGAGGTTCGAGACAAGACAAAAGAAGGGAGAGGAAAGGAAAAAAGGGAGCAAGGGACAGGCGACGGATAGGTGAGCAGTGGCTCACACAGCTGGTGAGTTAGTCTTACGAGTTTTTGTTTGTTATTCTGATTACATTTTTATTGAAATTTCATTGCTCACACAAATGGTAAGTTCATCTTGTGAGTTTTGGTTCATTATTCTAATTAAATATTTATTTAAAATTCCAATGTTCACACAAGTGGCAAGTTTGTTTTGTCAGTTTTGATTCATTATTCCAATTAAATATTTGTTAAAATTTCAGTGTACTATTGCAGTTGTACATAATAATGGCCATATGTTGTCGCATACCTTGCTGTATGTGTGTGTGTGTGTGTGTGTGTGTGTGCGCTAAATTTTACTTTATGAACAATATTCATTGATCCTTTTTTGTTTGTATTGTTATTTTGTTTCTTTGGTGCAAAAGAAATACAATGGTGCATCAAAGGAAATGTGAGACATCAAGCTTAGCCACCTATTAGATATCTTCAAAGAATATGAGACTAGTTAGGGTGAGTAATAAAAATAAATAAAATAAAATACTTGTTTCTAGATTCTAACTCTGGTTTCTTTAAAGGTGTGCTCCAAATGATCCCACACACTTAACTGAAAACCATTCTAGAAGTCCTATTCCTGAATGGCTATTTGGTACACTATCATGTTCTACATGATGTACAATCTCTACTGTCAAATCAGAACTGAACAGCCAGAAATTGAGTGTTTGGTGTCTTTCTTATGGGAGTCAGGCTCCTTGGCAAAGCACTTAATTTCTTAGACTTGCCTAGAACAAATAACAAATCACACATGATGCAATAGCACATTAGAACAGGATTTATAGTAAAACTTCCAGCAATAGAAGTGTTAATGGGGTAAGTATATGAAATCGCAAAGGGCATGCTTTGAAAGAAGGGCACTCATTGAAGGAAATTAGGGTTGGAATACAAATTGCATGCCAAATTTTGTCAAAGGTCAGATACCTTTCAAATAGCCTTGTCAAAATATACATATTCATAACATTTCCTCATTTATTTACCAAATGGCTCACAGCATCACATCAACTAACTAGCTCTGAGATATTTCATCATATGGTTAACTTTCAAGCCTTTTCCTTCACTTAATGAAACTACTGTATGGAAATTCAATTAAGCCTGATTTTTCATACTATTAATTCTATCAAAGTTCAAGACAGGAAACCAGGCTACTGACACAGGCTGGAATCCATGTTATTACAAACACATTTATAAAAACTTCATTAAAGAATTCAACCAATCAACAACATAAACTCTTTTAATACTTTAAAAATTGTTAAAATGATAACTTACAAAATACAAGAACACAAACCATGTAGAGATTTCAATGATAACACATAAAACGCAAGAACATAAACCATACAGAACATAAATTTAACTCTTGAATTCACATCAACATCTGCTTCTACCTTAATAACTTAGAATTCTTATTTGAATTTTGTATGTGTGGCTTGAGAACTTTCTTTCATAATTGCTTGTATTACATTTACTATTACCATATTTGCAAGCAAGTAACCTTTTAATTTAATTTAATTTAAATACATTCATTATTTTTTTTACTGAAGAACTCTGCTCCTTATCCAGCCTTACTTCTAAATGAGAAGCTAAATGCAGAAGGCAGAGTAAGTTCTGGATTAAGTAATGCTTTCTATAACAATATATTAAAAATTACAATATAACCCTGTAAAGTAAGGGTGCATTTTACACACACCAGCATATATTTCACTACTATACAGCAGCCTTTTACCCTTCGTACACAGACTTAACAATACTTGCTACAGAGTAAATACTGAAATACCACATTTCTACTTCATGATGCAAATTCATTGTTCCTCCTGAAAATGACTATGTATACGTTATAATTTGTAAGAGGAAATTTTCTCCATTATGAATCCAGTTTATAAGATTAAGGATACAATAATCTTCAAGTGGAGAGTCATCAAAAGTAGAAAGAAAAAAAAATAGTAACATCCATCATTATCATAACATGTTTCTCAAACCTAGCAGAACAGGATAATTCAGAGAAACAACAGATAATAAGAGCAACCAAATTAAGGTAAGGTTTAGATGACTGATTACTGTAATCCCATTGTTACAATCTTAAGGCTACTGCTTTACCATTTCTTTAAACACCATTCACCCAGAATTGTAAGTCAAGCGCTACCAAAAGACATTCATACCAGCCATAAGTAAATATAATGAGAATAGTCACAGCAAGCTAAGCTGATCTGATTAAAAAAAAATAAAAAATGAATAACAACAACAATAACAAGGTATTAATCCCTCATGAAAACTATGGAAGCAGATAAACATGTCAAATCATTTACATAGCATATGACTGTCAATACATGCTACTGGAGATGTGGCATTTGTTAGCAGTCATATGGATAATTTTATGTAAATAATGTTTATTCACCTCCTCCAAGGGTTAACAATTTTATAATACCTCACCCCCCTCTCCAGCTTAGGGCAAGACAACTATTTTATGTGTGCAAATCTGCAGGCCAACCAAAAAGGGCAAGGAGGCAGGGGACAAAGCTTCTACATTGCCTTAGCCAGCAAGCAATAATTATAGTAATGAGACCCACTTATATTACTGAAAGATTATGAAAGATATGAGAAGACAAAACAAGATCATCTAAATCTGACTTGGACCTTCTGCTTTGTCCAAAGGTATCTTCATAATTGGCCATTCAAATTCCATTTAACTAAGAAACAAAATTCTAGAAATTCCAATTTCTCTAAAAGTGAATAAAGTACATACATAAAACCTAACCAACTGTATTTAACCACTGTGCAGCAGGCAATGTTTATGACAAGTTGGATTTTGATTGAGGGAACAATTATTCTATTTGTATGGAATAAAAATACTACAAATAAAAATTTAAAAAATTAAAATTTTTTAGCAATGAACAGAAAGCACAAAGATGACTGAGTACAGTCTTATTTAGACAAATATGGTGTTGTATACCTGTCACTTAAAGGTTGATGAAGACCAGTAGCTCTAGGAGGCAGGAATAATAAATATTAAATAGGAATGATTGTGTAAATGACAAATCCTAAACTTTAGTGCTAACACACTGTACATGACTAACTAGGAAGAGAACAACCATTGCCAATACAAACATCTTGATCGTAAAAATCAGACATTTCAACATCACCTTTATGTTATCTTCAGTGGTATTCTGGAGGGAGCACAAATAACATCTCAATCAATAGTTAGCATTAAAATAATTAATTAATTAACTTAATTAAATCAAATCATTATAAAAGACTGTAATAATGATTTATAATTGCAAAGGGGAGTGGCAGAAGCAGTGTTGTTTAAATAACACCACTTCTGCCACTCCCCTTTACATTATATAACACTATGATTATCCTTTATAATGATTACTTTTAATAATGATTTAAGTGACATGTTTTTGTGCAGTCTCCAACATACCACTTTTGGTGACATCAAGATGGTGTTGAAATGTCTGGTCTTCACAATTATGATGCTCATATTGGCACTGGTCATCCTATTCTTAATGAATTTTTGTTTCCCTAAAAGACATTCATATCTATAATAACTGTATGTGCAATACTAAGGATATTTAATGGCAACATATATTTTTACCTATACTTCTTTTCTGCTTAAAATGAACAATACATAATTAATCAAAAGCAGTAAATCTACAATATATATTTTTCCTTTTCCAATGCACCTAAGATTGTCTTCTTAATGTGCAAAAATTATTTGCTAAATTTAATTTACAAAGGCCCATTCTAATCCCTATTGTACACTATTTTTACAAAATTCTCCTTAAATTAGCCAAGTCACATTCATGATTGTTGAACTCTTCCTTGGAATGTTACCAATTATTGTTTATTGCCAAGCAAGCATTACTCCTTGTTAGACAATATCAGAAGGTCCTCTGAAAACATTTATTAATTTAAAGTAGCACTAGTTAAATTGACTACAGTTTAATATAATTATGTTATGGTCTTGCCCTCCTGCAACTGATTAAAGAAACTAAAAATTATTGACCTAAAATATGAATATAATTTACATCAGAAATAAATAGGTAAGTCTACATCTAACCATTGCAACAACTGCAGTTCTCAGTACAAATATAAAGATTTCTGAGCTGTGAACATGTGCATGCATACATAAATGCCTCCTGGGTTGAGTTTTTGTAAATTGTGAGAGTCTAAAGAGTACAACCTGAGAAATCTAGGCCTTTGGAGTGAGATTGCTAGAGACTATGCAGCCTAGGAAGTTACCATTAGGTAAACAAGGCTGACATATGCAAACATGTAAGGAATCTCAAACTGCTGCTGCAGATGGTGATAATGATTAGGAAGATAAATTGTAAATATATGTAAATTACATGTAAACCTTTCATGAAGACATAAAACAGTTTATCTACTCCAGAAAGAAAATTAATAAACCTTTAAATCTAGTTCAAAATAAAATTGCCTTCAAGCTGATCTTATATAACAGCTACTAATCCTATTGCTATTCCTGCAAATAAAAAAATAATACCTGCTTTCAGTTCAACACACTAAGAACATCACAGATAATTTGACATGCAACATTTAATAATTACTAATGATTCAGCATACTACCAGTCTGGCATGCAACAAATAATGGTATTTCATGTGAGTAAAAATAAAATAGTTTACCATATTGCCATATTGCAAGTAACACCTAACACCAAGTAAATAAAGAATAACA